>NC_045451.1:46003344-46123669 GCF_002776525.5 Piliocolobus tephrosceles | reverse complement strand
GCCTCCCAAAGTGCTGGGATTACAGGCTTGAGCCACCGCGCCCAGCCCACAGTATTCATTCTTATTCTGTCATGAATGTACAGTGTTTTCCAGCAGCCACATGATGTATGATACTGCAGCAGGTTAAATACAGAAGCAGATAGGAAAATCCAACTATATTCTAATAAAATCATAAGAGATTTGTAGGAGTGTAAAATAGTTCCTCTCTTTCATTAAGTTTTTGTTTTGGAAACCGTTGGGGTTTTTCCCCATCAAAACGTTATATATGTTCACACATCATGGAACCCTAAGTAAATGGTTAAACACATATTTTTCCTATTTCTCAGTTTTAATTTCTAATGTGGTTAATATTGGTACATATGGTTCATATAATCAAAAACTTTTTGGGGTCCTCAAAAATTGTAAGACTGTAAAGGAATTCTAAGACCAACAGTTTTGAAAATTTTTGGGCAAGATTATCTCCAGGTCTCTTCCATCTCTTAAGATTCTGACTCCAGAATTTTCAGTTAAAATATTGGTTGCCTTTAGATGGTGCTCTCAAAATCCTATGATATTTCTTTAGTTGCTTTAAATATACCTACTGCAGTATTGTTATGGGTTCTGAATTAGTTTTATTTTTCATTCTGCACTCATTTGAGGGCATTTTGAGCCAGGCACAAATGCAAAATTTTCTGAATTATTAAGACTTTGCTATGATTTTATAAATGATGTTTAAAAAAGTTCAATAAGCTACTTATTTCATTTGGTTCTGTAGGATTAGTCACATGTTAGGTCAATAAAAATCATTAAATGGTACAAGGGATGGCTGTTAGTGTGGATAATAAAACATAATTGCAATTATATTAATTGCCACCAGATAACATCAAAGACTGACTCTCAGAATAGGGATTTGTTATAAAATATTAATTTAGGCTTGTATGTTTTATCTTCCCTTTAAAAGTGAGGTTACATAAAATGAATTGCTTGTGTATTACTGTAATCTATAACTATTATGATTGATTTCCTTTAATTGAACTGCCAGATAATGTAGATAGACTTTCCAAGCGTTTGTCAGTGATATATAAAATTTTAATATCATTTTGTATTTTTAATATGTCTGAATTTTAACATTACTTTTATGTATAGACATTCTTAAAATCATACAGTTAGTTAAGTGGCTTAATTGCTGTGACGCATGAAGTTGAGGCCCATGATCACAGTTGGCTGGCAGCAGAGTTAGGACACGACCCTGGGCCTTCTGAGTTCAAATCTAATGCTCTTTAGTCCAGCTGCTTCCCTGAAACAAATAAAAAGAAAATCCAAACCTAAATTAGGTTATTTACCCCTTTTTTTTGGTACTGCTTTTTCTTCTGTTATCGCTGAGAAGTTGCAAGTGTTTAAAAGATCTATTTTGAAGTAGGTCTCCAATTTCAACAATAAGTCATATTCTTAGCAGTAGCACCTGACTACAATGTTTCATATAATGTTCCTGCCAAGAGTGTTTAGCCTGTATCTAATCATGAGGAAACAATCAAACAGATTGAGGGACATTCTGCAAAATAACTGCTGGGTACTATCATTGTCATAAAAATGAGGGGGACTAGGAAACTATTCTAGATTAAAGGAGACTAAAAAGGTGTGATATCCAAACACTCAGTGTATTTCCTTAGATTCTGAATCCCAAACAAAAATAGTTTTGAAAGGCATTACTGAGACAATTAGGACATTTTAATATGGACAGTATATTATATAATAATACTTATCAATGTTAGAATTTTTGAATGTGGTAATTGTATTGAGGTAATACAGGAGAATGTTTTCATCCTTAGGAGATACATAGTCTTTGAGGATCAGAGGTCACAGTGTCTGCCACTTACTTTTAGGTAGTTTGCCTCCTAAAAAGTGTGTGTATGTATGTATATAGAGGAAGAGTGAGATATTAAGCAAATATGGCAAAATGTTACCAGTTTGTGAATCTAGGTAGAGGGGACAGGGGTATTGTTTTTTGGTGTAGCTTGGAAATTTTAAAAAATTGCAGAAAAAATGAATAAAGATATTTACTGAGATATAATTTTTTTCAGCCCCTTCTACTGAATTAGTTTCTGGAGGATCTGATAATCAAGTGATTCACTGGGAAATAGAGGATAATCAGGTGGGTAGACATGTTTATAATCATAAGAAGTGACTTTTTTTGTTTTTTTAAGAGGTAGAGTCTTACTCTGTCACCCAGGCTGACGTGCAGTTGTACAATCGTAGCTCACCTCAGCCTGCTAAGTAGCTGGGACTACAGGTGCCTGACACCATGCCTGGCTGATTTGTGTGTGTGTGTGTGTGTGTGTGTGTGTCTGTGTGTGTGTGTGTGTTTTGTACAGATATGGTCTTACTTTGTTGCCCAGGCTGGTCTCAGAAGTGACTTTTATGTTTACTTTTATTTTTAATTTTTTTCTTCAACTGTGGTGTTCTTTTATGAAGTTAATCTTGCTCATCAGCAACACAAATGCTGTGTCTTTTGTACTACACAGGCCCCGTACCCTTTGCTCTGATTTCTGCTCCCATATTTGTATGCTGTTAACTGTCTCTGTGAATTTCCTGTCATTTTGGAATAATTTTCAAACTGTTCTTACTTGGGCTGATCTGTTTTCAATGCTTGTGGCATGTGAATATAGATTTACAAGACTCTCCTCAGTGCCACCCCACACTTCTGTCTTGTTATGTTTTTAAAAATTCTCTGATTAAGCTATAACTGTGCTTAAAGATGTGAAATGAGTATTTTCAATAGATTTAATTTTTTTAGGGGGTAATGTCAGACTTGTTTAAAAAAAAAGATTATAAATACGAAAAGTATAAAGAAGGAAAAATCTGAGCAGAGTGAACTTCCTGAAGAATGTCATTCCACGTCTCTAGTTATATGTGTATAATTATGCATAACAGAGATTATATTGTATCGGAGGATTTTTTAAACCTTTTTGAGGTGAGATCTGGCTGTGTTGCCCAGGCTGGAGTGCAGTGGCTGTTCATAGGTAAGATGATAGTGCACTATAGCCAAGGACTCCTGGACTCAGGTGATACTCCTACCTCAGCCTCCCAAGTAACTGGGACTGCTGGCACACAGCACTGCACTTGGCTTAAGTGTTTTTTCCAGGAAGTCAAAGGCTAATAATTCTAAAGAAAGTTAGTGTACAGAACCCTTATACATGAATATTATGTGTACCTTCTTTAGTGGCAGAATTCTCTTTTAAGTATTATAATTGGAAAAACAAATGAGACATTTAAGGAACACCACTATTTCAGCAGACAGTTTATAGAAGATAACCTTTTGAAAGAAGTGGTGGAATGTCACACATTTGAAACTTAAAAAAAGATGAACCCAAAACATAAGTAGAAGGGATGCCAGAGGGAATAATCTTGATGGCAAGTAGATAGACTTGATAAGCAAATGGGATTTCCCACTTCTCTTTGCTATTTTTCTATTTTGCAGTCCTACTTGAATTAGGAAAGTATCATGAGTAGATGCTAAAAGTACTTAGTACAAGTTTGATGGGGAATAGAATGTTTACTCAATCCCAAAGTATACTCATAGTTATCACCAAAAAAAAAAAAAAAAAAAAAAATTAACATCACAGTGACAAAAACTGGCAGACAATACTTCTACTAAATATGAAGGTTAGCTTCACTAAAACTTGGACAGACTGAAACCATGTGCCTCCTGATGGGATGCGCTTATGTAGTAATGCTGTCAAAATGTATATTCTGAGTCTCCTCATAATGAAAATCACACTAATCCAAAAAGAGGAACATTCCACAAAGTTGACCTATATTCTTCAGAATACCTATTGTCTTCTCAGAGTAGATATGAGTCCTAGATATGAGATTGCTGTGTCACAGGGTGTTTACGTTTTGTGTGTTGTTAACATGGTCAGACAGACTTCTTGAGAAGTTTTAATATTTTCAACTTAGAGGACCTATTTTTGGCTCAGCCGTTTTATTGGCATCTTTATCCAATTAAATAAAGGTTAAAAAAAATCCTTTTTTTTTCCCCCACAACGCTTGTCATTCTTTCTGATTCAGCTTTTAAAAGCAGTCCATCTTCAAGGTCATGAAGGACCTGTTTATGTGGTGCATGCTGTTTACCAGAGGAGGACATCAGATCCTGCATCATGTACACTGATCGTTTCTGCAGCTGCAGATTCTGCTGTTCGACTTTGGTCTAAAAAGGGTTCAGAAGGTAGGTTTGGAGACATGATAATCCAGACAAACGAAATAATATTTAACAAATGAATGACGAGCAGAAGAGCATATATATAATTTTTTAAAACTTTCAAGCAACTTTAAAAATACTATAATTCTAATCTAAATTTTTCTTTTGCACTTATTTAAAATTCTCTATACCATAACTTTTTCATGTAAGTCATTTTGCTCTCTGTAACATCGTTAAAATTTGGCCATTTAACTTCACATGGTCAGTGGGGGCTCAGGATTGACTTCTGTCATCTCTCTTCTGCTACCTGGGGCTGTGATGATGCTATCCAACCTGTCTAGTTGGATAAACTCTGAGGTAGTTGTTCATTGTGTTTTCTATTATTTCTTAGTAACGTGCCTTCAGACTTTAAACTTTGGAAACGGATTTGCTTTGGCTCTCTGCTTGTCTTTTTTGCCAAATACTGATGGTGAGTATCCTGTTAAGTATATATTAAAAGAGCAGTATATTTGCATATTGTCATATGATTAGAACCTAAAAGAAATGTAGTGGGTCTTAATTTTGTATCTAAATGTTTCTGTGAAACAAGATGTGAATAACATACTTTTATCATAATATTCAAGTGATCTGAGTATAGAACATAAAGTTAAGGGCTTATTAGGATTTTGATAGCTGTTGATAATTTAAGTGACTTACTATATACTCAAGATTGATACTGTTATCAAATATACTGTGGACGTGTATGGATCTAATTTGAGGAAAGTATCTCATTCTTTAGAAGGTGAAGGGGTCTGGGGTAAGTTGAAAAAGTGTTGAATGAAGGTGGCATATGAGCATTTCTCTCAAAATGATGGACCCTTCACATCCCGCATAATGACATTTTGCCCAAGACCACTTAAAATCTGCAAACAGAAAAATTTCCCTTTTGCTGTGAAACCCATCTGTACTTATCTTTGAGTATCTTTTTTTTTTTTTTTTTTTTTTTTTTTGAGACGGAGTCTCGCTCTGTCGCCCAGGCTGGAGTACAGTGGCCAGATCTCAGCTCACGGCAAGCTCCTCCTCCCGGGTTTATGCCATTCTCCTGCCTCAGCCTCCCAAGTAGCTGGGACTACAGGCGCCTGCCACCTCGCCCGGCTAGTTTTTTTATATTTTTTAGTAGAGACGGGGTTTCATCGTGTTAGCCAGGATGGTCTCGATCTCCTGACCTCGTGATCCGCCCGTCTCGGCCTCTTTGAATATCTTCTACACAGATAATAGCCAGTGTGAGTGAGTTAGCCTCTTTGCCTCCACAGTTACCTGGAAGACAGGCCAGGTGAAAAGAGGCAGGGCCTGGAAGCCACCAGCCTCTCTCGCCCTGTGTAGCAGGAGCTGCAACTCCATGGTTTCATGTTATGTTCCATTTTGTGCAAGGCTCTGTGGAAGGGGAAGCTGCACACATTCTGGCATCATAATAGAATTTCATTTCTTCCATCTGCATTCAGGCCAAGTGACTGGAGTTTTGTTTTTATTGTTTTTCTTTTTCTTTTTTTTGTAGTTGATCTAAAGTAAGAAAATCTTTGAAAAACACACTTGGTGGCAAGGCATGTCCTTAGATAAAGTCTCTACTATATCATAGCAGAATCAAGGCTGCCCTTTAGCAATGCAAATTATTAATTATTTTTTATCTTATTAAAATAATTTAACAATCACATCTTTCATAGCTTTTTAAAATTTTAAAATTTAAAATTTATTTATTTATTTTTTAGAGATAAGGTCTCATTTTGTCACTCAGGCTTGAGTGCAGTGGTGATCATAGCTCACTGCGGCCTCAAACTCCTGGGCTCAGGTGATTTTCCCACCTCAGTCAAGTAGCTGGGACTACAAGCGTGCTCCGCCATACCCAGCTAATTTTTTTATTCTTGTAGAGACAGGGTCTGTTTATGTTGCCCAGTCTGGTCTTGGACTCCTGGCTTCAAGTGGTTCTCCTGTCTCGGCCTCCCAAAGTGCTGGGATCACAGACATGAGCCACTGCGTCTGGATCCCCTTGCATAGCTTTTTAAATTTTTTATTTTATTTTTTTGACACAGGGTCTCATTCTATTGCAGAGGTTGGAGTGCAGTGGTGCCATCACAGCTCACCTCAGCCTCCTGAGTAGCTGGGACTCCAAGCACATGCCACCATGCCTGGCTAATTGCCTTGTATAGCTTTTTAGCCACATGCTTAATTACATGCTCTTTTATTTATTTTTATTTTTATTTCTATTTTTTGGGATGGAGTCTTGCTCCATTGCGCAGGCTGGAGTGCAGTGGTGCGATCTCGGCTCACTGCAATCTCTGCCTCCTGGGTTTAAGTAATTTTCCTGCTTCAGCCTCCCGAGTAACTGGGATTACAGGCATATGCCACCACGCCCAGATAATTTTTGTATTTTTGGTAGAGACGGTTTTGTCATGTTGGCCAGGCTGGTCTCAAATTCCTGACCTCAGGTGATCCGCCCACATCAGCCTCCCAAAGGATCACGCCCTAGGATTACAGGCATGAGTGACTGCACCCAGCCTTTTATTTTGTTTTAAACAAAATAAAACATAATTCAAACAAAACATAAGGTCCTCAAATTAACAAACATACCCTTAAATCTGTGTGCATTAGCCATGATGCTAGGGCTTATAGTAGCTGTTCGTTATTTAGTTGTCTTAACAACCTTTCATCTTGGTCTTCGGGCTGACATGGTGAAAATACTCTCTAGTTGCTCTTGAGTGTATTTTTCACTTCTATCATAAATGTCATAGAATGGAGAGAAGGACTGGATTCTTATTTAATAGTCATTATAATTACCAAGTAACCACTGAATAGATCATTTTAGAGTGTTCATTTTATTCCTGCAGACATTTATTGAGCATTTTCAATTATTCATATAGTGGTGTGGGAAATTGAAGTCAGGATTCTTTGGCTAGAGCTTACAATCCAGTACAGTTGATAATCATAACGTGGTAGAATAGAGAACTCACAGTGAAGCCTGTTTTTTTTCCCCCAGTACCAATATTAGCATGTGGCGATGATGATTGCAGAATTCACTTATTTGCTCAACAAAATGATCAGGTAATAATGTTTATTAAGAGGCTAGACTTATATTCTGCTTAGTTATATCTCAATACGGACTATATCCAGATTATAGAATTTTAGGGAATGTTCTAATCTAAACCAAAATAATCCAATAGAATCTTTTCTTGACAATCCTCTGTTAAGATGGTTGTCTACTCTGAACACCAAGTAACTGCTGCCTTGATCATCAGGCTCAGAGTTGTTAGGGGGAAACAGGTCATTAGGTAGGGGAGGAGAGATGGAAGATGCTGTGGTAGTTGTTTTTCTCTTAAAAATTTAAACAAGATACAACATAAGTACAGTGAAGCATTCCTAGAAGTGTTCATTTGCCCTTCTGAGCTCTACTTAGATTTTAAGTGATTAAACTAAAGGAGAGAAATTTAGAAAGGGGTTGGTTAACTCTAAACTCATTTATTTAATAGTGAGGATACTTGTTTCTTTGCATTCTATAAGAAGGTTAAAAATGGTTGTGAAAGTTCAGCTATTCAACTTTTTTTTTGTTGTTGTTGGAGATAGAGTCTTGTTCTGTTTCCTGGGCTGGTGCAGTGGTGAGAACATGCGTCACTGTAATCTTGACTTCCTGGGCTCAAGCAATCCTCCTGCCTCAGCCTCCTGTGTAGTTGAGACCACAGGCGTGTATCACCATGCCTGGCTAATTTTAAAATTTTTTGTAGACACAGGGTCTCACTTTATTGCCCAGGCTGGTCTCAGTCTCCTGGCCTCAAGTGATAGTCCCACCTCTTCAGCCTCCTAAGGTATTAGGATTATAGATGTGAGCCACTGCCCAACCCACCTTTTTTTCTGTATTATATCTACAGTATGTATCATTTTATATCATAAACATTTAAAATATTTGAGATTACAAATATTATATTATCTACTCAGAGGTGCTCCAGTTAGTGATTTAGATATTATATGATGGGTTTTTCATTCCCAAAGGAATGCTTTTTCCTGTCTAATCAAATAGTGTTCTCAGTAAAAGAGCAATGTAGTAGGATTGTCTGAGACCAAATGATGTCACTGGTATACATGAAGATGTTAAATTCTTATATCAAGCCCAATGATTTTTATCTTACTAGTTTCAGAAAGTGCTTTCTCTCTGTGGACATGAGGATTGGATTAGAGGAGTGGAATGGGCAGCCTTTGGTCAGTATGAAATTTTGCTAATGCACATACAGTGGGAACAAGTATGTGTTACTTCCAATAAAGCAGCCTTTTATGTTTTAATTTTTAAGTTTTCTTTGTATGTTATGTTTTTCTGTTGTCCCAATTAGAAAGGAGGATGCTTATCCCTTCTGTTAATTGTTAGTTGGGTGGTAGATGATTAAATAAATTGATATTTTTTAGATGACACTAGCTGTCTTATTCACTTACAGACCTTCTTGAAAAGTTCTTTGTAGAACTTAGTAGACTATATATGAGTATTACATGTTATAAACATGTATTAGCATTGTATGCATATTTCTCAATGTTACTAAAAATGAATATAGATCAAATGAATTGGAGGGTAAGGAAACAAAGTGTTTTTTTTTTGGGGAAATCTAGAAATATATATATTATAGAGAAAAAAGTCATATACATAAACTTCACAATATAATGTTTTAAAATTAATATTTAATATTATTTTTTAATTAGGTAGAGATCTTTTCCTAGCAAGCTGTTCACAAGATTGCCTGATAAGAATATGGAAGCTGTATATAAAGTCAACATCTTTAGAAACTCAGGATGCCGATAACATAAGATTGAAAGAAAATACTTTTACCATAGAAAATGAAAGTGAGTAATAATGAAAATATCCGATAGAACAATACTTAGGTCTCCTAGTTGGTTGATTTTTTTTTTTCACCACCCACCTATGTGAAGGTTAGTTTTTCACAAGTGTTAGATTCCTAGATTCCTACCTGAAATTTCTTTTTTCTTTCTGTCTTTTTTTTTTTTTCTTTTTTGAGACAGAGTTTCGCTTCTTCCCCTAGGCTGGAGTGCAGTGGCGTGATCTTGGCTCACTGCAACCTCCGCCTCCCGGGTTTGAGCAATTCTCCTGCCTCAGCCTCCCAGGTAGCTGGGATTACAGGCACGCATCACCACGCCTAGCTAATTTTATTGTATTTTTAGTAGAAATGGGGTTTCACCACGTTAGCCAGTCTGGTCTTGAACTTCTGACCTCAGGTAATCTGCCTGCCTTGGCCTCCCAAAGTGCTGGGATTACAGGTGTGAGCCGCTGTGCCTGGCCTCTTTTTGTTTTTTTTGAGACATCTTACCCAGGCTGGAGTGCAGTGGCATAATCACAGCTCACTGCAGCCTTGAACTCCTTGGCTCAAGTGGCTTAGCTTCCTGAGTAGCGAGGACTACGCCATCACACCCAGCTAATTTTTAATTTTTTTTGTAGAGATGGAGTCTTGCTATGTTGCCCAGGCTGTTTTTCAACTACTGGCCTCAAATGATCCTTCCACCTTGGTGTCCTAAAGTGTTGGGATTACAGGTGTGGGCCACCATTCTTGGCGTGATACTTTGTATTTTCCCATTTTTATGTGAGAGTGAGTCATTTTTCATGTGTGAAATATTTTTCTTCTAAACCATATTAGTAAGATTTTTTAAGTTGCTGGGAATAATGTTTAGTGCTTCTCAATAATTTGTGAAATATTACTAGATTTGCAGTTTTAGCATAGGAAGACCTAAAGGAATAATGTGAATTACTTATACATTTTATTGGCCTATAATAAAAGACAAGCTAAATCTCACCATTTGAGGAGTATATTTAATTCTGATTTTCCTGTTGTCTAGCCTTAGAACAGTATCCCTGCATGGTAGATCCTGTTGGGATGTTGTTTTTGAAAGAGATGTTTTCGCATGTGTCAGTTATAAAGGTAGTTCTCAGCATTGTTCACCTAGGTATATTCTGTTTTTTGTTACTATTCTTGGTTGTAAAGTCCATCAGAGTTGAGATTTTGGTGACAGTTTTATGGGGAGAATGAAGAAATGATATAACCAGCATATTAGGAGTAGCTATACCCAAATACTAATTTTTTTCTATTTTCATTATATTGTTTGAAAGGTCAAAATACTGATTTCATTTTCTTTATTTCTGCATTTATCCTTTAAAAAAATGGGATTTGTAGTTGTCCATTCTTACGCTTCTATAAAGAACTTCCCAAGACTGGGTAATTTGTAAGAGAAAGAGGTTTGCTTGACTCACAGTTCTGCAAAGCTGAGGAGGCTTCAGGAAACATAAATTCATAGCAGAAGGGGAAGCAGGCATCTTCTTCACAGGGCATCTCCCACCAGATCCTTTCCTTGACAGGTGGGTCTTAGGGGGATTACAATTCAAGATGAGATTTAGGTGAGGACACAGAGCCAAACCATATCAGTATTTTAGGCTATTATATTCTTATAGTGAGTGAGGATAATAAGGAGGCTGGCATAACTTTTTCTTTCCTCATTGTAGTTTAACAGTGGCTGTCTCAGAAAATTGTAAAAACAGAAGATTTTCCTTCATATTTATTTATGACCAGCTAGAACAAAATATAAGGAAAAATGTCTAACTTTTTCTCCTATAATTTTGAACAGCAGTTGAGGTTAAAGAAATTTAGAATGCATGTTCTTTTTTTGAATCCCAACTATCATATTTTGTCCTAATTTTTTTTTTACGTAATTGCCCAACTGGCTTGGTTTGGAAATTTTCATTTTAGAAGAACTTTGAGGAAATAATACCTTCATTGCTTTTGTTATAGGTGTTAAAATAGCATTTGCTGTTACTCTGGAGACAGTGCTGGCTGGTCATGAAAACTGGGTAAATGCAGTCCACTGGCAACCTGTGTTTTACAAAGGTAGGAAGAAAACCATACACATATTCCTTACTCCAGTTAGATCTTATGGCATGGTAAGCTGACCAAATCAAGTGGAGAATTGTTTTAGTGTGATTGGAAATCTCAAATACAAGACATTTTCAAGTTGACAAAGCGTAGTACTGCATTCCTGGTGTGCTAGACACTCAATTCCATTGAACATTGAACTCCTAAGTGGGAAAAGTGTGATTCCCGCCATGATGCTGAAACTACCACACCCCCATTAACTTTTTATCTTAGAAGTTTCCACTTGATTATTATGGAATTTAAGAAAAACTGACTTTCAGGCCAACTTCACTAGATCCTTTACCCTCGGTAATAACAAAGTTGGTACCACTGAGATACATTATTTATGAGAAAGTAAGACTCTGTTACTGCTTCTTTCTTTTGCCCTTTATCTCCATTTATGGAGTGGCAGTTCTGTGCATGTTCAGGCTGGTGCTAGGTTTATAGCTAGGTGAGGCATAGCCTCACATTCTTCCCTGGCCTCTTCCCCAAGGTAATAACAGCAATAATTAATTCTTAGGCAAACCACCATTCAGCTCTTCCTTACATTATGCCGTGTTTGCTATAATTTAAAAAACAAAAAAGTTGGAATTACAGATATTGAAGACCCCTGATGTATGTTCTTTCCTGAACATTACCTCTTCATCCTTCTCTAGAGGCAATTACAGTACTGAATTCAGTGCATATCATTTTCATGCATGTTTTTATACTGTTGCACATCTATATAGCTATAAACAATATTGTTTTATAGCTATTGAAATGATACCAATATATATTTATTCTTTTACAGTTTGCCTTTTTAGCTTACCATGTTTTGGAGTTGTATCCACGTTGATTTGTGAAGCTCTAGTTATTTGTTTTTATTGCACAGTAGTGGTCTATTGTCTGAATATCCTACAACCAATTTATCTCTTCTTCTAATGGTAGACATTTGTGGTGTTTGCAACTTTTTGCAATTACAAATAATGCTGCAGTGAACATCCTTGCAGTACCCATGTTGTTTGTTGTGTTTTTCTGGTCATCTACAAACATGGTGCTTGTTGATCACCTAAAGGGATTAGGTTTTATTTTTTAGATGGTGTTCTACAGCAGCCAATGAGATTATTGTCTGCTTCCATGGATAAAAGCATGATTCTCTGGGCTCCAGATGAAGAGTCAGGAGTTTGGCTAGAACAGGTAAGAGTGTTGGATATTTAAGGAACAGAAAATTAAGTTTTGAACTCTGTATTTAAATCCTAAGTCTGTATTGATAGACCTTCAAATTTTCACTATGTACATTAAAATAGTGGGAATTTAACAGTCTCTGGAATCAGCGGTTTCTGTTGTGAGAAATATAGACTATTGATTAAGAATCGTTTTCTGTCTGTTATTGTACAGGTTCGAGTAGGTGAAGTAGGTGGGAATACTTTGGGATTTTATGATTGCCAGTTCAATGAAGATGGCTCCATGATCATTGCTCATGCTTTCCACGGAGCGTTGCACCTTTGGAAACAGAATACAGTTAACCCAGTAAGAAAAGAGTGTTTAAAGCATTTCTAATCAAATAGAATGCATCCTAGGTAAATAGTATTTTACTTATAACAGTCTACAGAAACATAGTAGAGGCACTTTAAGTTCAAGTGACATAACTTTTTTCTGTAGACATTGTTAAGGTATTGAAATTTGCATGTAGGTAAATTTTCTACATAAGTGTACTGTATTCCTTTAAGTTATAGAATTTTTTAATGAGAATTTTTCTGAAATGTGTGTGTAACCTTCCTGTCTTCTTAAAAAGTTAACATAATTGGATATCTTGTTGGACTGCTAGATCCCTATTATTGAATGAATATCAGTAATTTATTGTGACTGACATTCAACACCTGGGCATGGTGGCTCATGCCTATAATCTTAGGAACTCGAAAGGCTGAGATGAAGGATTGCTTGAAGCTAGGAGTTTGAGAACAGCCTTGGTGACAGAATAAGAACCTGTCTCCAAAAAAAAAAAAAAAAAAAAGAGGTAGTCTTCTCCCTTCAGTCATGTAACTGTCTCTCTACAGCACCTTCTCTTACTTTGTAATCTCATTTGCTTCTGATCTGCTTCTAGTTTGGGAAAATTAGATAGCAAGAACAGAGTGGCCAAGAGCACAGGCCCTTGTAGCTAGACAGCCTGGGTTCACTTACTAGCTATGTGTCCTTGAGGATATTAGTTAATCCCTGTCTCAGGTTCCTCATTTGTAAAGTATGGGTAGTTTTTTTTGTTTTGTTTTGTTTTTTAAGCAGGATCTCACTGTCACTCCGTGTGATCATAACTCACTGTAACCTCATTCTCCTGGGGTTAAGCCATCCTCACGCTTCAACTTCCTGAGTAGCCGGGACTACAGGTGCACATCAGACCCAGCTAATATTTAAAAATTTTTTATAGACACAGGGTCTTGTTGCCCAGCCTGGTCCTGAACTCCTGGCTTCAAGTGATCCTCCCGCCTTAGTCTCCCAAAGTGCTGGGATTACAGGTGTGAGCCACTGCATCTGGCATGTGGTTTGTTAATAGCATCTACTTACAGGGTGTTTTTTTGTTTTTTGTTTTTTGAGATGGAGTTTCGCTCTTTTCCCCAGGTTGGAGTGCAATGGCGTGATCTCGGTTCATTGCAACCTCTGCCTCCCAGGTTCAAGTGATTCTTCTGCCTCAGCCTCCTGAGTAGCTGGGATTACAGGCGCCTACCACCATGCCTGGCTAATTTTGTATTTTTAGTAGAGACGGGGTTTCACCATGTTGGCCAGCCTGGTCTCGAACTCCTGACCTCAGGTGATCCACCCACCTTGGCCTCCCAAAGTGC
The DNA here is from genome assembly GCF_002776525.5 of Piliocolobus tephrosceles. NCBI lineage: Eukaryota > Metazoa > Chordata > Mammalia > Primates > Cercopithecidae > Piliocolobus > Piliocolobus tephrosceles. Next base: position 46,109,753 of record NC_045451.1, on the reverse strand, counting down.
TGGGATTACAGGTGTGAGCCACTGCGCCCAGCCTGCTGGCAGGGTTTAAAGGCTTAAATGAGTTAACATTTATATGATATGCAAAACAAGGCCTGGCACATACTGTATGCTCTATAAGTGTATTTTATTTTATTATTGTTTTTAGTTAACATTTACTGTTTTTTTATAAAGGATATTGCAAAGGAAACAGAGGAAGAGATACGTAGGGTGAGGTATGGGAGAAGGGGTGCCAAGCTTCCATGACCTCCCTGGCTGTGCCGCCCTCCAGGAACCTCCATGTGCTTAGCTATTCGGAAGCTCCCTGAACTGTGTCCTCTTTGGTTTTATGGCAGCTTCATGACATCAGCATTTTTTCCCCCAGAGTGGAACCCTCTCATGATCGGGTTTAAGACACACAATCAAACAGGTGGGGAAGATTAGAGGCCTGACCCTGAAGCCTAACATACCCAACATTATAACTGAAGACTGTAACAAGGGCTATGGGAGTTTTGAGCCAGGAACTTTTGTCAGAGAAAACCAGTGTACATAACACCTCAGGCCATGGATCCCTCAGGCCAGGGATCCTTCACATCAGAAAATATAGGCTGGGTGTGGTGGCTCATGCTAGTAATCCCAGCACTTTGAGAGGCCAAGGCGGGAGGATTACTTGAGCCCAGGAGCTTGAGACCAGTCTGGGCAACATAGGGAGACCCTGTCTGTACAAATAATTTTAAAAATTAACCATGGGCATGCAGCCCTGGGCATCGTTGCAGGCGCCTGTGGTCGCAGCTACTTGGGAGGCTGACGCTGGAGGATTGTGTGAGCCTGGGAAGTTGAGGCTGCAGTGAGCCATGGTTACGCTACTGCATTCCAGCCTGGGTGATAGAGCAAGACCCTGTCTCAAAAAAAAAAAATGTGTACACGCACAGTCCAGTCCCTCATACTGTATGAATGTCTCCCAGAATGAGACCACTCAGATTTGCAGATTTCCTTCAATCTTGTCAGGTTTCAGAAGGAGTAGCCTCAGTAAATATTGTATACAACTTCACTCGTTAAGGTATCTGGGATAATTGAGCTAAGACAGAATGTCATCTCTTGCTCTGAGACTCTTATGAGTTGTTAATGTGATACTGAATTTTCCTCAATGACCTATTTATTCATTTCTTTACTCTCAGCTACTATTTCTCCTTCTCTCCATTAATACCCACATTTAATTTTCCTTTAAAGGTTAAGTTTTAGTCCTCTTGAGGTTGTTCAAAACGATGCTCTGTGGACCAGGCATATGACTTTTTCTATATTTTGTTGTCATTATTTGTTTATATGGTTATTGTTGCAGGCTTCTTAATAGGTGGACCAACTAGGTTTGATTAATTTTTCTGTCCTCTACACCTGTAACTCTTTTTACTTAATAAAGACATCAGGCCCCCATGCAGAAGCCACTGACTCGTTTTACACAATATTTTTACATTTTATACAATTTTTATTTAGTTTAATAAATACATAGAACCTAGTATATACTAGAATTGTCCTGTGTACTTTACAAATGTAACTCATTTAATCCTCATAATAACCCTAGAAGGTAGGTGCTATTATAGTAACTGTTTTATTCTATAATTGAGACACAGAAAGGTTAAGTAGTATCTGGCTGCTCAATAAATGATGAATGGAGGGAAATTTCCCACAGTTACTGATTTAAAGGATACAACACGTATTTGAATGCTTAAGCATTCGATTGGATGCTCTGGAAAATGGATCCTGTTATTCTGTGGTGCGATCTTGTATACTTAGCTTTTCACCTTGCCAGAGGGCTTTAGTCTTGTCTGTTATCAGACATGAGTGCTTTACTTTGGTGGTAGTCTTTGAGTATTTTGATGTGTCATGAGCACTTTCATTGCAGAGAGAGTGGACTCCAGAGATTGTCATTTCCGGACACTTTGATGGTGTCCAAGACCTAGTCTGGGATCCAGAAGGGGAATTTATTATCACTGTTGGTACTGATCAGACAACTAGACTTTTTGCTCCATGGAAGAGAAAAGACCAATCACAGGTAAAATGTCTTGTTTATTTATTTATTTATTTTTTCTTGGGATGGAGTTTCACATCACCCAGGCTGCAGTGCAATGGCATGATCTCAGCTCACTGCAGCCTCCGCCTCCCAGGTTCAAGCGATTCTCCTGCCTCAGCCATCTGAGTAGCTGGGATTATAGGTGCCCATCACCACACCCACCTACTTTTCGTATTTTTAGTAGAGACAGGGTTTCACCATGTTGGCCAGACAGGTCTCGAACTCCTGACCTCAGGTGATCCACCCCCCTCATTCTCCCAAAGTGCTGGGTTACAGACATGAGCCACTGCAGCCAGTCTCTTCTTTTACTAAATGTGTTTAAAAGAAAACATCCATGAACACAAGAAAAGTAGGGCAGCCATGCTAGCCATTAGGAAAATGCAGTTAGAACCATGATGAGATACCACCACATACCCTCTTGAATAGCTAAAGTAAAAAGTATATTAACAGGTGCTGGTAAGGATGCAGAGCAACTGGAACTTTCATACATTGCTACTGGGGATGCAGAATGATACAGCCACTCTGGAAAACAGTTGGACATTTTATTTTTTATTTTTTGTAGAGACAGGATCTTGTTATGTTCCTCAGGCTGGCCTTGAACTCCTGGCCTCAAGTGATCCTCCTGCCTCAGCCTCCCAAGTAACTAAGACTACACGTGTGAGCCACCGTGCCCAGCTAATTTTTAGATTTTTTGTAGAGACAGGGTCTTGCTCTGTTGCCCAGTTATGTCTTATAATTTTAGGTTTAATTCATTAGGAAGCATTGTCAAGTGTACAATAAAAGCCTGAAGTCATATAGTGTTAGATAATAGTAGTGAGGGCAGTTCTTGTTTAAGGAAATTTTCACTGTGTTAGGCAACTAGAATGAAACAAAGTGTAAAAGATGGATCCTGTTTTCAAGGAGTTTACCATCTAGCTATAGGGTAGGGCTATAGGTAGGGGGCAGTGGAACTAATGTTTCTGTAATTATTGGATGAAACCAGTTAATTGCTAACTGTTGGCCCTGAGCTCAAACAATTGTAAAACTTCACTACTGGTAAACTTTGAACTGCTATGTGGTAGAGAAAATCAGGATCCTCTGCTTCAGTTTCTGACAGAAATTCATGGAACTGACTATGGGTCAGTCCGTAAGAGCTAAGGAAGTTTGCCACTAACACTACTGCTTCAATAACACATGGTAGATTCAAATAAACAGAGTTGAGAACTTGGGAACAGCATCTATAGTCAACTGAAAAACAAGTCAAACGATTTTGAGTGATTTTCTGTGGCTTTTCATAATTGTTACCAATACTGCCCAATTGTGGTTTATTCATGGATGAATTTGCCCTATGGTTATATTTCCATTGTATAGTAAATAATTTCCATCTAATAATTTGCTTGTTGAAAATTCAGCTTTGGAATGATCATTTTTGTTTATCCTGTTTTACCCAGGTGACTTGGCATGAAATTGCAAGGCCTCAGATACATGGGTATGACCTGAAATGTTTGGCAATGATTAATCGGTTTCAGTTTGTATCTGGAGCAGATGAAAAAGTTCTTCGAGTTTTTTCTGCACCTCGGAATTTTGTGGAAAATTTTTGTGCCATTACAGGAAAATCACTGAATCATGTGCTTTGTAATGTGAGTATTTCTCTAAATATTTTACCTAAATCTAGTCCCTTCATTTTAAATTTAAAAAGATTTTTGCCTTGGGCTTTAAATGGAATATATAGGTAGAAGGAAAGTAATATTGTTTCTTAATGGTTTGACAAACTTTTTTGTGCACTGTGGCTGTAATGATTTAAATACTAAAACTAGAAATTTTGTGTACCATATGAGCTCAAAATACTATAAAGCTACATTAGTGTTCAATTGAGACATGAATACGATGTTTTATCACTGTGTTAGGTACCTAGAATAAAACAAAATAAAAGATGGATACTGTTTTCAAGGAGATTACCATCTAGCTGTAGCGTAGGAGTAGAGGTAGGGGACAGTAGAACTAATGTATCTGCAGTTATTCGATGAGACCAGTTAATTGCTAAATCTTCTGGTACTAAAGTAAATTTCATAGAAGGAAGAGGTCATTGTATTGGAATAATGAGAACATGTTTAATGGGACTTCCTTTGGGTGTTGTAAGGGTCTTTTTTTTGTTCATATGCCCTTCTAAAAAAGATTTGAGCTACTTATAAAAATACATGGATTATAAAAGTTATGAAGTAATTTTGAAAGAAAGAAAATTAGGAAGATAGGTTACACAGAAGTACATGTTATACAGCCCTTCACTTAGAGTTGAGTCACAAATTTGGTTCTGAGCTCTAAAAGGATAAGTACCCTTTAGATAGGCACAAAGGAGGTGGGGGGAGAGAGAGAGAGCGCGAACGAGCGAGTGCGAGTGAGCGCAAAGGGGAGGCCAGAGCTGTTGTGGTATCTCTTGGAATGAAGACTGGATAGAAGTGGAGAGCATGGGGAAGGTCCATGATGGGGGATCTTGGGAGGCAGGCACAGTCCAACTGTGGGGTGCTGTTGGAGGCTCCTACACAAAGAGTGATGAAGAGCATTTTGGAAGAGAGTTATCTGGAAGCTAAGAGACTCTGAAGGCCGTGAAACTAGCACCAGTCTGGGTAAGACTGGAGAAGAAAATGAAATTCATTAGAAATGAAGTATCCAACTAAAATTCCTGGAATGTATACTCAGCACCTCATGCTACAGGCTTTCTTGATTATGTGAAGAGGATTTAAGATTCTGTTGTGCTTGTTTCTAATAATGGACAATAGGAACAAAATCAAAAGGGAAGTCTTGATTGTGGTTATTATGTAGAGCTAAGCATATGGAGGTGGAGGGGCAGCTAGTTTCAGGATCTGTTCAGTTCTAGGAATTGAAATGGGGTTTTAGGATTCCATGAGAGGCTTAGTCCCAGTTGTACACTTAGTTCTGTGTCCTAAGATACAGGGATCCTGTAGAGCGGCGAGGCGAGCTGCTTGCTCTCATTTGGGTTTTGCTCCCCTACTAAGTGTTGGGGTAGGTGTGTAGGAATGCCTCTTACTGTTCTTTTCCATGTTAGTTTTTCTTGGTTTCTGAGATAAAGCATACTGTTTCTTGTGTCCCAGGTAGCCATTTTTGATGCTTTTAAATTCTTACTGTTCATGTTTGTGTCTAGTTTCTGCTTCTGTATTAAAGTCTAAATTGTACAGAACACTTTTAGCAAATGAGCATGTGCCAGTTTTGATGGTTAGCATATAGTTTCACATATAATAATTTGATTGATATAAATTGCAAAATCTAGATAATTGCCTTTTCAAATGGCACTCATACAAAGTTTTTAAATACTCAGTTAGTTAGATACATTTAGTGAAAATACTATGACTAATGCTGTAACTGTTCCCTTCTGGGAAGCATCTGTGTCTATATGAGCATCATCAGGGGATGTGCCTGTGAGATTATCTTGGAAGTAGAGCTCTGGGCCTTCCATTTTCAGCCCACCGCATTTCCTGTCAGACCCTGAAACCCATTGAAATGTTACAGTTCGATGAGATCCCTTTATGGATGAGAGGATGCCCAACTTTATGGATTGCATGGGAGCTGGATGCCTGGTAGGGCCTGTCTGTTGGAGAGTGATTGCTTAGCATTGCATTATTGGTTCAGAAAGTGGAAGTAGGGGTAGACGTCCACACAAGATGGTCTTTAAACTGTTTCTCAGCATTTATGAGCATGATTTTTTTGTAGTGTCTGAAGTAAGAGTAACTTTTAGATATAAAATTAGCATGTAAAACTTAGCATTTAAAACTTAGATATTATATTTATTATATTTTCTATTTTAGCAAGATAGTGACCTTCCAGAAGGAGCCACTGTCCCTGCGTTGGGATTATCAAATAAAGCTGTCTTTCAGGGTAAGGCTTTTGTCTTCAAAATTATTAAACCCATAGTGGTACTTAAACCCCAGTCACACACTTGTGTGATGTCTACCTAATGTTTGTTACAGCTGATTTTTTTAAAATCACTATATATGTATCTATCTTTTCTATCACCTGTTTCGTGATAAGTACTCTTTGTACACACTCAGACCACTGAAGTAGATGCAGTTTTCACAAAGCAAGTTTTCTTTTTTTTTTTTTGAGACAGAGTCTTGCTCTGTCGTCCAGGCTAGAGTGCAGTGGTGCGATCTCAGCTCACTACAACCTCTGCCCTTCGTCTCCTGGCTTCAAGCAATTATCCTGCCTCAGCCTCCCAAGTGGCTGGGACTACAGGCATGCGCCACCACGCCCAGCTAATTTTTTGTGTTTTTAGTAGAGACAGGGTTTCACCGTATTGGCCAGACTGGTCTGGAACTCCTGACCTCAGGTGATCCACCTGCCTTGGCCTCCCAAACTGCTGGTATGACAGGTGTGAGCCACCACGCCCTGCCACAAGACATGTTTTTTGGTATTAGAACTACAGATGAGAATGTGGGTAACCTGAAGAATTGGTTGTATAGTTTTAAAAGTTTGGAAACTGGTAGATCAAAGAAAATGGAAAGAACCTTTATGGAGTTGATTAATGCCACCAGGAGCCTGTTTGGAAAATACTGGAGTAATGGAAATACTCTTGCTTTTAGAATCACCTGGACACAGCTGTGAATTACACCACTTTGAATTACCACTGCTTTCTATCTGGTGGCCTTAATACTGAGACGAGCAAAGGAGATATAAAAATAGTGACTATATTCTTGATGTGTTTCTTCAAACTAGGAGATATAGCTTCTCAGCCTTCTGATGAAGAGGAGCTGTTAACTAGTACTGGTTTTGAGTATCAGCAGGTGGCCTTTCAGCCCTCCATACTTACTGGTAAGAAGTGACAAAGACAATTTAATAAATCAGTAGAACACACAGTATGTTATCTATTGCTGCTGACCTAAATAAGTGCTATAGAATTCACTTTTGTATTTGGATGAACATAGAAAAAAAATAGGTTCAATTTATTCTAGAGCCTCCCACTGAGGATCATCTTCTGCAGAATACTTTGTGGCCTGAAGTTCAAAAACTGTAAGTTAAACTGAATTTAGCTCTTTGGTCTGATTCTGTCATAACTTGTGATTTTTCCTTTCCACCCCACAATTTGATTTCCCCTTTTTCTTCCTTCTACCTACCTTTTTCCTCCTCCTCTATATATCTCTTAGTGGTTCTTCATAAGGAATAAGAATTAAACCTCACGTTTATTTCTATATTACTATTTATTGTGTTCATTAGTTTTGTTTATTCATCTTATTTTTAAAGTAGAGAAGCATAACATTATATATTTTTTCTTTGTTAAAAAGACTTGGCTGGGTACAGTGGCTCACACTTGTAATCCTAGCACTTTGGGAGGCCATAGTAGGAGGATCACTTGAGGCCGGGAGTTTGAGACCAGCCTTGACAATGTAGCGAGACCCCATCTCTACAAAACATTTTAAAAAATTAGCCAGGCATGATGATGCATGCCTGTAGTCCCAAGCCACTCGAGAGGCTGCGGCTGGAGGATTGCTTCTGCTCAGGAATTTGAGGCTGCAGTGAGCCATGATTGCACCACTGCACCCCAGCCTGGGTGACAGAATGAGACTTTGCCTTGAAAAAAAAAAAAAAGACTTAAGTTTTGTTGTTAGTCGTGGTTTTTTTGTCTTTGATGGTTCCTGATGAAAACCTTTCCATGGTTTATTGTTTAGATACTGGCTGGTTGAAAGTAGGAGGTGAAAACTTGTATGTTAATTGTTTGAATGAGTTATATTACTTATAGGAAGCTGGCATTTTTCTCCCATCTCCCTGTCTTTCTCTCAAATGTTTACCTAGACAAACATACAATATTCCTCAAAAGAATTGTTTGTTAGCTAAAGAGGTTGATGTTACTCTTTTTACTTTCAAAAATTGTGTGGCATGAGAATAGATTTATTTGCTAATAGTATATATTTTTCTTTTTAAATTTTAGATATGGACATGGTTATGAAATATTTTGTGTTACTTGTAACAGTTCAAAGACTCTGCTTGCCTCAGCTTGTAAGGTAGGCAATTTTACTTTTGATTCTGCTTGGTCACAAGTTATTTGGGTCATCAGGCTCCTGCCAAATTTGGTAATGATTTAGGCAGAACTCTATGTGAAAGGCCACTAATCCTTGATTTTTTGAATCTTACTTTCTCAATTTCTCTTACCCTTCTGTCTCTTCAAAAGCTTATGGTTTCATTTTAAGTCTGTTTCAGCTGCACATTTTGAACTTATCTGTGCCCCCCTACTAAAAGTGATTTAATCAAATATCTCAAAATGACGACTGGAATCCCAGCTACTCAGGAGGCTGAGACATGAGAATCACTTGAACTCCAGAGGCGGAAGTTGGAGTGAGTCGAGATCACGCCACTGCTCTCCAGCTTGGGTGACAGAGTGAGACTCTGTGTATAAAACAAGGATATCTCAAAATGATGCTAAAAATGTGATAAATTTTAAATAATTGGAGTCCTAGAGACACAGGGAAATGAGAAGAGGAAATCTGAAGTCCATCAGACTTTTTTTGTGGACACTCTTGGCACTGACCTAAGGCAGATGACTTTTGCATTTACTTAGAAGGATGATCTTGAATTCATCTTTCAGTATTTATCCATATCCTATGGATATAGCAATTATGGAGGATTATCTGAAGGGTCTGAAACCCACACATTCCTCTTAAATTTTCTGAAATGTATTTGTTTTAAATATGGTGGTAAGAGCTGCCCACCTTCATGGGCTCGTGTCCCTGCCTTTACTGTGGATTTATGCCGCTGATCTGCATTGAGAGGCATCGTAAGAAATACTGCTGTGCTTCCCCTACACCCACCACTACCCCACTTATTTATTCTTTGAAATGGTACTGAGAGGACTTCCTTCTCTTATAGGAGCCTTTGGGGAAAATGGAGTTCAGTAGTTCAACTGTCTGGGCTTCTACTGAGCAGATAATTTGTTTCTAACTTAGGGCACCGTGAATCCTGTAATTGATGTTTTTTCCCCCTTTTCAAGTTGACTCACAAGATGTACATCCTCTAAACATTTTATAAACAGCTGTATTTAGGGTTATTAACGTACTATAAATTGTATGTTTAATGTGAACAATTTGATAAGTTTTGACATGTTTATCCCTGTATAATCGTCATTACAATCAAGATACTGCATATATCCATCAACCCCCAACATTTTCTACGCTCTTTGGCAATTCCTCTTTTCTACCTCTCCCTTTCCCCTCCTGCCTCCATCCCTAGGAAACCATTAGTCTCCTTTTTGTCATGATAGAGTAGTTTGCATTTTCTAAAATTGTATATAAATAGGATCATGTAAGTATGTACTTTTTTGGTTTTGCTTCTTTAATTCATCATAATTGTTTGAGATTTATCCATGTTTTTGCATGCGTCAGTAGTTCGTGCCTTCTTAATGCTGAGTAGTTTTACCTTGTACAGATGTACCACCATTTGTTGATCCATTCACTTATTAATGGACATTTGGGCTGTTTTCCAGTTTTGGGCTTTTAGCGATGGTACAGTTATGAAAATTTATGTACAAGTCTTTGCATGGATATATGCTTTCATTCTCTTGAGTACATAACTGTGAATGGAATTGTTGGATGGTATGGTAGATACATATTTAAAATTTTAAGACATTGACATGCTGTGTTCCCCAGTGGTTACACATTTTTGCAGCAGTGTGTTAGATTTTCAGTTGTTCTGCACCCTCACCAGCACTTAATATCAGTCTTTTTAACTTTAACCATTCTAGTAAGTGTGTAACAGCTCATTATGGCTGTGATTTGTATTTCTCTAATGATATTAAGCATCTTTTCATGTGCTAATTTTTTATCCATATGAAAATATGGTGAAACTATTCAAATCTTTTGCCCATTTATTTATTAGATTGTTTTCTTATTGAGTTTTGAAAAGTTTTTAGAATTTTTTTTATAGATTTAGGAGTACAAGTGCAACTGTGTTACATGGATATATTGTGTCTTATTGAACTCTGGATTTTAGCATACCCATCACCTGAATAGTATACATTGTACCTTGAGTATTTCATTCCTCAACCCTTCCCACCTTTTTGATTCTCCAGTGTCTACTATTATTCCACGCTGTATGTCCATGTGTACCCATTGCTTAGCTCGTACTTGTAAGCAAGGGTGTCTGATTTTTGGCTTTCTGCTTCTGAGTCATTTCACCACTTAGGAGAATGGCTTCTAGATCCATCCATTTTGCTGCAGAAGAAATGATTTCATTGTTTTTTATGGCTGACTAGTAGTTCATGGCGGGGGAGGGGTGTGTGTGTATACATACCATATTTTAAAAACCAATTATCCATTGATGGACACTGAACAGTTTTTTATATACCCGATACAACTTTATCGGATGTGCTTATGTAGATATTTTTTCCCAGTGGCTTGTCATTCTCCTAACAGTGTCTTTCAAATGGCAGATGTTTTATGTTTTGGTGAAGTCCAGTTTATCAATTTTTTTTTTATTTAGGTTGTGTCCTTCTTATATCTAATCTTTAACTCAAGGTCACAAGGATTTTTCTGTTGTGTTTTGTTCAAGGAGTTTTATGGATTTTTAACTTTTGCCTTTAGACCTATGATACTTTCAAATGAATTCATGTATTTGTCATGGAATATAGATTAAAGTTGATTTTCTTTTATTGTAGATACCAGTTTCAGCATCATTTTTTAAAAAGACTGTCCCCTTCATCACTGTGTTTTGTCCTTTTGTCTAAAGTCACTTGTTCATATATGTGGATCCGTTCCCTAGACTTTATTGGGTTCTATTGATCTTTTTTGATATGATGCCAGTACCATACTCTCTTAGTAACTATAGTGTTTTAATAATACATCTTGAAATTAGGAAGTATAGAGTTATTTTGGCTATAGTAGATCCTTTATTTTGCATTTTAGAATCAGCTTAAGAGTTTCTACAAAAATACCTGCAAGGGCCGGGCGCGGTGGCTCAAGCCTGTAATCCCAGCACTTTGGGAGGCCGAGACGGGCGGATCACGAGGTCAGGAGATCGAGACCATCCTGGCTAACCCGGTGAAACCCCCTCTGTACTAAAAAATACAAAAAACTAGCCGGGCGAGGTGGCAGGCGCCTGTAGTCCCAGCTACTCAGGAGGCTGAGGCAGGAGAATGGCATAAACCCGGGAGGCAGAGCTTGCAGTGAGCTGAGATCTGGCCACTGCACTCCAGCCTGAGCGAGAGAGTGAGACTCCGTCTCAAAAAAAAAAAAAAAAATACCTGCAGGAATTTTAATGGAGATTGCATTGATTCTCTAGATTAATTTGGGGAGAATTTTAACAATATTGTGTATTTTGACATATGAATGCAATATATCTGTCATTCCTTCAGGTCTTTAATTTCTCTCAGGATTGATCTTTTTAAAAGTAAACCATTTATTTTGGAATAATTTTCATTTTTTTTTTCCCTCCATGTCACAGTTTTGATCATGGAATAATTTTTTAAGATCTGAGAGCTACAGTGAAGAGGAAAAAAAAAAAAAAAAAAAGCAAGCATGATAATATTAGTCCCTGATGATTCGTTTTTTCTAATCCCAGTCATCTGTAATTCTTCCCAGAGATTAGAAATGTTTGTAGTATGTTATCTCCTAGGAATTTTTTTTGGAATTCAAACAGATAAATAAAATATACTAATAGAAACAATGTGTTGTTTTTAAAATGATTTCTCTTCAGTTTATTTTTACTTACTAGCTTTATTGTTTCATCTCTGTCCTACAGGCAGCTAAGAAAGAGCATGCAGCTATCATTCTTTGGAACACTACGTCTTGGAAACAGGTGCAGAATTTAGTTTTCCACAGTTTGACAGTCACGCAGATGGCCTTCTCACCCAACGACAAGTTCTTACTGGCTGTTTCCAGAGATCGAACCTGGTCATTGTGGAAAAAGCAGGATACAATCTCACCTGAGTTCGGTAAAACAGCTTCTCATTGGGAAAGTTACTAGTGAAACAGTTATGTCCATTTTATCTATATTAAGCAGCTTTAGTTAAGACAAAGATAACAGAGTAAAGGGTAGAGCCTCATGTCTTTGAAGCCTTTCAAAGTTCTTGGATAACTGAGGAAGACTTGACCTTCCTGGTAGGATTTAAATAGAGATGATCTTTGTTTGGGTTGACCTACTTGTGATTATATAGTCAAGATGGCATGTATTCAGATATCTCAGTTCAAGAAACATAAACGTCTGTATGTAGGAAGTTAGGTTTTGCAAATGGTCATAGAATGCTACCACAAAACCTAATGGATGACATATCCTGAGCTAGGATTTTATGGGACAGGAATAATGAAGATACAACTAAGAAAACTCATGGTTGAGTGCTTTCTTCTCTCTGAACTATTTTACTAATATAGTACTATTTTAAATTATGAAATATAGAGGAAACCATTATCCTTAGCTTTTTCCTACCCTCTCCAGTCACCTCCTTCATTGAGAAGGGCATACTAGGCATCCATCTGGATAACATGACCCCTGAGCAAGGTGTTAGCCCACCTACCCACATTCTACTCTGAACCTGGCATAAACTGAAAAAAAAAAGAGGACTAAAAACCTTTGTGTAGCTGGGGCAGTGGCCTATTCCTATCCCCCCAGTTTCTTTTGGTGGATAAGTTCTAGAGAGTGTTTAAAGTATATTTAAGTTGTTTAATCCTGTTTTTAATTTTTCCATTGATAAGACTCACATACAGTTTGGTTTTGTGATATTTCTAGTCTCTTGGTTTCTTGTGTTTTAGAGAATACCAGGGACTGTAAAGTATACTCAGCAATATGTTTTAGAACACACTGTTTTCTTTTGCATCACTAATCTTTTCCTAACATGCAGCATTTACTGTTTAAAAAGCTAAAGTTGGCTAGGCACAGTGGCTCATGCATGTGATCCCAGCACTTTGGGAGGCCAAGGTGTGCGGATCACCTGAGGTCAGGAGTTGAAGACCAGCCTGGCCAACATGGTGAAACCCCATCTCTACTAAAAATACAAAAATTGACCGGGCATGGTGGTGCATGCCTGTAATCCCAGCTACTTGGGAGGCTGAGGCAGGAGAATAGTTTCAACCTGGGAGGCAGAGGTTGCCAAGATGGTACTAAGATGAGCCAAGATGGCGCCATTGCACTCCAGCCTAGGCGACAGAGCAAGACTCCATCTCAAAAAAAAAAAAAAAATTAGTTAAAGTTGGATGGATGTGGTGGCTCACACCTATAATCCCACCACTTTGGGAGGCTGAGGCAGGTGGATCATTTGAAATCAGGAGTTTGAGACTAGCCTGGCCAATATGGTGAAACCCCATCTCTACTAAAAAATGTAAAAATTAGCCAGGTATGGTGGTGCATGCCTGTAATCCCTGCTACTCAGGAGGCTGAGACAGGAGGATTGCATGAACCTGGGAGACGGAGGTTGCAGTGAGTGGAGATCCCATCACTGCATTAATGCCCATCCTGGGCATTAGAGTGAAACTTCATTCTCCCTGCAAAAAAAAATTGTATTAATAATGTATTTATTAATTTGTTATATCTTTATGAATTATGGAGTAATAATAGATACAGTCTTATTCCCTCCTCATAAACAGTTATGTGTTTTTTCTTTTTTAGGGGGTTTTTTTTTTTTTTTTTAAGACAGAGTTTTCCTCTTGTTCCCCAGGCTGGAGTACAGTGGTGTGATCTTAGCTCACTGCAGCCTCCACTTGCTGGGTTCAAGCGATTCTCCTGCTTCAGCCTCCTGAGTAGCTGGGATTAAAGGCACCTGCTACCACACCTGGCTAACTTTTTGTATTTTTAGTAGAGACGGAGTTTCATCATATTGTCCAGCCTGGTGTTGAACTCCTAACCTCAGGTGATCCACCCGCTTCTGCCTCCCAAAAGTGCAGGGATTACAGGCATGAGCCACTGTTCCTGGCCAACAGTTATGTGTGTTAGATTTAGTCTGTATAAGGGCTAGAAGTTGCCTTACACTTAAATCTTAAAAGGAAAATATTTTCTTAAGATTTTTTTTTTAAACATTAAGTGGTGCATTAATCTTTTTTCTATGGCCTAATATGCAAATCTGCCTACTTTGAGTACGGCTAAATAGCTTCAGGCTTCTTCTATAGGCGTGAGTTGAACTTCAGTTGAGTGTTTTGAAGATGTTTGTCATCAGTCACTAGAGAGTGACTAGGCAGTACAAAAGCGTTCCCTACTAGAAAAATAACTATGTCCACAGCCTTCTGGTGAGCGGTTATCTGGCTTCAGTCTGTTTCAAAAGTCAGTGCATATCAATTGAATATTAAGTCATATGGTGTATATGGCACTTAAACATCACTTCCTAACAGGTAAAAACCCAGCTTTCTCTGCTTTGTGAATAGTGTATATATATTTCTTTCAGAGCCAGTTTTTAGTCTTTTTGCCTTCACCAACAAAATTACTTCTGTGCACAGTAGAATTATTTGGTCTTGTGATTGGAGTCCTGATAGCAAGTATTTCTTCACTGGGAGTCGAGACAAAAAGGTAATTATTTAAAAACTTATTATTTTTTCAAATGTAAAATAATATTTGTATAGGTATGTTTGAATAAAAAATGCATAATCCTGCCTTTCTGTTACAGCTTTTAAAAATCAGCTATGTATTCCTTTCTGTTTTTCATATATGTACATTTAAAAAAAGACTTTTCTTATTAAATTCTATAAGTAAATTTCTCTGAAATGTCAAAAATATGAAGAGAAGACCTTTCAGACATATGACCTTCATCAAATGGTCCCAGTGGAAGAAGAGTAATAAATGAAATTAATCAAGACCAAGGAACCAGGAGGGCAGCAAGGGAGGTAGGGGAATAAGGGGAAAACTATTTTCTAGTTTTCATACTTTTATGAATTTAACATTTTTCTATAATGAATGGTTGTTACCTTTTCATTTGGTGCCAGAAGTGGGTGGAGTATGACTGACCCAAGCTTTAAAAAAGTCAAAGTAGCTAGGAAATTTTTTTTTTTTTTTTTGGAGACAGGGTCTCGGGTGCAGTGGTACCGTCACGGCTCACTGCAGCCTGGATCTCCTGGGCCCAAGCAATTCTCTCACCTCAGCCTCGGCCTCCCAAGTAGGTAGGACTACAGGTACTCACCACCACACCCAGCCAATGTTTTAATTGTGTAGAGATGGGGTCTTGCCATGTTGCCAGGCTGGTCCTGAACTCCTGGGCTCAAGCAGTCCTCCCACTTTGGCCTCCCAAAGTGTTGGAATTACAGGCATGAGTCACCACATCCAGCCTCGGAGTATGTTCTCCAACGTGACCTTCACCTTTGTTCTCTGAGAAATGTCCACCTCGCCTCTAGTCTTTCCTTTGTTTTCATACTCTTTAAAATACCCTTTTGTTCCTATGGACTAGAGGTGGTGAAGCAGTTTAGTCTCCCCGTTCCTTTCCCTGCCCTCTTTAGTCACAGACACAGTACAGATCACTGAAGTGGAGGGCTAGCACAGGCAGGGTGTCACTCAAGCTAAACACCTACATGTCAGCCTCTATGGCAGACTTTATGTCTCAGACCCTCCCTTCTGTTCATTTGCCTATTCTTTCTTGGCATTGGTGTGCCTGTGCTGTGCTCAATGCTGAGGAAGAAGGACTGCTTCTGTCCCCCACAGTCGTGCTGTGTTAGTCTGTTTTCACACTGCTCTAAAGAACTGCCTGAGACTGGGTAATTTATAAAGGAAAGAGGTTTAATTGACTCATAGTTCCTCAGGGCTGGGGAGGCCGCAGGAAACTTTCATTCATGGCAGAAGGTGAGGCAAACACATCCTTCTTCACATGGTGGCAGGAGAAAGAAGTGCTGAGCAAAAGGGGGAAGCCTCTTATGAGACCATCAGATCTCGTGAGAACTCACTATCTTGAGAAGAGCATGGAGGTAACCGCCCCCATGATCTGATTACCTCCTACTGGGTCTCTCCCATAACATATGGGGATTATGGGAACTAAATTCAAGGTGAGATTTGGGTGGGGACACAGCCAAACCATATCACATGCCTATAGAACATGGTCCAGCTGCTACTCTCGGGGGGAGGTCAGGGCTCCACCAGACAAGCAGCATTTGCTGGACATTCTCTGAAATGTACTTCTGCTTGCTTGGACAAAGCCTTCTGCTCAGAATCTTGCTTTGGTTCTGCATTTTGCTACTGTTGTCCACTTCACTTCTCTCTCCTTTCGATATGGAGTTTCGCTTTTGTTGCCCAGGCTGGAGTGCAGTGGCACCATCTTGGCTCACTGCAACCCCCGCCTCCCAGGTTCAAGCGATTCTCCTGCCTCGGCCTCCTGAGTAGCTGAGATTACAGACACCCACCACCATGCCCAGCTAATTTTTTGTATTTTTAGTAGAAACGGGGTTTCACCATGTTGGCCAGGCTGCTTTTGAGCTCCTGTCTTCAAGCAGTCCACCCGTCTCTACCTACCAATCTGCTAGGATTATAGGTGTAAGCCACCACACCCAGCCCACTCTCCATTGCTTTATGACCATTCACACATCCTTGAGGTATGAGCTTCCAGGGAAGCCTCATTTCTTAAGGGGTACCATGTAGATCAGGTTTTCCTTATAACTGAGTAGATTCCCTGAGCAATGGACAGTGTAGAGAAAGAGCTAGAAAGCTGATTAGTTCTTTTTTGGTTTTTTTTTTTTTTTTGAGACGGATTTTCACTCTTGTTGCCTGGGCTGGAGTGCAGTGGTACGATCTCAGCTCACTGCAACCTCCGCCTCCTACGTTCAAGCGATTCTCCTGCCTCAGCCTCCCTAGTAGCTGGGGTTACAGGCGCCCACCACCACGCCCAGCTAATTTTTATATTTTTAGTAGAGACGGGGTTTCACTATGTTGGCCAGGCTGGTCTCAAACTCCTGACCTCAGGTGATACACCTGCCTTGGCCTCCCAAAGTGCTGGGATTACAGGCGTGAGCCACTGCGCCTGGCCCAAAAGCTGATTAATTCTTAAACATTTTGTAGTAGCTTCTTGGGGAAGTGCATGAGCCTACTGATGGGACTCCACTGGATCGTAAACCAATTTGTGAGTGTAGAAGGCATGTTAGACACCTTTGTCTGGTCTCTGGGCAGGAACGTTTTGTCTTTGGACCAAAGTGAGCTCTCACAGACGCGTGTCTGCTGTACTGTGCTTTCTTTGTGATGCTTGAAATGTTCTCAAGTCCTGGCACATCATACACAAATGTAAATGATGCATTTAAAAAAATACTGGAGCAAATACTTTGTTGTATCTTTGCCAATGAAACTGTAGTACATTGCTAGAAACCTTGCAGAGAGAAGGCTTTACAGTGTGTGATCTGTCTGTATTAGGTGGTTGTCTGGGGTGAGTGTGACTCCACTGATGACTGTATTGAGTATAACATTGGCCCCTGCTCCTCAGTCCTGGACGTGGGTGGGGCTGTGACAGCTGTCAGCGTCTGCCCAGCGCTCCATCCTTCTCAACGGTCAGTCTCTGTGTGGGGCTTAGTTTTAAGGGGACCACTTGGTTTCTTAATATGTAACCCTCATGTCATTTCATTTATGAATTCTCCTGTCCTCTGAGTTACTATCTTTTTGTTTTTCTTTTTCTTTTTCTTTTTTTTGTATTTTTTGAGACGGAGTCTCACTCTGTCACCTAGGCTGGAGTGCAGTGGCATGATCTCTGCTCACTGCAACCTCCCTCCTGAGTTTAGGTGATTCTCCTGCCTCAGCCTCCCAAGTAGGTGGGATTACAGGCATGCGCTGCCACGCCTGGCTGATTTTTTTGCACTTTTAGTAGAGATGAGGTTTCACCATGTTGGCCGGGCAGGTCTTGATCTCCTGACCTCAAGTGATCCACCTGCCTCGGCCTCCCAAAGTGCTGGGATCACAGGCGTGTGCCACCGCTCCTGGCCTCAGTTACTGTCTTTTCCAAAATGCTTATGTTTCTCATAATAATTTTTGAATTGATAGAACCTAATGATTCAGAATGTAAAATACAGGTTAGGAATGTGGCTCAAAGTACTTCACCAAATCTAGGACTGCGGTACTTTTTCTGTAACAAGCATCTTCAGTGGAACAAGGGTCCCTGCAGCCAGCTGGGGAAACACTGGCTCGTGGGCTTTGCCAGCAGAGGACACAGATAAATCTGTGTGCAGCCCCTGTAAAGTGGAGGCTTCTTGAGGACACAGCAGAGCAGTGCAGCATGTCCTGGGCTGATGCCTGCAGAGTCTTTTGTAAGGCAGGGACAGTTGGGACACTGTGAAGAACTATTTGAGCAATGACGGCGATAACAGAATTTCATGCTAAGTTAGTCACTTTTGTCCCCCTCCCTTAAAAACAGATATGTGGTTGCAGTAGGATTGGAGTGTGGAAAGATTTGCTTATATACCTGGAAAAAGACTGATCAAGTTCCAGAAATAAATGACTGGACCCACTGTGTAGAAACAAGTCAAAGGTATTTCTTTCCTATTTTTGTTTCCATCAGATTAACTAGAAATTGTGGGGTCTTTCGTGGCAAATTTTATGCCACATTTTCATGGAGGGGGACATATATCTTTATTCATGGTGTCTACCACTTTGTTTTGTGGTAATCTGAAATTGATATATTGCACTTGATTTTTAAAAGTTTGCTTGACCAAATTGCTTGCATGCATAATACTGTTTTTATAAACAACCATTTGAGATGAAAGTGCTTTTCATAATGGTGTGTTTTAGAATTTGACTACAGTAGATTCTTAATTTGATTCAAAATGTTTGTGATTTTTAAACATATTCTGGATTGCACTTTGGTAGTCATATCCTTATGATTGAACCCTTCACCTCAGATCCTGCAGTGGAGCTTTCAGGCATAGCAAGGCTGATGCCCTGGGCCTCATGCATTTGCCGCCTGAGCTGGCATAGAGCACCTACTGTTTACAGCCTCCTCCCCATCCCACCCACCTAGACAGCAGGAATCACTTTTAATCTACCCTTTTACAGGTTTTATTCTTTGTGTGTGTGTGTGAGAGACAGGGTCTCACTCTGTTACCTAGGCTGGAGTGCAGTGGCAAGATCCCAGCTCACTGAAACCTCCACTTCCCGAGCTCAATCAGTCTTCCTACCTCAGCCTCCCAGATAGCTGGGACTATAGACACGCACCACCATGCCCGGCTAATTTTTTTTGTATTTTTAGTAGAGATGGGGTTTCATTGTGTTGGCCAGGCTGGTCTGCATCTCCTGGGCTCAAGCAATGCTCCTGTCTTGGCCTCCCAAAGTGCTAGCATTACAGGCATGGGCCACTGTACCTGGCCCAGATTTTATTCTTTAAAAATGTCTAAATGTGGCTGGGTGTGTTGGCTCATGCCTGTAATCCTAGCACTTTAGGACGCTAAGACAGGAGGATTGCTTGAACCTAGGAGTTGTGAGACCAGCCTGAGCAACATAGTGAGACCCCCAGTCTCTACCAGAAATAAAAGAAATTAGCCAGATGTGATGGCACATGACTGTGGGTCCCAGGTACTTGGGAGGGTGAAGTGGGAGGATCACTTGAGCCCAGGAGGTTGAGGCTGTAGCAAACCATAATCACACCATTGCACTCCAGCCTGGGTGAGTGAGACCCTGTCCCCTCTAAAAAGGTATAAACGTTCAGAAAGCTACTCATAGCATTCTGTGTCGTATTTTCTTAGGCTTTTTCAACCTTCGTGTATCTGTACTGTTGAAAATATAATTTCAAATAGCAATTTCAAATGACAATATGATGAGGGTGAGTGCTTAATGGAGAGAGATTTATGAGCAATGTCTTTTATAAGATATTTCATCCAGCAGATCTCGTCATATCATGTCAACCAAACATATTAGTGCTCATTATCATTATATTTATTAAAATGAGATATTGCCATGCCCCCATGGCTTCCCTCCTGCCTCTCTGGGCTGGGTTTAGCAGTTGAACTAGTTTGTGCTGTTGGCTTGCTGACGACGGAATAAATCTGTTGAAATTCCATGCTTCAGGCATTTGAAAGGCACCCCTTCCTTCCACTTTGCCTGCCCACAGTGCTCCCTTCATCTCTAACGTGGTGTGAAGACCTCTTCAATGGCCCCCGTGTGGGATACTGGCGGGAAGCCACTTAGAAAGTGCAGGAAGGGAACATGTATAGAATTTGAGTTTTTTGTCTGAAGAGGTTGTTTTTTCCTTTGGTCATTATGGTGACTTAGGATTTGCAAGATGGAACTAATGCATGACTTAACATATTATTTGGATTGCTAATATTTCAGTTACCAAATTCCAAATACCGTTCAAATGAAAGCTTTTGCTAGTAATAGATTTACAAAGGTAATATAAGCAAACACTACCCTTTAGGTTGGTTTGCCAAACTCCCTGTCTTCTTAAATGTGACGTGTTAATATGCTGGATTTAAAGGACATTACCAGAAAGAAAAAAGAAAAACCCACTATCTCAAAGCTTACATAGCCAAACAAGTACTGTTCCTCAAAGTAACTCCCTTGGAAAGAATTATACCATATATGTTTATTTCAGTAATTTCACTACTTCAAATCATTCGTTTAATGAAATGAGAGAACTTTAATCCATAATAATTGAGATTCCAGTGATGTTGCTATCAGTTAAAATATTCTTGGACGGTGGCTCAAGCCTGTAATCCCGGCACTTTGGGAGGCCGAGACGGGCGGATCACGAGGTCAGGAGATCGAGACCATCCTGGCTAACACGGTGAAACCCCATCTCTACTAAAAATACAAAAACTAGCCGGGTGAGGTGGCAGGCGCCTGTAGTCCCAGCTACTCGGGAGGCTGAGGCAGGAGAATGGCGTAAACCCGGGAGGCGGAGCTTGCAGTGAGCTGAGATCTGGCCACTGCAATCCAGTCCGGGGGACCGAGCGAGACCCTGCCTCCAAAAAAAAAAAAAAAAAAAAAATATTCTTGGAACTTCTCTGTAAGAATTGTATTCAGAACTAGCTTACTAGTGATGCAAGAAAACAAATTATAATGCCTTTTATAGTGTTATTTCAATCGTTTCCTCTTTTTAAAGCTTGCCATTCATATCTATTAAGCTTGCCATTTATATTTATTATAAAGCTTACTTCCAGGTGCTTTCAACAGTCAGATTCATCCTCAGAGGAATATGACCTAGCATTGAGAGTACTCAAATCATAGTTTGCATAATATGGAGGCATTTTCTCTAGAGTAATTTCAGCAAACAGTTGAGGCACAGCAGCACTGTTATAACCTCCCAGAGTGATTATTTGTAAGGGCACGCAGTCATCTTGTTGCATAGGTTCAGGAGGACTGATTTTTTAAAATGGGTTTCATGACTTCATTCTTCCCTTTTAATCGTGAGAATGCATCTGGTGACAGGGACTGTCAGCAAATGAGAGTATAATGTGAGTGCTCTGGTATTGTTTTCAGTGTTTACTGCCCTAAAACCTACTTTAGTGCTTTCTGGTTTGGGAAGCTAATTTGGAGGGTAAATTTATAGAAGATGTTGTGTTTTCGTAGAGATTTGTTACTAACATACCTTGGTAACATTCTGGGTCTGCCTTTTTAAAGGGCTGGGGGGGGGTAGGGGATAGGGAGCACTAATATGATGGTCTTGCCCAAGGTCACGCAGTTAGAGGTCACACTGGAGACCAAGACTCCTTCATTGGGCAGTACATTAAATCTTTCACTGTCTTTCTTTACCCAGTAGTAAAAATGCAATTCCATCCCCCTCACAGGGATGTCAGAAATAAAATAATCTGGAATATATAGTAAAGTTGAAATTGTTATAAATACATTTAGTAATGTTATCTAAAAGACTAACTGGAATAACCATTTCGTGAAATTCCATTGATCATTAAAACAACATTTATTTTAAAAATTTTTATTTTTTATATTTTTTAAACAACATTTGACAGAGATTCATTGTCTATTTCTTGCTCCTTTTGGTGATGTTATTGCCAGTGAGTAAGATTAAAATTTAGTCTTGTAGTTTTATGTGAATATAGTAAAATATTTTCCAGGTTAAAATAAAATGGCTAAAATGTTAATCATAGTATTTTAAAACCTGTACATTTCAATTTTCAGGTTTTAACTTCCATTCATGTTTACACCATTAATTGGAAAAACATTTCATGACTTCTCTATCTTTGTTTTAGCCAAAGTCATACACTTGCTATCAGAAAATTATGCTGGAAGAACTGCAGTGGAAAAACTGAACACAAGGAAGCAGAAGATGCTGAGTGGTTACATTTTGCAAGCTGTGGTGAAGATCACACTGTGAAGATACACAGAGTCAATAAATGTGCACTGTAATGGACTTAATAACTACATGCTTGCAGTCACTGGTATCTTAAAATATTATCACATAAATAGATCATCTTTGCCTTCATAACAGAACTGAGTTTCTTTCTTTTTTTTTTTTTTTTTGAGATGGAGTCTTGCTTTGTTGCAACCTCCACCTCCCAGGTTCCAGCGATTCTCTTTCCTTAGCCTCCTGAGTAGCTGGGACTAGAGGCACACACCACCATGCCTGGCTAGTTTTTGTATTTTTAGGAGAGACTGAGTTTTATCATTGACCAGGCTGGTCTCAAACTCCTGATTTCAGGTGAGCTGCTCGCCTTGGCCTCCCAAAGTGCTGGGATTACAGGTGTGAGCCACCGCGCCCAACCTGAGTTTCATTTTTTAAGTCACGTAGCAATAGTCCTTATTTGAGTGTTAGACCCTTTGAAATGTGATGAAAGCTATGGACCCTTCACTTTGTTATATAACATATGTATACACACCCAGAACTTTGCACGTACGTTCAGAGATTCCTAGACCCACAGACCTGTCTCTGTGTGTCCCAATTTAAGAACCTCTGTTCTTTCTTCATGACTGGATTTGCCCAATTTTGTGTTATTTTGGGACTTCATTTGTCCCTCTTTGGGACATTTCCTTATTTATTGCCCTCTTCAGAGAGTAGACATAGGAAAAACAAGATAGCAAACCTAGATTACTTAATTTTTATTTTAACATTTTCTATAGATAAGCACACCACGCCAAGTGTGCTCTGTCTTGATCCCCTTCTTTTTAGCATATGCCAGACATTGTAGAGTTTGGCAAGCAGTTGTAGGTTTGAGCTGCAGCCAATCATTTCTTTTGTTCTTTAGAAGTACATAGATTCATCTTTTTAGGGCTTTACCGAAAGTAAAATATCCTGACATTTAAACTGATAGATGTAGGAGGTAAAAAATAGAGTTCCAAAACATCTGAATTTATGTGATAGCTGAAGTCACGAGATGAGGGATGTATGTCCTCCAGGGAGGATGCAGAAAGAAGAAAAGGGTGCTGGAAACAGCCTGTCAGTTATGCCAGCTGTGGGCTGGAGGCAGCCAGGAGAGTTGGGAGCCTGGGTGTTGGGTGGAGAGAGGTTAACAGGGAAGACATGGGAAGTACTGTGAACACGGCTGGTGTGAGCAGAGGACTATTCCGACCCTGTTGGAACGTAGAGCCATCTGACAGATTGACAATGCAGTGAAGGCTGTATATAATAAATGTGTTGAAAGGAGGAAGGTGAGGATTTTCTTGGTGGGAGTTTATGCCATTATTAACATATTTTGCTTCCAAAGGGGTTAAAATGTTTTACCTAAATGGATGTTTCTAGGTCAGTGCTATACAGTATTTCTAATCTGTGTTTTATAGTGTGAGCTACATACGTAATTTTAAAAATTTCAAGTAGCCACATAATGAAACAGGTGAAATTTAATGACACATTTCCTTTAATACGGTATGTCCAAAATATTACTATGTCAACCTGTGATCAATATAAAAACCTGTTACTGAAGTATTTTATAGGGCCTCTCTCAGTTCAGACTAGCCACATTTAAGTGCTACATAGCCACATGTGGCTCATGGCCATCCATATTTGAACAATGTACTTTAGACTGTTGCATCTGTATACTCTTGTGCCCTCAGCTGGGGGGTGGGGTGTGTGTGTGTGTGTGCCAAGGCAGTGAGCATCTGAGCTTTGAACCTCAGAGACCAAAATGTCGTGCCCATTTCCCCGCTATCAGCTGAGGAATCTTTACTCACATTGACACGCGGGCTTATTCTGACCCAAGTGCATGCAGGCTTCCAGAGCAGATTCAGAGGCTAACTTAGTCCCTTAGCTCCCCTCCCAGCACAGAACCCCCCAGGTTATCTGAAAGTAGGCCTCGCCTAGAGAGACTGAGTTTCCAAGTTGTCAGTTTTCCCAAATGGTCCTCAAGCATCTTCCTCAGCAATCACCTTACAGTTTAGTAAACATTCAGAGGACTTGCTACACATCTGGGCAGTCTGCATTGTAATTCATATGTGTTTACACACTTATGTCTTCATCTGCTAAGGCACCTTTGAACCGTATTGTAATTCATAGTATCTGAAGCAATTATTTTGAATTGTAGTAATTCATAATATTGAAGCAATTCATAATATCTGAAGCAATCCTCAGATACGGGTTAGGCATGGCCCTGCTCTGAGCAGGATGGCAAAAGTGGCAGTCTATGACGCAGCCCTTGTTACCCAGGCTATTACTAAATGGTGGTGGTGGTTTTATCTTAATTAAAATGACATCACCAACAACGCGCCCTTTCCTGTCTGCCAGGAAAAGTTTTCTGTAGTGACGCATGTGTTTGTGTGTGTGCGTTTGAGGCTATATTACTCATTGCTACAGCAGTTCAAAATGACTTGGAAAAAAACAATGAATGCTGGTCATTGATGTGTATACTGACATGTTTAAGGGAAGTTACTGTGGTCTGTAACTTAAGAAATACATAAAAAATAAGATGGGTGGAGTGATGGACACATGGATAGATATGAAGCCAGCACTGTAAAATATTAGTGGTAGTTTTGTATGCCCATACTCACAGTACTATTATTCACAGTAGCTAAGAGATGGAAGCAATACGTGTCCATCAGTGGGTGAATGATCAACAAACTGTGTATTCATACAATGGAATATTATTCAACCTCTAAAAGGAAGATATGCTGACACATGCTGCAACATGGATGAATCTTGAGGATATGATGCTAAGTGAAGTAAGTCAGTCACCGAAAGACAAATACTGTATATGCTTCCATTTATATGAAGTATCTAGAGCAGTCAAATGCATAGAAACAAAGTAGAATGGTAGTTTCCAAGCACTGGGGGAGGAGGAAATGAGGAGTTGTTTAATGGGTATAGTGTTTCAGTTTTGCAAGACAAAAAGTTCTGGGGATTGATTGCACAGTTATGTGAATACTGTATACCGACTGAACTGTACACTCTAAAATAGTTAAGATGGTAAATGTTCTTTATTTTACCACAGTGTTTTTTAAAGCATGGTAAACAACATTTTCCAGGATGTAAATTGGTACTAAAAATAAAAGTGCTCCAAAGTAAGATATATTTGGGAAACATAGGGCTAACTAAAGTTGGATAGGTGTCTTTATTGCAGGAATTCTAAGAGCATTTAACAAATTAATTTACATTGAGAATTTTCAGTGTGGAGGGTCTGGCTCATAACATTTCACAAACATTAAACTTCAGAGTCCCTAAGCCTTTAAATAAAATGTTAATGGTAGAAACTCCTTAAGGGGTATTCATTGTACAATTCTTTCAACTTTTCTGCATGCTGGGAGGTTTTTTTGTTTTGGTAACAACATGTTGGGGAAAATGGCCTTGGAATATTTCATTCAAATTAGAGCCAAGCTAACACAAAGCTGTTGCTGCTAGTGGGAACAGCCCTGATGTCCATGTAACAAGCTGCTCTCCCCAACTCCCTCCCTTCTGCTTCTTCCTCGGCTCCCACTTCTAGGATTAACAGGCAGGGAGGCGGAGGCTCAGGTAAGTTGGGCCACAGCAGAAGGAGGGCCAGGGCAGAGGTTTGGGCCTTGGCTCTGATGCTTGAACATAAACATACCTAGTCAGAAGTACATCAGTACAAAGTGGACCCTACAAAATGATAGGGCCAGAAAACAGGTATGTGGTTACCAGGGGCTGAGAATGGGGAGAGGAGTGACTATAGAGGGACCCAGATTCTTCAACAAATACATTACAAGAGGAAAAGGGAAAGGAAGCCTAGAGATTGAAAGATACTTGAGACGCGTGAATCCAGTGCAATGTATGAACCCTGTTTGCATCCTGATCTGAACTAGCCAATCAGTCTTGTAAAAATATCCTTAAGAGACAAAGCGATATTTGATGATTTTAAGGAAACAACATTTAAATATATGACAGTGGGGCTGTGGTTATGATTGATTTTGTTTTTTTTTTTTTGTCTCTAGAGACTGGGTTTTGAAGTGTTGCCTAAGCTGGTCTTGAACTCCCGGGCTCAAGCAGTCCTCCCACCTCAGCCTTGGTTTCTTAAAAAAAAAAAAAAAAAAAGTTCTTTTGAATCATACATGTAGTATTTATGGATGAAATGAATTTACGTCTTAGGGTGTTTCATAATGATTGTGTGTGTGGCAAGGATTAAGTAGGTTTTAGATGTGTGGATTATTAGTGAAGCTGGGCAGTGGTGGGGTGGTCATACTATTCTAATTTTTTAATATATTTAAAATTTCCTTGTAAGAATTGTTAAATGAAAAGGCTCATGCCTGTAATCCCAGTACTTTGGGAGTCCGAGGCGGGGGGATAACGGGGTCAGGAGATCGAGACCATCCTGGCTAACACGGTGAAAACCTGTCTCTACTAAAAATATAAAAAAATTAGCTGGGCATGGTGGCGAGCACCTATAGTCCCAGCTACTGGGGAGGCTGAGGCAGGAGAATGGCATGAACCCGTGAGGCAGAGCTTGCAGTGAGCCGAGATTGTGCCACTGCACTCCAGCCTGGGTGACAGAGGGAGACTGTCTCCAAAAAAAAAAAAAATTGTTAAGTGGAAAAAGAACGCGCATATCCATAAGTTAAATATAAGAAGTGTTACATTGTGAGGAATTCTTCCCCTCCTAGCATGTAGTGGATGGTCCAGTAGTAAGGCTCTGCCACGCTTAAGTAAGACACTGGGACTCCAAGGACAATGAGGCTGAGGCCAGAAGAGAGACAGAATGTGGGATGGCTGCATGTGGTTGGTGGATAGAGGACTCTGAGCCCCACACGCTGGTGGACTCAGATCTGGCACCCGGGCTGGGTGTGGTGGCTCACACCTGTAATTCCAGCAGTTTGAGAGGCTGAGGCAGGTAGATCACTTGAGGTCAGGAGTTCAAGACCAGCTTGGCCAACGTGGTGAAACCCCATCTCTACTAAAAATACAAAAAAAAAAAAAAAAAAAAGGTGTAGTGGTGGGCACCTATAATCCCACATGTTCCAGAGGCTGAGGCAGGAGAACCACTTGAACCCAGGAGGAGGAGGTTGCAGTGGGCCAAGATTGAGCCACTGCACTCCAGTCTGGGCAACAGAGTGAGACTCCATCTCAAAAAAAAAAAAAAGTGTCTGGGACCCAGAACCGAGTGAAGACACCAGAGTGAAGGAGAGAGGCCACGCTTTGTCTGAGAAGCTCCTCCTGGGGTGGAAGGCACAGCTCCACAAAGGCTGCTCTTGCAGAGGCTCCCCTGCAGCCAGGTGCCTGCTGACTGTCCCCAAACTGCCCGCCAACAGAGAGGGATGCAAAGGGAGCCTCTTCCAGCTCAGTGGAATAGGCAAATTATGTCACCTTTCACTCCGGACTCTCACTTCTGCCCCTGCTACCCTTAGTGTTTGGCTTTTGCTGACATTTTCCTCCTACATCTTTTCTCCTGACCAAGTTCTAGATATTTCATAGGGCAGTCTAGGTAAGTGTTGGAACCTCAATGAGTCGAGCAACAGAAACCCAGCTCACACTGGCTATCACTGTGGGCAAGCTGTTCCCCTCATTTCTGAAAGTGGAGATAAGATTAGTGTATGAGTCTGGCTTCCATTCAACTGTGTGTGAAAAACATTGTAAAATTTTCTTTCTGGTTTACACAAGTTAAAAGTTTATTTCTCTCATATGAAAGGAGTCAAGGCAGACAGACCAGGATGGGCAGGGAGATGTCTACAGGATCAAGGACCCAGGCTCTTATTTCGCTGTCTGATGTCCTCAGTATGAGGCTTTCGCCTTCCAGGATGGCTGCTTGGCCTCCTGCCATGATCTTTGCATTCCAGCCAGTAAAGAGGAGGAAGGCATGAAGAAAGGCCTGCCCCTGACTTTAAAAACATTTGTTGGAAGTCCCATATGATTTTGCTTAATCTCCTCAGGCAGAATTTAGTGTTGTGGTCATACCTAGCTTCAGGAGAAGCTGGGAAATTAAATCTTTATTGCAGATGCCCATGTGTTCAGCAGAAAACTGGGGTGCTTCATTCTGGCAGAAAGGTAGAACAGCAGTGACCAGTTTGTAGGATCGTCCTGAGAATTAAATGAGCCAACTAGTGAAAAACACTAGTTTGGTGCCTGGGATATAAATAAGACAGCACTGATTTGTATCTGGTACTATTATGATTAAATAAAGCTCAGCTCATGTCACCTCCATAGAGCCTTTAGTAAACTCCTCAAGTATTCTTTTATTTCTCTGAATTCCATAGTATTTTATTCCAATTTTCTTTTATGGCACTTGTCACCTTCTATCTTCTATTTTTGTGTATGTTTTATGCTGTGTCAGGTAGATGCCTTCTTTTGTAAGGAAGTTCATCTCAAACACAAAGGAATTACTGGCTCATATGACTGAAAAAAGTTCAGTGGTGGGATAGGCTTCAGATGCAGTCTGATATGGGCTCTGCCTTCCTTTCTCTAGTTTGCTCAGCTCTGCCCTTTCCATGGCAGCTTTCTCCTTTTGTTATTATTTGAAACTGAGTTTCGCTCTTGTTGCCCAGGCTGGAGTGCAGTGTCCTGATCTCAGCTCACTGCAACCTCCACCTCCTGAGTTCAAGTGATTCTCCTGCCTCAGCCTCCTGAGTAGCTGGGATTACAGGCACACGCCACCATGCCTGGCTAATTTTTGTATTTTTAGTAGAGACGGGGTTTCACCATGTTGGCCAGGCTGGTCCTGAACTCCTGACCTCAGGTGATCCACTCGCCTCAGCCTCCCAAAGTGCTGGGATTACAGGCGTGAGCCACTGGGCGTGGCCCGTTATTATTTTTAATAGAGACAGGGCCTCACTGTGTCACCCAGGCTGATCTTGAACTCCTGGACTCAAGCCATCCTCCTGTCTTGGCCTCCCAAAGTGCTGGGATTATAGGGGTGAGCCACCATGCCTGGCCACATGGCAGCTTTCTCCTGAGGCTATTCTCCCTCATTGCCATAAGAGGAATGCAAACAGCCCCTATGTGACTTTTTTCCTTGTTAATATCAAAGGAAATAACCCTTAGCAGTAAGTCTCTAACTTTACTCTGACTGGACCATTCCTCAACTAATCACAGTGGGCAGGGGAAAACTACACATTGAGTGGCTTGGGCTTACCCATCTGATGTAATGAGCTGTGAGATCACCTATGCTGGCCTAGAGGCAGAGTAGATCCCAATGAGATCACATGGCTGCTCTAATGTGGGGTGGTTTTCCAAAGCAAAATCAGAGGGGCCAATGGATATAGGATGGGCAAGCAATATGAGCCCCCTGGACAAGCCTGCTAAAGCCTAAACACCTGGCCATCAGATGGTTTTCCTATTGTCCACAGCATCTGGCAGTGTATTGTCACATATTTGCTGAATTCAGGGATGAATGAGTTTGACAACATTGATGGCTGGTGGAGAAACCATTCTCAAATGTAATCTGCCAGTCAGTAAATAGAGTATCTGAGATTCCTGTCTTGGTGCTATAAAGGGGTAGGGGGCAAAGAATAGGAAGGAGGTGCTAGCACAGAAGGGACCAAGAAGGGGCTGGCCTGGCCCAGTGGATCTGCTCATGAATGAACATGGAAGAAGCCAAGCCCCTGGGAAGACAGCGCCAGGAAGACTGCTGCTCTGGGCCCTCCGCCCTCTCAGTCCTGTGGTCAGCCTAGTACTGGTTTGGTTGTTTCAAACATTAGATATAATGGAGCCTTGTTCCCAATCATGTTATGATGTTGAACTGCCCTTTTAGTTTCTATTCACAGGAAAGGTCTTGTGTCAGTCTAGGGGAGGGAGCTTCCTGGGGTTTCTGATCTTTCTTTCCACTGCTTTCAGTTTCTGCGGGGGCACTCTGCCAGTCTTTGGAGAGAAACTTGCTCCAATGCTGTGTCTGTCTCACTGCTTCCTGTGCCAGCCCACTTCTGATTTCCTAGGTACCAGGATATCCAGGTTTGTGAGCTCTCATTGTTGGGAAAGTGTGCATTGCACTCTAGTAGGACACACTTAAGTTAATTTCATTATCCAAACCAAATTCAGCCTTCTTGGATATGCCTATCCCTATCCTGATTAATTTGGTGGGAAATTTGATCCCTCAAAATTGCAGCCCCCAACTGTAGGTTGGTGCAAAAGTAATTGCGGCTTTTGCCATTTTGATGCAAAAGGCGCAATTACTTTTGCACCAACCTAATATCTTCCAGACTAGAAGGCCAAGGTTTTCAGGGGGCTTGCCAGTGGGAAAACCTCTACCCTTACTCACCATTTAGGACTTGACCATCATAGTGGAGCTGCCATCCCCGCCTGGTAATAATAGAGCTGTTCCTGCTTAGGCCACTGCGTATACCGCCTACCCAACAAGTTTAACAGTCTGTCCTAATTGCTTAAGTTTAACCCTTGTCCTAATTGGCCTTATGGCCTTAGATATTGCCAAGGTGCTCTCTTCTGGCTCTGTCCCCACTTCTCTAACTGAGCCTTCCCACCTGTGGCATGAGACAGAGACCCTTTAAGCCACTGTCCCCAGGGCTCTGTCCTCTTTCCCTAAACACTTCAGAGCTCCTGAGATGACCTGTGCACAAGCCCCTGACATGACTCAAGTCTCCAACCCCAAACACTCTATCCCTTTTGAGCCCTGAATCTCCACTGAGATGTCCTGAACCGAGTTCCATATTGTCTCCCTGTGCCTGAGACTCCTTGTGTCCACTCAGTATCCTAGTCTGACAGCACCAAGTCACCTTGGGCCAGTCTTCAGTCCCATTAGTCCCTGAATTTCATCACTTCTGCATGATCCGGGCCTCAGACCAGGCCCTCACTGCTTTTCACCAGGACTTTTGCCCGGCCTCTGACAGCAGTGCTCCCTGCAACCTCCCCACTCCCACCTCCTCCACTGCTGCCTGGGGTCTAAGCACACCCCTGATCCAGCCACTCTCAGGAGGAGACTCTAGAGTGTTCCTGTCCCTTCTGGACCAAGGCCAGCTTTCTTCTCTGTACCAGAAAATCTGGCCCCTCTTACTTCTCTCACTCCCCTTCACACTTATCCCCACGGAGAGGCAGTCTGTGCTCCAGCTTCATTAAAATTCCTGCATCTGGAATTTTGTGAGCCTTTTTGCACCTCTAGACCTTTAAGTATGGAATGCTGCCCTCCCTCCCCCACCTCCTCCTTCAGGACCCTCTGGGCAGGTCTCCTAGCAGCCCCAGGTCTGGGAGGCTCTTTACCCCAAACCTGGACCTTTGTGGGAAGGACTCTTCTCCAGCACTCTGCAGCCTTGGAGGGGTGACCTGACTATGAACCTGTCTCCTTCCCCATCCCAGGAGCCTCTCAGGCACAGAGACTGCCTTGCTGACTGTTGTCTTCCTAGTGCCTACCATGTTTGCAGCAGGGCGCAGCTGTCCACTGAACACTGAATGAATGCCCCTGCCAAAAGTGCTAGTAATTTTCAAGTGAATCTTCTAGTGTTTCAAGCCGGGACAGGTGCAAGAAGTTATAGCTGGTTTCCCTGCTCCCATTTCTCACAGGCTCATCCAATCTGATCATGGCCATTGGATAGTTCTACCTGAATCACCCACAGGGCACTTTCTAGCTTCAAAGCCTGCCTTTTGTTGTTTTTCCATCGCCAACTCCGAGCCTAACTCTGACATTCATTCATCTTCTGCTGAGCGAGTGAGTGAGTGAAAGAATGAATGAATGAATGGAAGAATACATGAAGGAACGCTTTGTATGTAGTAGAGAATTCTTTCACATGGAGCCCATTGCTAGGAGACATTGGGGGTGGGAGTTGTTAACCTAGGAGCAAGGGGATTTGGGGAAACATCAGGAGGTAAGGAATTAGGCTCAGTGAGCGGCACCAGGGACTAAGATTCACACAGGGGGAGAGATTTAAAGTACAAAATTGAGGGCATCTCACCTGTCTGCCCAACTGACTCATAGACACATAATTTTTCAAGTTCTTAGGTGAGAAAGGGCTGTAAGTGGGAGGTGGAAGAGCTGTTTTCCTACCTAGCTGTAAACTTTAAGTGCAGAAGCTGGCCTCCTGGCACCTCAGCATGGACCAGCTCAGTTTGCTTGGAAGCTCCAAGGCCAGCAGCTGGACCAGGTGAGAGGTGGCCATGGCAGCCTGTAGCACAGGGCCCAGGAGATCACTCCTCTTCCCAGGTCAGACATTCCTTGGTGGGGATAGAGGTTCTGCTTAAGGCGGGTGACAGCAAACAATCTGACTTCTGATAGTCTCTTTCTGGTAGGAGCGGCCCAGGGAATCCTGCTGAAATGTACCTAAGGGTGCCAATTAGAGGCCAAGACTCCCATTGTTTCTCATATCCCCTATTCCTCCCCCATTCTTGACCAGCTCACTGCTATGGCCCACTTCAAAGGCTTCCTCCTTTGGGTTACCTTCCCTGGATATCTTGCTAGGAAGTAGCCACTTCCTCTCTTGCAATCCTGTACCTGCATCCTGAACCAGTGCTGCCTGGGCATTCAGCCCACATTGCCTTGTGGCTAGTGTAGGTTCATTTTCCTACTCAGCTGTAGGCACTATCGTCACATCCACCCTCCCAAGCACACAGTGCCCTGGATGAACATAGCCAACTGCTTTAAAGTATTTCTTGATTAACAGTAACTCAGTGATTTTTAATAACTTTCAGGAGTTCTGCACTGAGTTGGCCTCTTCCAGTCCATCACTAGGCAAGCTTGTCTGAAGCAGCACCCCTGTGGACCGGTGGTTTGTTAGTTGGCTGCAGAACTCCTTGAAGAGAGGTAGGTGCTCCTTACATTCCCAGGGAAATGACCTAGGCCCTTCCTCCTCAGAGTGCCATTCATGAATGAGGCATCAGCATCACCTGGGCTACTTAGACACACAGACCCTCAAACTTAAAGAGTCAGAACCTGCCTTTGAATAGGCTGTCTAGGGGATTCATGCAAATGAATGCCTGGAAACCCTGGCCTAGGAAAGACCCTCACTGGGAAGCAGGTCTTTAAAAGGAGGGGCGAGGAGTGACACACTGAACAGCTGCTGGATCAACCCCACCCCTCTCTCAACTTAGATGGGGAAACTGAGGCCCTGGAAACTACAGAGGCTCACACCAGAGAGTTAGCAAAACACACTTCCCTGCCTGGGCTCTGGAGGCTGACTTCTCAGCTGCTAGCTTGTCTTCTAGCTGTGTGCCCTTGTGCAAGTTATTCTGCCTCTCTCTGCCTCAACTTCCCCATCTGTAAGAGCAACCTCGTAGATCTGCATATTTGATTATTGAACGACCAGGACAGGTAAGAGTGTACACAGTGCCGTGCCTGGCACACAGTGAGGCCCTGTATGTAGCTCTTGTTATTAGCGCTGCCCAAAGCCACATTCGCAGAAGACAGTCCAGCATCCAAAGTGCCTGCTTGAAGCATGGCCAGAAGGCAAGCAGATGGTGGGGTAGGCAGTGATGTCAATGAGCAAAAGCCTGCATCCATCCATCAGTACATTCACTCCTCCTCGAATAACTATGGGTGTTTGTCAAGTAAGGTCCTGACCATTCAGCAGTGAGGGAGAGAGCTGGGGTGGTCAGTGGGCAGAGGCCACTGAGGAATACGGGTACCTGGGCATGGACTCTAGCGCTGCAGTCCACAGACCCCAGGTCTCTGGCCAGGGGAAAATAAGCTTTTAGTGAGGGGTCTTTCTCTGGCCTGGTATCAGGGGCCTGGGCCAGAGAGCCAGGGCTGTGTGCTGCCTTCCCATGGCTCTCATGCTGGGCACCAGTACGCATCATGCATCAGCAAGGATCCTAGGGCATCTGCAGCCCATACCCTGGGTGACAGCTGGCCTGGATGCAGCACAGGTTGAGCTCTTGGGGCATAGGCCTTCCCACCTCCTCCTCACGCTGTATGCCTCCAGGGCCTGTGGGCCGCCTGTACCTGATCGCCCACCTTGGGTTCTCCACCGAGCCTGCCTCTGAGTTATCTCCGGTGAGTCCCCAGCACCTGCCTCCCACCTGCAGCGGGTTCCGCACTGCCCACCACCCATGACATTCGACTACCCACGAGGCACCTCGCCTGGGTGTGCAGTACCTGTTTTGCTTCCACCCCGTTCCCAGTAGCGGGTTCCGCACCTGGGATCACACGTGAGATTCCCCCCACCCCACAACCGCATGCCTGGTCTTTACTTCTGCACCTGCTGCCCCACCCCTGCATCCCGCTCCGCACTTCCCACGCATAAGGTTTGACCAGGCCCTCCCAATTGAAGCACCTGTTCTCCAAGACAGCCGCTGTGTCTCGGCTGCTCTGGGTGCAGGCCCGAGTAGGGATGGGAGGAGGTGCTCTTATTCCACTCCCTGTCCGGGACAGGGGCAGCTTTTCCTAGGGCATTCTTGTCTCAGTAGAGAGGGCCAGCTACACCCACATACGGGAAGTGCGGGGCGGGATGCAGTGGTGGGAAGGCAGGGAGGAGGGCCCAGTGCGCGGTTGGGATGTTGGGAGGGAGGGGAAGCTCAGCTCACGGGGATTCCAGTTGCTGTGCCGGCTCCAGGGAAAGCCCCCGAGCCTCCCGGTTCCGACGGTGTGCAGCCACTGAGAATTCATTAGCTGCGTGGATCCCTGATCTTTTCCCTTTTCTACCCTTTGCTTAGCCGCATTCTCACAAACTGCAAGCACGCGCCCCGCTGGTTAGCAGCAACCCGAGAACGCCCCCCCCCCCCACCCCCGCAAGACGCCGGTACCTGCGAGGAGGAGGGTCGTGGGGTTCCAGGATGCCAAGCAGGAAAGATCACCTCGTTGCTTCTTCCACCAGCCTCTCCGCGGGACATAGCTAAACTTGAACTTAGCATTCCAAGGGTCTGGAAACATCTTCGTGGGACCCATCGAGAGGTTGCTTAAAGACTGGCACCCGCTCCTGTGGCCAGGTGGGAAAAGGGCGGGCCAGCAGTGAAAGTCCGGCCGGGGCGCCACACCCAGGCCGTGGATTCCGAGAGGCTGCAGGCTGGCGGCCCGGGAGGCGCGGCAGGGGCGGAGTCGCCGGGGGGCAGGCTTCGCGCACTTCCCGGGCCGGGTCAGCCTGGATGGACGAACCCGAGCCATGGCCAGCGCGGCGGCGGAGTCGGGGCGGGAGCTGCCGGCCTTCGCGGGGTCCGGGGACCCGAGCGCACCACGGCTAGCCTACGGCTACGGCTACGGCTACGGCCCAGGCAGCCTGCGCGAGCTGCGGGCGCGCGAGTTCGGCCGCCTGGCAGGTGAGGCGGACGGGCGGGCAGGCGTGGGGGACACGAGGTTTCTGGAATCGACGTGGACGTATCTTTTGCTGCTAGTGAGAGCGGCGCTACCTAATTTGTCAAGTAAGGTCCTGGCCATTCAGCAGTGAGGGAGAGAGCTGGGGTGGTCAGTGGGCAGAGGCCACTGGGGCATTTTGAATAAATTGGGGCGCATTTTGAATCAAAACTCCAGGAGGGACGTGTCCACGCGTCCGCTTCGTAGACATGGCTCCCTGAGGTCCCACCTGCAGCCCCAAGGCTTCTTGCTACTCTTATTCTTCAGACTTTCCAGTGGGCAGGACTAACCCAGCCCTCTTGCCCTTTTCCCGCCCTCTGCGAGTGGGGCTTAGGATGGTCCTTGCCCTCTCTTGTGGGAGACCCCTCACTCTAAAGGGCCTGCTGGGGCCGGGGTTGCAAAAGACAGCATATCCAGCGGCCGTGACGCTTCGGATGTCCGCCCGGGGTAGGAGCGGTGAGTGGGCCGCCAGCGCCCGGGCTGGGACAGCACCTCTGCCGGCGCGCCAGGTTGGGACCCAGAGGCCAAGGCCTTCTGGTAGGGGCCTCCCAAGGCTGCACTCTGCAGACTCCTCTGGGATAGCCCGTATTCAGCTTTGATTCTCGAAACCTCATTTTCCTCACTCTTGCAGCGTCAGAACAATCCCTCTGAGCTCCAGTTGGCTGGAGGACTAGAAGAATTAGCAAACAGTGCAATTTCACCTTTAAGAACAGGGCGAGCCTGTGAATTAGATAAGAAAACCAAGATCACATCGTGCCTTTCCTCAGAGCGGAACAGGCTGATAAAATTGCAAATCAAGCTCCATCTGGCCTTGGCTGACCCGGCCGTCTGCTGCCCGGGTCCAAGTTAGTGACTCATCCTTGTGACAGGGACTTTGGGTGCAGGACTTCATCAAGCCCCAGAGCCGCGTACCGGACGGTCAGGGAGGGTCTGCAGGTGAAGTGGGCACGTCGTGGCACAGGGCACCGGGGTTTGAGTGCATCTACTCTGTCGCGATGAACAACTGGTAACTACTCCCCTTCTCGGGGCAGAACAGCAACCATGAGGTAGGTTTCACTACTCGGGTAGCTGATTTCAGCGCTCCGGGTCACTTCCTAGTGTCATGGAGGGTAACTGTGTTTTCCCTTTGGGGGCTGTGAGAACTGTGGTCTCCTCCGGTGTGTCTCCTCTGGCTTCCTAAGTAGGGAGAGTCAGGAGGGAGACAGGGGTGCCTTCTGCCAGCCTCTGTCTATTCACTCCTCATCCTTCCCTGTTGCAGGGTCACCTGCTGGAGACAGCTCCTCACCCTTCTTTTGTATTCTGTCTCTCTCATCTGTTAATTATGGAAATTTCCTACCACTCAGAAATAGACAGAGACTATGAATGCCCACAGGTGCTGGGGAGGGAGGCTCTCCATTCTTTGAAGCAGCTCTTAAAGGCTACCTGAGTAATTATGTCAGCACCACACCTCCTTAATCCCCTAAATCTCCTCCAGCTGTGATCTCTCACGCCTACTATTGGCCAACCTCTCCCCTCAATGCTACCCTGGGAAAGTAGAGCTATATTCTTGTCCCCTCCTGGTTTCACTCCTGTTCCTCAAAGAACACTACTTTTCCCCTCAAATGCAAAACTGGGATGTGTCAGCCAGGCTGGCCCTCAGAACTCCTTTACCGCTTACTGTATTTCTGGTAGTGTTGTGGGCATCTTTTATTTAATGCAAGTTCCCCGTATTTCCTCTACATTATGGTTAAAGTGGACATTTGTGCACTAACCTGATGCCCCTCCCACTGCTGGGAGTCTTGGAACATGTCCGCTTGTTTTTCTCCTAGAAACAAGCCAGAGAGAGGGCAGGAAAAAACAAACCAAAATAATATAATCTCTTCCTCGTTCTTCCTCTCCCCTCATGAAGTTTTTCTACCAGTTTGAGAATTTCTCTGGTTAAGTGGTAGCTCAGAATAATTAAAATCTTAAGCTTTAAGGGCTGAAATGTGTTACCTAGCGATTTGGATGGGAACTTCCTTGCTTTTGTGAAGGGAGCATATTGAATACACAGATGTGTGTCAAGGGTCTCTGGAAGCCTTCGTGCTGAATGATGACTACTCATCATGCTGGAATGAGAACTGGACAAGGATGACCTAGAGCTGACTCTGGAATTCTCTTTCCTGAAGAAGATCTGATGCCATTTAACTTTGGTGTCATTCACCTGTTTCTAATAGCAGCTACACCTGTGTCCCGAGCATTGGACTAGGTGCTGCCATATACCAGCTCATTTAACCTTTGTCCCATCTGCAGATGAAGGAACAGGGGCCCAGAGTGGCTAATGGTGGAGCCAGGATTCAACTCTGGGTTGATTGACTTGGATTCCGTACCATTAATCCCTATGCTGTTTGACTTTCTCCTAACATCACATGTATGACTGATCTAACACAGCTTTTGCACCCTTTTGTTTTTCCTGCAAAATTAACCGTTGGACCAAAAGCCAAAGCAGCTTTTTCTCCAATAGCTACTTGGCCCTGCAGAAGACTGTGGCACAGTGTGAGATGCTCCCCAGAAGCTTCCAGGTCTCACCTGTGGCCTTGATGCCTGGGTGAACAAAAGCCTTTCTTTTGGTTTGGTACCTTTGTATTTCTGTATCTTTAGAAAACGTTTCAGAACATTATTTTAAAAGTATCTTTTTGGACTAGGTCATACATTTGATATGGTTTCGCTCTGCGTCCCCACCTAAATCTCATGTCTAATTGTAATTCCCAATGTTGGGCGAGGGACCTGGTAGGAGGTGATTGGATCAAGGGGGTGGATTTCCCCCTTGCAATCCTCGTGAGAGTGAGTTCTTACAAGATCAGGTTGTTTAAAGTGTGTAGCACAAACTGGGTGTGGTGGCTCAAGCCTGTAATCCTAGCACTTGGGAGGCTGAGGTGGGCCAATCACTTGAGCCCAGGAGTTCAAGAACAGCTTGGGCAACATGGTGAAACCCCGTCTCTACAAAACATACAAAAATTAGGCAGGCTTATGCCTAAAGTCCCAGCTACTGAGAAGGCTGAAGTGGGAGAATTGCTTGAACCTGGGAAGTCAAAGCTGCAGTGAGCTGAGATTGCGCCACTGCACTTCAGCCTGGGCAACACAGTAAAATACTGTCTCAAAAAAAGAAAAAAACCAAACAAACTTTCTTTAGCCAGGTGCGGTGGCTCATAACTGTAATCCCAGCACTTTGGGAGGCCAGCCTGGCCAACATGGCAAAACCCCGTCTCTACTAAAAGTATAAAAAATTAGCCCAGTATGGTGGCACATGCCTGTAATCCCAGCTATTTGGGAGGCTGAACCCAGGAGGTGGAGGTTGCAGTGAGCTGAGATTGAGCCCCTGCACTCTAGCCTGGGTGACAGAGCAAGACCCTCTCTCTCTCAAAAGAAAGAAAAGAAAAAAGTGTGTAGCACCTCCCCCTTCACAAGTGCTTTCTCTCCCCCACCCTTTCTCCCCCGCCCCACCTCCTGTCACCATATTAAGATGTGCTTGCTTTGCCTTCCATCAAGATTGTAAAGTTTCCTGAGGCCTTCCTAGCCATGGCTCCTATACAGCCTGTGCAACTGTGACTCAGTTAAACCTCTTTTCTTTATAAACTACCCAGTCTCAGGTAGTTCTTTATAGCAATGTGAGAATGGACTGATACAACATTTAATGGTATCAGATTCAAAAGTTGCCAAAGGAAGGTGAAGAATCACCAGGGAGCCTGCCTCTCACTCCAGCTGCAGCCACTGTGGCCACCTCAGAGTCAACTGCTGTCACTCATGTCTTGTGTATCTTTCCAGTGGTTGTCTATATTTATGTGTGCATGTGCACACTTTTTGAGACAGGGACTTGCTCTGTCACCCAGGCTGGAATGCAGTGGCATGATTATAGCTCACTGCCACCTTGACCTCTTGGTCTTAAGCTATCCTCTTGCCTCAGCCTCCCAAGTAGCTGGTACTACAGGTGTGCACCACCATGTCTGGATATATATTTCTATAGAGAAGGGGTCTCACTATGTTGCTTATTCTGGTCTCAAATTCCTGGCCTCGAGCAATCCTCCTGCCTCGGCCTCCCGAAATCCTGGGATTATAGATATGAGTCACTGTATCCAACCCTTACACTTTAAAAAAAAAAAAAAACACACACACACACAAAAAAGTCAGCCATATGTCTCAACACCTGACATAGTTTGTGTTTAAGGTCTTTCTCTGCCATTATCATACTAGCTTCTATTTTGTTCATTGCTATGTTCCCAGCACTTAGAACAATGCCTGGCACTAAATATTTCTTGAATGCAAACACAATAAACTAGGAATGAAAGAAAAATTAACCAACTGATAAAGGTCATCTTCAAAACCCCCCACAGCTAACATCATACTTTGTGGTGAAAGACTGAAAACTTTCATCCTGAGTTTGAAACAAGACAAAGGTGCCTGTTCTCACCACTTCTATTCAACATTGTACTGGAGGCTGTAGCCAGGGCAATTAGGCAAGAAAACAAAATAGAAGGGTTCCACATTGGAAAGAAGTAAAACTATCTCTACTTGCCAGTGATAGAATCCACACACAAAACTATTGGAATTTAAAAACAAATTTAGCCAAGCGGTAGGATATAAGATCAATATGCAAACATCAGTTCAATTTCTATACATTGGCAATACTATGAAAATGAAATTAGAAAAACAGTTCCTAAGGCATCAAAAATAAAAAAAATTATCAAAAGAAGTATGACATACACTGAAAATTGTAAAACATCATTGAAAGAAATTAAAGAAGACCTAAATAAATGGAAAGATATCCTGTATTGATGGGTTGGAAGACTTAATATTGTTAACATGGCAATAATCCCCAAATTGATATATAGATTCAATGAAATTCCTATCAAAATCCCAGTTGCCTTTTTGCAGAAGTTGACAAGCTGATTTTAAAATTTATATAGAAATGCAAGTGACTCAGAATAGCCAAAGCAATCATTTTATTTTATTTTATTTTTTGAGTCAGGTTCTCTGTCATAAAGACTGGAGTGCAGCGGTGCAATCTCAGCTCATTGCAGTCTCCGCCTCCCAGGCTCAAGTGATTCTCCTGCCTCAGCCTCCCAAGTAGCTGGGATTACAGGTGCACATCATTACTGCCTGGCTAATTTTTGTATTTGTAGTAGAGATGGACTTTCAGCATGCTGGCCAGGCTGGTCTTGAACTCCTGACCTCAAATGATCCACTCGCCTCGGCTTCCCAAAGTGCTGGGATTACAGGTGTGTGCCACCGCAC
Source organism: Piliocolobus tephrosceles (assembly GCF_002776525.5). Lineage (NCBI taxonomy): Eukaryota > Metazoa > Chordata > Mammalia > Primates > Cercopithecidae > Piliocolobus > Piliocolobus tephrosceles. The sequence goes on along the minus strand of NC_045451.1, from coordinate 46,069,058 downwards.
CTGACCTCAAAGCAATCTTGAAGATCAAAGTTGGAGGAATCACACTTTCCAGTTTCAAAACTTACTATAAAGTTGCAGAATAAAGACAGTGTAATATTGGCATAAGTATACACATATAGACCAATGAAATAGAATTTTAATTCAATAAACCCATATGTCTATCGTCAATTGATTTTCAACAGATTCCAAGACTATTCATTGAGGCAAATAATAACTTCTTCAATGAGTGATATTGGGACAACTGGATATTGACATGCAAAAGAATGAACTTAGACGCCTACCTCATACTGCATTCAAAAATTAACTCAGTGGATCAAAGACCTAAATATGAAACAGCTAAAAGTATAATATTCTTAGAGTAATACGTAAGCGTAAATCACTAGGACCTTGTTGGTTTAGACAATAATTTATGACACCAAAAATGCAACAACAAAAATAGACAAATTGAATTTTATCAAAGTTAAAAAGAACTTGTATGTTTCAATGAACATCAAGAAAGCGAAAGGATAACCCACCAAATGAGAGAAAATACATCCACATAAAAACTTGTACACCAGTATTCATAGCAGCAATCATTTATAATACACAAAACTGGAAACAACCCAAATATTCCTCAGTAGATGAATGGATACATAAAATGTGGTATATTCATACAATGGAAAACTATTCTGCCATTAAAGGAAGTTCTGATGCATGCTACAATGTGGAAGTACCTTGAAAACATTATGCTAAGTGAAAGAAGTCAGACACTAAAGGCCACATATTGTATGGTTCCTTTTACATGAAATGTTCAGAATAGGCAAATCTAGAGAAGCAGAAAGTAGATTAGTGGTTATCAAGGGCTGGGGTTGGAGGCACTGGGGAGTGATTGGTAATTATATGGGATTTCTTTTGGGGATGAATGAAAATATTCTAAAATTAATGGTATTTATGTAATTTTATGAATATGTTAAAAACCACTGAATTGTATACTTTAAGAGGGTGAATTTTATGTCTCAATTAAGCTTTGATAAAACAACCCATTCTACACAAAACATTTGATAAGTGAATGAATGACTCTCTTCATATTATATGTACTTAAAAGTGTATCTCAGAGTTTGTTTCATGTCAGTACTTATTAGATAGTGTACAATGTTTATTTTAAAAGCGCATCGATGGACATTTAAGTTGTTTCCAATCTTTTGCTATTGCAGGCAATAGTTCATTGAATATCCTGATATTCAGGTCATTCTACAAAAGTGTGGGTATTTGTAAGGTGAATTCCTGCAAGAGGAATTGCTAGGCCAAAGGATGTGTACATTTTAAAGCGTGAACTGATGTTGCCAAATTGCTGAGCATAAAGAAGGTGGTATACCTGTGTACCCTCCTACCAGCCGTGTACCAGTGAGCTTGTTTCGCCACAGCTCCATTCACACATTGAGGGATCCAACCACTGATCTCTGCCAATCTGATCAGTAAACCACAGTATCTCATTTTCATCTAAATTTGCATTTCTCTCTGAGAGAGGCTGGAAGGATCATTTGCATTCCTTGTATTCTTGGAAGCTCTCACAGCTGCATTAGGGTTGAGTGGTGCAGAGCAGTGTGAGAAAGTAGGATCAGGGCTCTCCCCTCAGGGAATCCTCCCAGAACCTCCAGAACAGGTTGTGAGTCACAATGTGAAACAGCTTTGCCGCCATTCATCACCAATGTCTGCTGGGCACCTTCTCTGTGAGGGATGCTATTCCAGGTTCACAAAAGAGTTAAGAGAGCTGATTAATCAGGAGGGCTCTCTCAGGGCTTGAAAGCACATTAGAAGCGCAGTCCTTCCACTGCTCATGCCTACACTTGGATTAAGAGGCACATATCAAGAGGCACGGGGCTCAAGTCAGTGGCCTGGTGTTACGTCGACACACATTAGATGGCATCGGTTGGGCTTATACAAACCAGATTCAGGTAAAAGGACTGAAATACCCATGAAAAACAACCTGCAGGTTTATTTTTTCTTTCAGGAACTGTCTACCTTGACCATGCAGGTGCCACCTTGTTCTCCCAGAGCCAGCTCGAAAGCTTCACTAATGATCTCATGGAAAACACTTACGGTAATGAAAAACGCCTGAAATGGGTTTTAGTCAACTACATGCAGCTGATGTACCTATGCATATTAAATGTTGGATTAATAGACTGGGACTGTACTGACCACAAAAAGCTGAATAAGCTCCGTGTAAGATAGGGGCCAGGCAAGCACCTGGGTCATTCTGTACTGTAAACGTGCGGCCGGGATGGAGGGAGCTGGCTCAGGGACAGACACACAGGTTACTACCAGAAGAAGGGGCCAGTGTTAGGAAGGGCACAGAGATTCAAAGGTGCTGTGTTTGAAGGTGGTGAGTGACCCTGTACAGTGCAGAGAGTAGGGCAGCAGGAGGGATGTTAATTCAGTCATTCACCCTATAAATGCTCATTGAGCCACTATGATGTGTGCGGCACAGTGCTATAATGGGAACAAAATAAACAAATCCCTTTCTTCTTGGACACTGTGATCTAGTCCTGCAAGACAAGACCTTAAGTGAACTCCAAATAAATGTAATTACCAACTGTGTGAAGGACTGTGGACAACAGGTGCCTAGTTCCAGGCCAGCCTGTATCTGTAGTGACAGTGGGGTTGGCTTGTGTATGTCAGGGAAAGTTTCCTTTGGAGTGGAGTGGATGAGGAGGATCAGCCAGAATTCACTCAGACAAGATGGGGAGAAGTGCGAGCAGGCAGGGTAACAGCCTGAGCCAAGATCCTGTAGTGGTTTCAGGAACCAGTCCAGGAACGTGGAGGGAGGAGAGCGGGAGAGGTCCGAATGGGGAGGGAGGGAGAAGAAGCCAGTGCGGGGCGTTGTAGATGCTTGATCTTTGTTCTAGGAGCAATGGTATTGTCATCAGTGGCATTTATTAGCAGCATAACATGATCCTCACATGCTATGAAAAGGGAATTTGAAGTCATAGTGACAGTAACAATTGTAATATTTGTGATGAGAATAGCGATAAATAACATTTATCAGATACTCACTATGAGCTTTCTCTTTTCAGCCTCACGACAACCCAAGAAGCATAGGTTCTGGTATCACTCCTGTTTTATAGGTGAAGAAATGGGGCCCCAGAAAGGGCAAGTAACTAGTCTGAGGCTTCACAGGAAGGACTGGAGCTTGGGGGAGCTAGAAGCTGGGTTTCCAGGTAGTTTAGCTCCAGAGCCCAAGCTGTTAGCCTCCACCAGAGTGCCTTGATTCAGGATACTTCTGTTATGCCACATTAAGGGGTTTCTATCTTGGCTCTATGCAGCCAGCAGATATTTAAATCTGGGGAACAGTCTTCTGGGAAGGTGCCAAGGAGGGATTTATCTTGATTTTAATCTGCAATTTGCAAAGGGACTTGTAGTTCTCCTTCTTTGACCTTTGCAAGAGCCATAACCGTGGGAAAGCCTGAGAGATAGCAGAGATGAGATTGCAGGTGGTCCTAATGATGCAGAGCTAAAGCTAAGCAGAGGAAAGATAATTAGGATAATTACCAGGTCCCACAGGTTACTAGCAATGTGGAAACGGAACACGCGGTGGCTGCAGTGGCCAGAAATCCAGTGCAATCTTTCAGTGTATTTTGAAGGAAAAAATCTAAAACAAAAGGGCAAAGTCTGCGTTAATGAGCACATGTAGCTCCTGAGAAATGCTGGTGCCTGGCCTGATAGGTCAGGCCTTACCAAGGCCTGTCTGGGGGCTAAGTTTGAGGGAGGTCTTGATACTCTAGGACACACTTGGTGAGGACACCGGGAAGGCAGCAAAACTAGAAGTTGAAAGGAAGACTGAAATTGGGAGGAGGGCCTTCATCCTTGAGACTGGGTGGCTAAGGGCAGCACAGTGGCCCCCTTCACATATTTGGAGGCCGGGATCGATTATTTCTGCAGGAATGGTATCAGTAGCGGTGGTGGGATCTGCAGGGCAATAGGTGGGGACTTAGATTAAGTGGTGTTCATGGCTCTGCTTCATGCTTGGAGAAAAGGGCTGCCTCCTGAGGCTGTATACTACGTTCTCTGGAGTTAAAACAGAGCTGCTGCCACCTGTCCAGAACATGTAGAAGAGCCTCTTGCACTGGCCTGCTTCTGAGCTGACTTCCAGCTCTAAAATACTCTTCCCGATCACATTTGGTTTTACTAGTGAGGAGAGATTTTTTTTTTTAACCGTATCATAAAATTTACCAGTTGGGTACAGTGTCTCAGGCCTATAATCCCAGTGCTTTGAGAGGCCAAGGTAGGAGGATTGCTTGAGCCCAGGAGTTTAAGACAAGCCTGGGCAACATAGCAAGAGCCTATCTTTACAAAAAACCAAAATTTACAATATCAGCCAGGTGTGGTGGCACATGCCTGTGGTGCTAGCTATTCAGGAGGCTGAGGCAGGAGGAGCCCTTGAGCCCAGGAATTCAAGGTTATAGTGAGCTATGATCATGCCACTGTACTCCAGCCTGAGTGATAGAGTAAGATTCTGTCTCTCTAAAAAAAGCAAGCAAACAAACAAAAAATCTATTTCAGGTGTCCAATAATGATTTTTTTGGTAATTGACCTAGTGATGCAATCATCACTATAAATCAGTTAGATGTGTTTATTCCCCCAAAAAGATCCTTCATGCCCATTACAGCTAATCCTTGTTGCTGCCCTCAGCCCCAGGCAATTGCTAATCTACTTTGTGTATCTCTCTACAATTCTTTTGCTGGACATTTAATGTAAATTGATTCATGCATCTTGTATATTCTTGTGTCTGGAGTATTTCATTTACCATGCTTTTGAAGTTCTTTCATGACATAGCCAGTAGTTTGTTCCTTTTTATTGGCAAATAACTTCCCTGGCTGGGCGCAGTGGCTCATGCCTATAATCCTAGCACTTGGGGAGGCTGAGGCAGGAAGATTGCTTGAACCCAAGAGTTCAAGACCAGCCTGGGCAACATAGTGAGACCTCATCTCCACAAAAAGTAATTTTAAAAAGTAAGCCGGGTGTAGTGGTGCACACCTGTAGTCATAGTTACTCAGGAGGCTGATATGGGAGGATTGCTTGAGCCCAGGAGTTTGAGGCTGCAGTGACCTATGATCATGCCACTACACTCCATCCTGGGTGACAGAGCAAGACAGCAAAAAACCAAATCACTTTTAATTTATGGATGTAGCATATTTTGTTGATCTGTTCACCCATTGATAGACATTTACATTGTTTCCAGAATTTGGCTTTCTGAATAAAGCTATGAACATTCACGTGCAAGTCTGTATGGACATAAGTTTTCATTTTTGAGGGGTAGAAATCTAGAAGTGGAATTGTGGGGTGATATGGTAGTTTTATGTTGAGCTTTTTGAGAAACTGAGGGAGTGGGTTTGGAAGGAACACAAAAGAAGAGACCCTAAATAGTGACTTGGTGGCCTTGTCTTTGTAACCTGCCAGGTAATCCTCACAGCCAGAACATCAGCAGCAAGCTCACCTATGACACTGTGGAGCAGGTGCGCTACAGGTAAGCCTCAGGGACACCTGCCAAACTGGGCATACCTGGTGGAGCAGGTGTGCTACAGGTAAGCCTCAGGGACACCTGCCGAACTGGGCATACCTGGTGGAGCAGGTGCGCTACAGGTAAGCCTCAGGGACACCTGCCGAACTGGGCATACCTAGGCAGACAGACTTCCTAAGACTTGCCTGCATCCCACAAAGGTTCTGAGTTGGTTTCAGGAGGATCACAGTTGGCTAAAAGGCAATGCATGCATGTTGAGAAACATCAGAGTCAGAGCTCAGAAAGGCGGGGTGAGTAGATGCAATGTGGGGCAGGTGAGAGGCACAGGTAGATGCACACAGCTGTTCTGTGTGGCTCCAGAGACTCTGTAGTGCCAGAGTGACAGGGAGTGACCCAGGATCCTAGGTCTTGTTTTCAGAAAGAAGAAAAGTACTATTTCTCTGGTTTTCCTTTTCATAAGAAGTTTTATTAAGCATCTTGTTTTCTTCCTGTCTTTTTTCCCTTTTCTCCCCCTTTTCTTACTAGTATTTGTATGTTAAACAGCTCTCTATACTTTCTACATGTAACAGTATCTGGCAAATAATTTCCAGGTGGTACTTAAAATTATTAACACAATTTCGAGTTATTTCAAATTTGAAAGTGGTACTGTTTTGCTATTAGGGTTGCCAAAATTTAAAAGCAATGTAAGCAGGTTGATTACTACTTAAACCTTGTTATGTTAGAGCTGCGTAGAAAGCACCAAGGAGAGAGGGTAGTATCAACTCTGATTAAGTTTATCGTGGATTTTCATCATATCAAATTGGAGATATCCAGTGATATTTGGGAGGTAAGACGATTTCGCCAACTGGAACTCGTTCCCGCGGCTTCCATTGCCCCGCTCTAATTTCACAGCTGTGGCAAAGCCTATCTATCTATCCATTAAGGTAGAGATGTCATAGTTAATAGAAACAAAACAGCCTGCAAACATTCAGCGCTGGGGCTGAGATCCAGGGGTTGCGGGGATGTTGTGCTTCTTCCAGAATCCTGGCGCACTTCCACACCACCGCAGAGGACTACACTGTGATCTTCACTTCTGGGAGCACGGCTGCTCTCAAACTGGTGGCAGAGGCCTTTCCATGGGTGTCCCAGGGCCCAGAGAGCAGTGGGAGTCAGTTCTGTTACCTCACCGACAGCCACACTTCTGTAGTGGGCATGAGGAACGTGACCATGGCCATAAATGTCACGTCCACCCCGGTCAGGCCAGAGGACCTGTGGTCTGCAGAGGAACGTGGTGCTTCGGTCAGCGACTCAGACTGCCAACTGCCGCATCTCTTCTGCTACCCAGCTCAGAGTAACTTTTCTGGAGTCAGATACCCCCTGTCCTGGATAGAAGAGGTCAAGTCTGGGCGGTTGCACCCTGTGAGCACGCCTGGGAAGTGGTTTGTGCTGCTCGACGCAGCCTCGTATGTGAGCACCTCGCCTTTGGACCTGTCAGCTCACCAGGCCGACTTTGTCCCCATCTCCTTCTATAAGATCTTCGGGTTCCCTACGGGCCTGGGTGCTCTGCTGGTGCATAATCGTGCGGCTCCTCTACTGAGGAAGACCTACTTTGGAGGAGGCACAGCCTCTGCCTACCTAGCAGGAGAAGACTTCTACATCCCGAGGCCATCAGTGGCTCAAAGGTAACCTTGCCACAGGGGAGGGGCCAGAGGAGTTCAGCAAAGTGGGGGCTGGTCTGTTTCTCCTGGAGGATTATGCAAGAGGTGGGTCTGGCTTTGGGGTCAGCAGAATTCAGGTTACTGGCAGGGACAGGCTGATAGCAGGGCTCAGATCTGGGAGGCAGAGGTTGACTGGAGGTGACACAGGTGGTTCAGTGAATTCTGCCCCCATTTGAGAGAGTTCTCCAGAGCTGTGAGAGGACCGGGGCCTGCAGATAAGAACTGCACACAGGAGAGGTGAAAAGCCCCCATGGTGTAAGGAGGGTGAGCTACCAGGCCTTTGCCCTCAGCACTGACAAGAGATTGCAGCAGTTGAAACAGTGGCTTTAAAAGGTGAACCCAGTGGCTTTAAAAGGTGGCACCGTTTGGAATAAGTCTGCCCACACATTGACAGCATAGCTGGTTCTCCAGCAGCCAGGATCAGCTTAGCCTGGCATCTAGTTAGCTGGAAGAATCAGTTAAAGCAGAGACCCCCAGACTTGTGAGGCATTGTTAGCAGCAACCTCAGTGAGCCCCACTATGAGTGTTACAGAGGGAGTCTGGGTACAGGCTGTCACTTGCCCTCAAATGCCAGAGGCCTCTGCCTGGGTTGTTGGCATATGCCTTATCCCCAGGCTGCAAAGGCAGGTGGTGTGAGTTATGCTCAGAAATCTTTCAGATGGTGACAGCTGGGATCTGTAAGGTCGAATGTATCAAGGCTGAAAATGGTGGCTGACCCAGGGTTCTGCTGGATCAACAGTGGTGACATAGGGTTGGGTAGGCAACTAATCACCTACAGGATTCTGGAGAAGGCCTGGGACATAGATGGGAAGGGCTTTAGATCCCCACGGACCCCACACAGACTCAAGGGTCCTGCATGTAGGGCCATGGCCTTGACAATAGAGTCAGCATTAGCTGTGTATGCCTGAGGCTGGACCACTGGGGAACGAGTCCCCGCTCCACTGCACACCAGCGAGGGGACGTATGACTTGTTCTCTGCACCTCATGTTTTTTCTGTAAAGTAGAAATGATAATATTGGGCCAGGTGTGGTGGCTCACGCCTGTAATCCCAGCACTTTGGGAGGCTGAGGTGGGTGGATCACGAGGTCAGGAGTTCAAGACCAGCCTGCCCAACATGGTGAAACCCTGTCTCTACTAAAAACACAAAAATTAGCTGGGTGTGGTGATAGGTGCCTGTAATCCCAGCTACTCAGGAGGCTGAGGCAGGAGAATCGCTTGAGCCCAGGAGGCGGAGGTTGCAGTGAGCCAAGATCACGGCCACTGCACTCTAGCCTGGGTGACAGAGCAAGACTCCATCTCAAAAAAAAAAAAAAAAAAAGAGAGAGAGAAATGATAGTAGTATTCTTTTAGAGCTAACATAGGTGAAGTATCAGAATGGTGGGGATCAATGTTAGGAGGCTATTTGATGTCTCTTTTATTTAGGACTTGTCCGTAGTTGGGGGGCTTCTAAAATAGGAACGCTCATGTAAAACCTTTTGACTCCAAGTGTGATAATTTACTATGTAACAGAACCAAATGAGAAAAGAATGACAGGCATAATATAATGTAACTTACAGGCAGAACAAAGTGACACCTCACATTTAATTTGGCCAATAAGGGCACCTGAAGGCCAAGAGAAGTGGGGCAGCTCACTGGGGGCCAGGGCATGGGTGGGCTGGGGGGAATCAGACCTCTTTCCTTTGATTCAGGTAGATGACTTTACAACAGATGACACGCCAACATTCCCAGAAAGCTGAATATGTTTATTTACCATTATAAGCCAATTTTTTTTCTTGTGAACTTAGGACCAGAACTCAAGAGATTTAACACTCAACCTAAAGGTTTATTGAATGGGTACCTTGACTATGTTCCTAACTTTATGTATTTTATAACTCAGTGAAGTACATCCCTTGACAGAAACAAAAAACCCCTCTTTTAAGAAAGAATCTATTAAGTATTTGATCAATAAATAATTATCAATCAATTAATAACTGGCTAGTTTTAACAAAATTTTTTGTAGAGATGGGGTCTTGCTGTGTTGCACAGGCAGGTGGTTTCAAACTCTTGGCCTCAAGTGATCCTCCCACCCGGGCCTCCCAAAGTGTTGAGATAACAGGCATGAGCCACTGTACCTGGCCACCCTACGAAATTTAGAGCAGCCCAAGAAAACTGCACAGTGGGTCAGGGCCAGAGGCAGCCAGACAGGTCTTGGTGTACAAAGTACCCCCATCCTGAAGGGCAGAGCAATGTTTTATAAGACAGCAGAGGGAAGGTATTAATAGATTACAGCTCTATTAGTCCAATTTCACACTACTATAAAGATACTACCCAAGACTGGATAATTTATAAACAAAGGAGGTTTAATTGGCTCACAGTTCTGCATGGCTGGAGGGGCCTCAGGAAACTTATAATCATGGTGGAAGGGGAAGCAGGCACTTTCTTCACAAGACAGCAGGAGAGACAGAGAAGAGCCCAGGGGAACTGCCATTTATAAAACCATCAGATCTCGTGAGAACTCTTTCACTATCACAAAATGAGAACAGCAAGGGGGAATCCACCCCCATGATCCAGTCACCTCCTATCAGGTCCATCCGTCAACACCTGGGGATTACAATTAGAAATGAGATTTGGGTGGAGACATAAAGCCAAATCATATCAACAGCTAAGCCTAAAATCTAAAGCTCATTATATACCACAAAATGCACATGGATTGTTTTGGTCACAGCTTGACCTATTCTCCTCACCCTGTGGTTATAGGTTTGAAGATGGCACCATCTCATTCCTTGATGTGATCGCGCTAAAACATGGATTTGACACCCTAGAACGCCTCACAGGTCAGTGGACGTTTCTATCCCTGTGGAATTTGCTCCTGTTGTTGTATCCTTGAGGGAGCTCTGGCACAGGTGTGATTCAGGTGAAGGAGACAGAGTCTGTGGAAGTGACTGGCACTCCATGCAGTTAAATTTGATTCCTAGTAACTTCAAAACCACTTCAGAGAGCAAGAGAATGAGGTGGGGTTTTTGGATTGCTTTCTGTTTTTTCAGCTGAAATAACATTTTAACAGGTAGAAGACATTCCAAATCAGGAGACTGATAGCTTCACAGAATGGCAGGAGCCTCCCTGGGTCCTGAGAATGGTTATAGATCCTGAGGCCTTTACCCGCTCTCGCCTTTCTGGGTCCTCCCCACTGCCCCACGGGGTAGCTCTGCCCATGAATGAGCTGACGCTCCAAGAGGTTAAACACGTTCCAGGCCAGGGAGCTGGAAACCAGGAGGGCCAGGATTTAACCCAGGTCATACTGATGCCTAACCATGGGCACCCAACCACTGTGTCTGCCGATGGTCTTCACATGGCGCCTGCTTTCTTTCCTGGCCATTGCTCTTTTGTCACAGTAATGGGACCCTTCAGTGCCTTAACGTTAGTCTTAGCCCAACACTAGGGGCAGACAGGATTCACGGGAAGAGAGGGTCGCCCTGATGCAGGGAGGTGAGTGGGCATGATCTGGGACAATGGGAGGAGTCAGTGAAGACAGGCACTGAGTAGTGAGTACTTTCCAAGGAAAGATATTAACAGGGCCCCCAAACTGCAGTTGACAGGGTCTATCAGGACCAGGCACCTTGGAACGCAAAGGTTGACTGTACCAGTCCACAATATGGCAAACCTTGATTTTTTTTTCCTATGTAATTGTTCCTTTTTTAAAAAATAAAAATTGTGGTAAAAAATACATAATATAAAATTTACCATTTTAACTATTTTTAAGTGTACAACTCAGTCATAGTAAGTACATTCACAATGTCTTGCCACCATCACCACTATCTATTTCCAGAACTCTGTCATTCTCTACCCATTAAAAAATAACTCCCTATTTCCTCCTCCCCCTCCAACCCTTGGAACTACTTTTTTTCTCTGTGGATTTGCCTATTCTTGGTAACTTATCTAAGTAGAACCATACAACATTTGTCCTTTTGTGTGTAGCTTCACTTAGCACATTTCCAAGGTTCATTCATGTTGAAGCATGTATTCTTCATTGCTTTGTGTAGTTTTAAAATGATTTAAACATTAATAAAAACAAACAGCAAAAACACGTTTAGAGGAAAAAACATACATTTTGTGATCTGTTACCAAAGGGTCTAAATATCTAAATGTTTAAGTAACATTATATATAAAAAAGAGGATGACAGGAATGCCTATGGAAAAATTCTGTTGTTCAGTACTGAAGACCTAAACATTTGTCATAAGGGCAGTACCATCCACTATTTACACGCATTTAAAATTATTAATGTGAGGTTAAAGTTTGCCAGTTATAACAAACTTGTTTTCTTAAAAGTGAGTTAGTGGTGCCAGGCGTAGTGGCTCATGCCTGTAATCCCAGTACTTTGGGAGGCTGACACAGGTGGATCACTTGAGCCCAGGAGCTGGAGACCAGCCTGGGCAACATGGTGAAACTCCATCTCTCCAAAAAATACAAAAATTAGTCAGGCATAGTGTGAATGCCTGTAGTCCCAGCTACTTGGGAGGCTGAGATGAGAGGATCACCTGAGCCCAGAAGGTTGAGGCTACAGTGAGCCAGGATCCAGCCTGGGTGACAGAGTGAGACCCTGTCTCAAAAAAAAAAAAAAAAAAAAAAGAATGAGTGAATTTACGTAAAGGTCATGATTCTCTTGTGTTTCATGATTGATTTGAGGTGGAATGGAGAATATAAAGCAGCACACCTTCACCTTGGCTCAGTATACCTACATGGCCCTGTCTTCTCTCCGGTACCCCAACGGAGCCGCTGTGGTGAGGATTTACAGCGATTCCGAATTCAGCAGCCCCGAGGTTCAGGGTCCGATCATCAATTTTAATGTGCTGGATGACAAAGGGAACATCATTGGTTACTCCCAGGTAGGTTTTCTTTCCATCCTGCTGACCTTATTACAACTCGTCTGAGTTCCAGACGAGAGCAATGCAGTGTGACAAAGTCCATGTACTGTTGAAGAGGTCACCTGGCCCTCAACCACATGCCTTTTCACCCTCATTCACCCTCGTTTTTCAGCCCTCTTTACTCAGCCAAAAGTGGTAACTTTCAAATGGGAAGAAAGAGGCCAGTTCTTCTGATGGCAGGGGGGGAACCACTGGGTCTTTGCTATAGTTGAATAAGCTGCTCACTTCACTTCCTGGTCCACTAAAATGTCCAGAGTTGCACTGAGCACTCAGGCATGGTGGTAGGTGGTTATCAGACGGGGTGTCACAGATGGACAACAGGAACCAAAGGTCATTCCCAGAGCAGCTCTGTGGGGAATGGATTCAATTGTTGGGTGTTTGGAAGATGGTGCTGGTTTTTCCTTGAAAGCACATCCGCATTAACATTTTTATTTATTTTTTTGAGATGGGGTCTCGCTCTTTCACCCAGGCTGGAGTGCAATGGCATGATCTTGGCTTACTGCAACCTCCGCCTCTGAGGTTCAGGCAATTCTCATGCCTCAGCCTCCCAAGTAGCTGGGATTACAGGCACGCACCACCACACCTGGCTAACTTTTGTATTTTTAGTAGAGATGGGGTTTCACCATTTTGGCCAGGCTGGTCTCGAACTCCTGACCTCAAGTGGTCTGCCTGTCTCAGCCTCCCAAAGTGCTGGGATTATAGGTGTGAGCCACTGTGCCCGGCCCACATTTTGTTTTTAACAAAGAAAAAAGGTTTATTTGGCTCATGGTTCTGTTGATGGAAGACTGGGCATTGGTGAACACCTTAGTTTGCTTCTACTCGTGGAGGAAGGCAAATGTGAACTGGTATGTGCCGCCAGAGAGGAAGCAAGAGAGAGGGCGAGGGAGGTACCTGGCTCTTTATTTTTATTTTATTTTATTTTTCCAACTTTTTTTTTTTTTTTTGAGATGGGGTCTTGCTCTTGCTCTGTCACCCAGACTGGAGTGCAGTGGTGTGATCTTGGCTCACTGCAACCTCCACCTCTTGGGTTCAAGTGATTCTCCCACCTCAGCCTTCCGAATAGCTGGGACTACAGGTGTGCGCCACCATGCCTGGCTGATTTTTGTATTTTAGTAGAGATGGGCTTTCACCATGTTGGTCAGGCTGGTCTTGAACTCCTGACCTCAGGTGGTCTGCCTGTCTCAGCCTCCCAAAGTGCTGGGATTACAGACATGAGCCACTGTGCCTGGCGTTCTTCCAACTTTTATTTTCGGTTCAGGGGATACACGTGCAGGCCTGTTACATTTGTACCTGATAGATAGTTTCTCAATTTTCCCCTCCTCCCACCTTCTACCCTTAAGTAGGCCCCGGTGGCTGTGGTTTTCTTCTTTGTGTCCATGTATACTCAATGTTTAGCTCCCACTTATAAGTGGGAACATGCAGTATTTAGTTTTCTGTTTCTATGTTAATTCACTTAGGATAATGGCCTCCAGCTGCACCATGTTGCTACAAAGGACTGGTTTCATTTATTTTTGTGGCTGTGTAGTGTCCCAGGGTGTATATGTACCGCATTTTCTTTAACCAGTCTACCACTGATGTGCATATAGGTTGATTCCATGTCCTTGCTGTTGAGAAAATGCTGCAATGAAGATATGTGTGCATTTGCCTTTATGGTAGGATGACTTATATTCCTTTAGGTTAAGGAATTGGGATGGCTGGATTCAGTGGTAGTTCTGTTTGTGTGTTTGTTTGTTTGTTTGAGACAATCTCGCTTTGTCGCCCAAGCTGGAGTGCAGTGGCGCAATCTCAGCTCACTGCAACTTCCACCTCCTGGGTTCAAGTGATTCTCCTGCCTCAGCCTCCCTAGTAGCTGGGATTACAGATGTGCACCACCACACATGGTTAATTTTTGTATTTTTAGTAGAGACAGGGTTTCACCATGTTGACCAGGCTGGTCTCAAACTCTTGGCCTCATGTGATCCACCCGCCTTAGCCTCCCAAAGTGCTGGGATTACAGGCATGAACCACCATGCCTGGCCAATGGTAGTTCGGTTTTAAATTCTTTTAGAAATCTCCAAACTGCTTTCCACAGTGGCTGAGCTAATTTACATTCCCACTAGCAGTGTATAAGTGTTTCTTTTAATCCACAACCTCACCAGCATATGTTAATTTTTGACTTTTTAATAATAGCTATTCCAACTGGTGTGAGATGGTATCTCACTGTGGTTTTAATTTGCATTTCTCTCATGATTAATGATGTCGAACATTTTTTCATATGCTATTAGCTGCATATATGTCATCTTTTGATAAGCGTCTGTTCATGTTCTTTGCCCATTTTTAATGGAGTTGTTTGTTTTTTGCTTGTTGATTTAAGTTCCTTATAGCTTCCAGATATTAGACCTTTATTAGATGCATAGTTTGCAAATATTTTCTCTCATTCTGTAGGTTATCTGTTTACTCTGTTGATAGCTTCTTTTGCTGTGCAGATGTTCATTAGTTTAGTTAGGCCTCATTTGTCAATTTTTGCTTTTGTTGCAATTGCTTTTGGAGTCTTCATCGTGAAATCTTTTTCAAGGCCTATGTCCAGAATGGTATTTCCTAGGTTTTCTTCTAGGATTTTTATACTTTCAGGTTTTACGTTTAAGTCTTTAATCTATCTTGAGTTTATTTTTGTATGTGGTGATAGGAAAGGGTCCAGTTTCAATCTTCTGCATATTGATAGCCAGTTATCCCAGCACCATTTATTGAATAGGGAGTCTTTTCCCCATTGCTTGTTATTGTCTACTTTGTCAAAGATCTGATGGTTGTAGGTGTGTGGCTTTATTTCTGGGTTCTCTAACCTTTTCCATTGATTTATGTGTCTGTTTTTGTGCTAGAACCATGCTGTTTTGATTACTATAGACTTGTAGTATAGTTTGATGTCATGTAGTGTGATGCCTTCAGCTTTATTCTTTTTGCTTAGGATTGTTTTGGCTATTTGGGCTCTTTTTTGGTTCCATATGAATTTTAGAGTAGTTTTTTTTTCTAATTCCATGAAAAATGACATTGGTAGTTTGAAAGGAATATCATTGACTCTGTAAATTGCTTTGGGCAGTATGGCCATCTTAACAATACTGATTCTTCCTATCCATGAGTATGGAATGTTTTTCTGTTTGTTTGCGTGGTGTCTGATTTCTTTTAGCAGTATTCTGTAATTCTCATTGTAGATATCCCCCCTGGTAAGGTGGATTCCTAAGTATTTTATTATTTTTGTGGCTATCATAAATGGGATTGCATTCTTGATGTAGCTTTCAACTTGGCCATTATTTGTGTATAAAAGTGCTACTGATTTTCATGCATGATTTTGTATCCTGAAACTTTACTGAAGTTGTTTATTAGTTCTGGGAGCCTCTGGGCAGAGATTATGGGATTTTCCAGGTATGGAATCATGTTATCAGTGAAGAGAGATAGCTTGACTTTTTCTCTTCGTATTTGGATGTCTTTTATTTGTTTCTCTGGCCTAATTGCTCTGGCTAGGACTTCCAGTATTAAGTTGAAAAGGAGTGGTGAGAGAGGTCATCCTTATCTTGTGCCAGTTTTCAAGGGAAGTGCTTCCAGCTTTTGCCCATTCAGTATGATGTTGGGTGTGGTTTTGTCATAGATGGGTCTTGTTATTTTGATGTATGCTCCTTGGATTCTTAGTTTGTTGAGTTTTTAACAGAAGGGATACTGAATTTTGTTACAAGCCTTTTCTGTGTCTATTGAGATGATCATGTGGTTTTTGTTTTTTGTTCTGTTTATGTGATAAATCACACATATTGATTTGTGTACGTTGAACCAGCTTTGCATCCCAGGAGTAAAGCTTACTTGATTATGGTGGATTAGCTTTTTCTTCTTCTTCTTCTTTTTTTCTTTTTGGAGATAAGGTTTCACTCTGTCTCACCCAGACTGGAGTTCAGTGGCATGATCTTGGTTCACTGCAGCCTTGACCTTCCTGGCTTAAGTGATCCTCCCACCTCAGCTTCCTGAGTAGCTGGGACTACAGAAACATGCCACCATGCCCAGCTAATTTATTTTAATAGTTTTTTGTGGTACAGGTGGTTTTTGGTTACATGGATAAGTTCTTTGGTGGTGTTTTCTGAGATTTTTGTGCACCCATCACCCAAGCAGTGTACACATAGTACCCAATATGTAGTCTTTTATCCCTCCCTCATCCCATCCTTCCCCACTGAGTCCCCAAAGTCCATTATATCATTCTTATGCCTTTGAATCCTCTTACCTTAGCTCCCACTTATAAGTGAGAACCTATGATATTTGGTTTTCCATTCCTGAGTTACATCATTTAGAATAATGGCCTCCAGCTCCACTCAAATTGCTGCAAAGGCCATTGTTTTGTTTCGTTTTATGGCTGAGTAGTATTCCATGGTGTATATATGCCACATTTTCTTTATCCACTCATTGGTTGATAGGCATTGAGGTTTGTTCCATATTTTTGCACTTGTGAATTATGCTGCTATAAATATGTGTGTGTGTGTGTGTGTGTGTGTCTTTTCCACATAATGACGTTTTCTTTGGGTAGATACCCAGTAGTGACACTTGGCTAATTTTTTGGTATTTTTTGTAGAAACAGGGTTTTGTCATGTTGCCCAGGCTGGTCTTGAACACCTGAGCTCAATCAATCTGCCCACCTCGGCCTCCCAAGGTGCTGCAATTACAGGTGTGCACCACTGTACCCGGCTGGATTAGCTCTTTAATGTGCTGCTAGATTTGATTTGTTAGTATTTTGTTGAGGATTTTTGTGTCTATGTTCATCATGGGTATTGGCCTGAAATTTTCTTTCTTCATTGTATCTCTGCCATGTTTTGGTATTAAAATGATGCTGTCCTTATAGAATGAGTTAGGGAGTCAATCCACATTTGCTAAACCCTAGATTTCCCAAACAAAATTCATTTCCCAAGGAATCTTTTCCCCCACTTTTCTGAATAGCCCTACACTTTCTAAAGAATACACTTGGGGAAGGTTCTCCTGGGGAAGATGTTGGTCCTCACTGGTGTTCAGGGGCAGACACTGTACAGCCACAGGTGGTCTCTTGGGTATGGCCGCTGTGCAGACCCCTCGCCCCCATGCCCTCAGCTGTCAGTACTGGCAGAACCAGCCCTGACATTACTAAGAAGCACAATATTTTAAATGCTTTTGGAGGGGTGAAGGTGGAAAATGCATCAGAGGCAAAAAGTTTACCTTCTTAAATATGTTATTCTAGGTCATTGATAACATAAGTTTTATTCTTGAATCAAAAGTAAATGTGCCTGGGCACGGTGGCTCACACCTGTAATCCCAGCACTTTGGGAGGCCGAGGTGGGTAGATTACCTGAGGTCAGGAGTTGGAGACTAGCCTGGCCAACATGGCAAAACACTGTCTTTACTAAAAATACAAAAATTAGCTGGGCATTGTGGTACACACCTGTAACCCCAGTTACTTAGGAGGCTGAGGCAGGAGAATCACTTGAACCCGAGAGGTGGAGGTTGCCATGAGCTGAGATCGCACCACTGCACTCCAGTCTGGGTGACAGAGCAAGACTCTGTCTCAAAAAAAAAAAAAAAAAAAAAAAAAAGGAATGTGTGTGCTGTGGCAGGGGCATGGGATTGGTGGTGGAGAAGAAGCCTCCAACAAGAGGAATCGCCAGGACGTGAGGCTGCGTGTCTGGGGAGTCTCATTCCCCAGGGCTAGACACAGGATGAGTTTCTCCCTCTGTGCATTGGTAGAGGAAGCTCACCATGTGAATGGATTCGGTGGCTAAGGCATGACTAACTGTGCCAGTTCAAGCAAGTGCAGTTATGATTTTTTCCTGGTTCAGGGAACTTCACGATGTGGGAATTTCCACAGCGATTTCGGTGGCCTTCGGAAACATCATTTGGGTTTGGCTGTCTCTTTTTCATCATGGGATGTGTAAAGAATTTAGCTGCCAATGAGAAGGCTTTGGGTTCTTGTTTTGGTATATCCAGGCCTCTAATTTTATTCTCCTACTGTTGGAAGTCACTCTGCATGGTGGTTAAGAGTGGGGACTCAGAGTCTGTCTGCCTCTTGCCGGCTCTGTGAACTTGGGCAAGTTAAGCCCTCCAAGATTGTGAAATGGGATAACAATATACCCTGATTATAGTGTTGATATAAGGATTAAATGAGATACAATATATACATCTCTTAGCACAGCACCCAGGATAAAGTAAGTGCTCAATAAATGTTGGGCACAAAGACTCCCAGGCTGGAAGCCTCCAGCACATTGTTACTGGGCCAGTTTCTCAGTCCTCCCTGAATGCTGTGCTCATCTTGCCATAGCAAACAACGTCCTTCACCTGGCTGGGCACAGTCTGGGCCTGTGTGGGATTCCCCAGGGCTGAGGGCAAGAGGAGACAGATGCATAAATGGGAAATTAGGACAAAGGGTAAGTGTGGCTGCAACAGCATCTTCTGCTGCCATGCGACTTTGCCATGCAACTTTGACACTCCTCTATGGAGGGCTGGGGATCCATGGGTCTTCTCCTAGAATCTGGGCTGATCTGTGACTCGCTCATAGCTAACAGAGTGCTGGGAGGGTGACACTGCATGGCTTCTAAGGCTAGATCAGAAGAGGTGATGCCACGTTGGCTTTGTTCCCTGGGACACTAGGTTTGGAGCCTGGAGTTACCCTGTCAGCTACTGTCTTGTTCCCTGAGGCTGCTGTGTGTGCTGCAAGGATGCCAAGCCACACGGAGAGGCCAAGCTCAGGACTGTGGCTGGTGGTCCTAATTCTGAAGCCCTTCCAGCCTGGGGACCACAAAGACCCAGGAGTAAAGGAATCTCCAGATGATCCCAACCCCCAGATGCCAAACTACTCCCAGCCTTCGAGTCTTCCTAGCTGAGACTCCGGACATTTTGAGACAGAGAGGAGACATCTCCTCCGTGCCCTGTTTGAATTTTTCCCACACTGTAGCCATGAGCTGCATAAAAGGGTGGTTGTTTTATTCTCCCTAGTTTGGGGTGACCTACTTCACAGAAAAAGTAACCGGAATGGTGAATATGGGGGAGCAGGTGAGGGGCAGCCACATGGACTCTAATTCAGCCTGGTGGGAGCTGGACAGGGGGTCGGGGGTCTCCCTAGGAATTGCCTGGTGAAGGGAAACCTCACTCTGGAGATGGAGTTGGCTGGGCCCAGTAGAGCTGCCAGGACTCACCTTAGAGCTGGGAGACTCCTGAATTCACTAGCAGGTCTGCATGCCAGTGGGCCATTAGCCAAGGGTGCAGAAACAGAATTGTTCATCTGAAGCCCCTCAATTCAACCCAGAGAATGGTTTCTTCTCACTGACGCACCAGAGGAGATGGCCAAGGTGAAGGCTGCCATGGTCTTGATAAGGGTCTGTGGGAGGCATCGTTGCCCAGCCAAGATCCCTGGCTGACCACATGGTGACCTCTGGCCACTCCACATGTGACTTCCCAGGGAGAAAAATTCAAAGTCTCACCCAGCTGAGGAAGATGTGTTTATTTGCAGTGACTCTTCCCGCTGAATTCAGCCTGAGCCCCAGGGTGAGGACTCCCACTGGGCCCCCAGGCCCTTGGGGGAATGGAGTCCTTGACTCACAGCCTGGAGGAGCTGGAGCAAACATCCCAGGGACTCATGTGAATGCGAACCACCTCCCAGAGCCTCCAGAGGGCAGGAAAGAGCTTTGGGAACTTCTGGACTGAAAAGTAATTCTATGATTAAACCGAGAGTTGGAGAAAGTAGGAAAAGCAAATCAATCACACTCAGCATGGACACAGTAACACCTGGAGTCCAGGCTGCGAGCTGCGGCGGGGCTGCTCGGAGTAGCACTTCACGGCGCCCGCTCTGTGGTCCAACCCTGTGCAGAACAGCACTTCACGGGGTGGTCAAACCCTGTGCGGAATAGCACTTCACGGGGCCCGCTCTGTGGTCCAACCCTGTGAAGCTTATGCCAATAAGGCACTGTCTCCAGCCCCACTGAAACATCTTATACAATGTTTAACCTATGATAGATCATGGCATTTTAGGGGACAATTCCAGGCTTGTATCATCATTTTATTATTAGGAAAGAGAGGTCCAAATCCTGATCTGAAACTCTTAGAGTAAAACTGCACGTTGGTAACAGCTCATTCCATGTTACATTAAATCCACAGGTGGACAAAATGGCCAGTCTTTACAACATCCACCTGCGAACTGGCTGCTTCTGTAACACTGGGGCCTGCCAGAGGCACCTGGGCATAAGCAACGAGATGGTCAGGAAGAATTTTCAGGTTGGTACAGGGCTCTGCAGTCCGGACACCAGTCAGCGAGACCCAACAACACCTGTTGCTGCCTGCGCGTCTGGGGTGGGGGCTGCTGTGCAGACTCATTTCTCCACGCCTACTCTGTGCATGTACAAAGGACAGGGAATACACATGGAAAATGCTTCAAGAAGGCTGGCTGTAGTGTCTCATGCCTGTAATCCCGGCACTTTGGGAGGCCAAGGCAGGTGGATCACCTGAGGTCAGGAGTTCGAGACCAGCCTGGCCAACAAGGTGAAACGCCATCTCTACTAAAGATGCAAAAATTAGCCAGGCATGATGGCATGCGCCTGTAATCCCAGCTACTCAGGAGGCTGAGGCAGAATTGCTTGAGCCCAGGGGGCAGAGGTTGTAGTGAGCCGAGATCACACCATTGCACTCCAGCCTGGATGACAGAGCAAGACTCCGTCTCAAAAAAAAAAAAAAAAAAAAGCCAGGTGCGGTGGCTCATGCCTGTAATCCCAGCACTTTGGGAGGCCGAGGCAGGTGAGTCACCTGAGGTAAGGAGTTCATGACCAGTCTCACCAACATGGAGAAACCCTGTCTCTACTGAAAATATAAAATTAGCCAGGTGTGGTGGCGCATGCCTGTAATCCCAGCTACTCAGGAGGCTGAGGCAGTAGAATTGCTTGAGCCGAGACTGTGCCATTACACTTCAGCCTGGGCAACAAGCATGAAACTCTGTCTCAAAAAAAAAATAAAACAGAAAGAAAAGAAAATGCTTCAAGATATTATCTTTATAGCAGACTTTTGGATTTGATTTTTACTTTGAGGCCAACCATCTAAAGGCAAGAGAGGAGTGTTAACAAGGGATATGTGAGGCTGTGCCCTTACCTGGTTCAGCCCTCCTGAAGCACAGCCTCCAAGCTGGAGTCAGCCGACATCTGGGTTGGGTGTGGAGTGGAACTCTTCTAGGGCTCCAGGGATTCTCTGTCTCCCAGAATACCCACCCTCCGTGTCTCTCCCCCGGGCTGAAGTTTTTCACTTCAGGGTGTAGCCTGTTTTGAACCGTTTCATTAGGAATAATTTGAGTTGCAAAGAGTCTTTATTGGTTTGAGTTTCTAATTTGATTTTCCTTTGGTTGCCATGAAATATTGTATATACTAGATCTCAACTAACCATGAACTAAGTTTTGTTTAAAAAGAAACAGGGATAGGAGAGAAGGAGAGGGAGGAGATAGGAGAGAGGGAGAAGAAATAGAGAGGGAGAGGGAGGCTCAGAACACAAACACAGCTCCAGAGAGAATATTTGGTCCTATGGAATGCTGTGGCTCCATTTCTTCGGGTGTCTGACCCGGATCCAGCACCGAGGTTTGTCCGGGGCTGCTCCACGCACTGTGCTGACCAGTGACCAACACCAGGCAGCCGGGCTCGGAGACTGAGATTCTCCTGTCTTTCTTCCCCACCTTCTGGCAGAGGCACTCAAGCTGACCTTGGTCTTCACAGTGGCCCGAGGCTGGTCATTTGCAGGGGAAGCATCTCTGCCTTTCCCTGTTGTCAAGAGGCAGCTCTCAGGGATGCAGGCCTCCCCTCAGTACTGAGAGGCTAACGAGGATGACCAGTGATGTTTCTCCCATCTCAGCCTCGGGTAGACCTTGAGGTTGACTCCTCGGTGCTTCTGAAACCTTAGTCTGTGTTTTGACCCCTCTGTGAGCCAGCCCTGTGCCTGGCTCTAGGTAAATGCTTTCCATGAAGTATTTCTGTTAAACTTGTTAATGGCCCCTTGAGATTGATATTGGTTCCAATTTACAGTTGAGCAAAATGAGATCCAGAAAGTTGTCCCCTGCGTGTAGAGAGCTGAGCTATGTCTCAGATGCACAGCGCATATTAATGTTGCAGTTCTGTTTTCCTGGGTTAATTTTAAAATTAACAAAATTTAATCTGTCAAACTGTTTGCAATGTCTCTATGAGAAAGGGGTCACTCTGGCTGATGCACTTCCCTCTTATCCTAGGCTGGTCATGTCTGTGGGGACAATATGGACCTCATAGATGGGCAGCCCACAGGATCTGTGAGGATTTCATTTGGATACATGTCAACGCTGGATGATGTCCAGGCCTTTCTTAGGTTCATCATAGACACCCGCCTGCACTCATCAGGGGACTGGCCTGTCCCTCAGGCCCATGCTGACACCAGGGAGGCTGGAGCCCCATCAGCAGAGAGCGAGGCTGACGTTATACCTGCTGTCACGGGCAGACATAGCCTCTTCCCTCAGGAAGATGCCCTCACAGGCTCCGGGGTTTGGAACAACTCATCTACTACTGTAAATGCTGTGCCTGTGGCCCCACCTGTGTCTGACGTCGCCAGAACCCAGCAGACTCCTTCAGAGAAAGCTGTAGGAGTCCTGGAGGGGGCCCTTGGGCCACTTGTTGTCACCAACCTTTACCTCTATCCAATCAAATCCTGTGCTGCGTTTGAGGTAAGGACTTTCACAGCAGCATAGAAAGTCTTCTCTTTATTATTTTATTATTCTCTCTCTCTCTCTATTTTTTGATAAAGTGAAGAAAAGCATGAAGAAAATCAAAATCATTCATCAGAGTGTTGTGATGAGAAAAGCCATTCTCACTCTTCCCTTCTTGGTCTGTGTTGACTTTCGAATATGACTCTGTTCATGGGGACTCCTGAGAGGACCCTGTTTCTGAGTGGTGACTGTGTCATTGCTCTTATTAATTATAGCTGTAACTTTCACTGAATGTGTGTGCTGGCTGTGTGCTGAAGCATTGTATGTGTTTATTTGTTTCATTGGATCCTTAAAATGGTGAAATATGAGGTGGATAGTAATATTATCCCTATTTTATAGATAGGAAGGCTGAGGGTTTTGAAGTCAAGCACTTTGCCCAGGTGACCTGAAGATATGTCAAAAGGACACAGGAGTCAGCTTGAAGGAGCTCCTGTTGGCCAAGTTTTTGGCAATATGTACATCAAAATAAGTACTGATAGTGATGAGTGGTGAGCATTTGAGCAACACAGGAATCCATGAGTCCAGTAGAAAGTAAAAATGAATTAGCGAATAAATAGAGAAGAAGCTCAACCCTACTATAGAATACCAACTAATAAATCAATAATAGAATTTTAAAAACCACTTTGCAACCATCGTGCCAAGAATTGGTTTAGGCAATAGTTATCAATAGATGCTAAATCAAATGAATAAAAGTTTGATAAGTAACAGGATATCTGCATATTCTGAAAATATCTCTCCATAAAATACTTAATTATTAGTAAGTACCACCTACTTATTGATGAATTTTACAATGGAGAAACCTAATAGACCCCATGTTAACCAAGTGACAAAAGTTGATGTCACCAACATTGGGACAAATGAATGGGATGTGTCTCCTGGAGGTCAGGAGTTTGAGACCAGCCTGGCTAACATTGTGAAGCCCTGTCTTTACTTAAAATACAAAAATTAGCCGGGCACGGTGGCAGGTGCCTGTAATCCCAGCTACTCAGGAGGCTGAGACAGGAGAATAGCTTAAGCCCAGGAAGGAGAGATTTCAGTGAGCCGAGATTGCACCACTACACTCCAGCCTGGGCAAGAGAGCAAGATTCCATCTTAAAACAAACAAACAAAACAACAGAAAAAAAAAAAAAAAAAAAAAAGAGCAACGGCTGGAGCCAGCTGGGAAAAGAGGCTTGCTTTTCACTGCACTCTTGTACTCAAATCTTAACATTTGTTAAAAGTTACCTACTTAAAACATTACATACTTAAAACATTACCTACTTAAAACATGGCTTGAAGTGGAGAAGGGTGGAGTGTGGACCTGGAGGCTGAATGGGAGATATCCAGCTCCCATGTCATCTCCTTTGCATTGTCCTCTTTGTTTTAGTTTCTTCTCTTCCTCCCTTTCTTACTTCCAGAGTAGGTGCTGAATTAATGAAGTCCATCTGTGTTTGTGTAGCCACTGTACAAATAGGTGAAGACCATCTTTGGGGAGCCCTGGCCTAAGACACGTCTACCTTTCTGTTTAGGTGACCAGGTGGCCTGTAGGAAACCAAGGGCTGCTATATGACCGGAGCTGGATGGTTGTGAATCACAACGGTGTTTGCCTGAGTCAGAAGCAGGAACCGCGGCTCTGCCTGATCCAGCCCTTCATCGACCTGCAGCAAAGGATCATGGTCATCAAAGCCAAAGGTGGGAAAACCACTTCATTTTCACAGAGCAGCTCCTGAGAGCAGTTTTTATACTCATATGAAATACTCTGCCAAATGTTAGAATAACCCAACAGCCTGGACAGTACAGTGAGACCTCGTCTCTATAAAAAAATAAAAAGTTATCCTGGGTGTGGTGGCACGTGCCTGTAATCCCAGCTACTCAGGAGACTGAGGCACGAGAAGCACTTGAACCCGGGAGGTGGAAGTTGCAGTGAACTGAGATCATGCCACTGCATTCCGGCCTGGGTGACAGAGCAAGACCTTGTCTCAAGGGAAAAACTGGGTAAAATAACCTGAAAGTAAAGGAAATAGTGTCTAGGAAACGCAACAAAGAGTTTGTTCCCCTTTGGTTTTGGGAAATTTCGGGAGAGATAAAGATCTGACAGTCCAATCAGACAGTAAAGAGGGGCCAGGTGCAGTGGCTTACGCCTGTAATCCCAGCACTTTGGAAGGCGGAGGTGGGCAGATCACTCGAGGTCAAAAGTTTGAGACCAGCCTGGCCAACATGATGAAACCCCTTCTCTACTAAAAATACAAAAATACGAAAATAAGTTGGGCATGGTGGCATGTACCTGTGATCCCAGCTACTCAGGTACTCGGGAGGCTGAGGCAGGAGAATTGCTTGAGCCCTGGAGGTGGAGGCTGCAGTGAGCCCAGATCGCACCACTGCACTCCAGCCTGGGCAACAGAGGATGATGATGTCTCAAAGAGGTATAAACTTTATATAAATGAGATGATGTGCTTTTTACTTAGGTTTCTTTTATTTTCTTCACTCTTCATGTATACTGCAGGCTTTAATTTATCCTTGTTGATTTTTATTATGAATGATATGAATGATCAAACCTATAGAAAAGTATAGGCCCGCTCTGTTCAGTAGAACTTTCTGTGATGATGAAAATGTTCAAACTATACCTTGCCCAGTTTAGTGGCCACCAGTCACATGTGACTATTGAAATGTGGCTAGTGGGACACTGGAACTGAATTTTAAATTTTACTTGATTTTAATTAACTTAAATGGCTACGTGTAGCTATGCTACAGTGTTGGGCAGCACAGATAGTAAAGAATAATACACAATTACAGCATTCAATTTTAGCAAATCTTAACATTTGGCCACGTTTCCTTTAGGTCCTCCTCCTTCTCTTCCTTTTTCTTTTTAAACATGCATGCGTATATACATACATACATACATACACACACAATACATACATAAAACATTACATAGCAGTTGTGGTGCTGGGTTTAAAAAAGATAAAAAACATTACAGATATAGCAGAAATTTCCTGTGGACCTCTCCTGAGTCGCACTCCTCCTCCTTCCCCATCCCACTTACCATTTTTAGAACATTCCCATTTCCTCCCTAACTTGTAGTTGTACTTTCGTGATATATAACATTTCCACATATTCATGATTGTGTTTCTTGGCTGTAAGTGTTCTATTCTGTTCCCATGGTTTATTTTTCCTTGAACCAAGAGGCCAGTGTTATTATTACACTTAGAGAATGAGTCTTGATATCTCACGCCCCCCCACCCACTTTTTTTTTTTTTTTTTTTTTGAGATGGAGTTTTGCTCTTGCTGTCCAGGCTGGAGTGCAATGACATGATCACTGCAAACTCTGCCTCCTGGGTTCAAGCGATTCTCCTGCCTCAGCCTCCCGAGTAGCTGGGATTGCAGGCATGCAGCACCACGCCTGCCTAATTTTGTATTTTTAGTAGAGACAGGGTTTCTCCATGTTGGTCAGGCTGGTCTTGAACTCCCAACCTCAGGTGATCTACCCACCTTGACCTCCCAAAGTGCTGGGATTATAAGCATAAGCCACTGTGCCGGCCCCAGTATCCCAGTTTTTAAAATTGTCTGTTGTTACATATTGCAGAATCTCTTTTAAGATTGAGTAGTATTCAATAGAATGACTATACCACATTTACTTTACTCATCTCTTAATGGACATTTAGATTGTATCCATATCTTGGCTATTGGAAATACAGCTGCAATGAACATTGGGAGTGCTAATATCTCTTCAGCATCCTGATTGAAATTATTTTGGATAAGTACCCAGAAGTGGGATCACTGGATCATATGGTAGTTCTATTTTTAATTTTCTAAGGAATCTCAATATTGTTTTTCATATTAACTGAAAATTTTTGCATACCCACCAGTGGTTGCAAGGGCTCATGTTTTTCCACATTCTCACCAACACTTACTGTCTTGTGTTTGTTTGTTTTCTTTTGACAATAGCCATCCTGACAGGTGTAGAGTGATATCTCATTTTGATTTTAATTTGCATTTCCCTGATTGTTAGTGATGTTAAGCATTTTCCATATACACATTGACCATTAGTACATCTTCTTTGGAGAAATACCTATTCAGATCTTTAACCTGTTTTATTTTTTTTTTTGAGATGGAGTCTCACTCTGTCGCCCAGGCTGGAGTGCAGTGGCACGATCTTGGCTCACTGCAAGCTCTGCCTCCCAGGTTCACACCATTCTCCTGCCTCAGCCTTCTGAGTAGCTGGGACTGCAGGCCCCTGCCACCACACCCGGCTAATTTTCGTATTTTTAGTAGAGACGGAGTTTCACCGTGTTAGCCAGGATGGTCTCGATCTCCTGACCTCGTGATTTGCCCGCCTCAGCCTCCCAAAGTGCTGGGATTACAGGCATGAGCCACTGCGCCTGGCCACTAACCCATTTTTAAATTAGGTTATTTGGGTTTTTTGTTTGTTCGTTTACTGTTGTTTACTGTTTGTTTATGTTATGTGGTACATATACACCATGGAATACTATGCAGCCATAAAAAAGAATGAGATCGGCTGGGTGCGGTGGCTCACGCCTGTAATCCCAGCACTTTGGGAGGCTGAGGTGGGTGGATCACGAGGTCAGGAGATCGAGACCATCCTGGTGAACACAGTGAAACCCCGTCTCTATTAAAAATACGAAAAAAAAAATTAGCCGGGTGTGGTGGCAGGCGCCTGTAGTCCCAGCTTCTCGGGAGGCTGAGGCAGGAGAATGGCGTGAACCTGGGAGGCGACGGAGCTTGCAGTGAGCGGAGATTGCGCCACTGCACTCCAGTCTGAGAGACAGAGCGAGACTCCGTCTAAAAAAAAAAAAAAAAAAAAAGAATGAGATCATGTCTTTTTCAGGGACATAGATGAAGCTGGAGGTCATTAACCTTAGCAAACCAGCACCAGGAACAGAAAGCCAAATACCACATGTTCTCACTTATAAATGGGAGCTAAATGATGAGAACACATGGACACATAGAGGGGAACAATAGACACTGAGACCTACAGGAGGGTGGAGGGTGGGAGGATGGGGAGGATCAGGAAAAATAACTAATGAATATTAGGCTTAATACCCGGGTGATGAAATAATCTGTATAACAAACCCCCATAACACAAGTTTACCTATGTAAGAAACCTGCACTTGTATCCCGGAACTTAAAAGTTAAAAAAAAGATGAGGTCTCTCCATGTTTCCATATTTTTGCAATTGTGAATTGTGCTGCTATAAACAT
The DNA here is from genome assembly GCF_002776525.5 of Piliocolobus tephrosceles. Taxonomy (NCBI): domain Eukaryota; kingdom Metazoa; phylum Chordata; class Mammalia; order Primates; family Cercopithecidae; genus Piliocolobus; species Piliocolobus tephrosceles. Next base: position 46,041,035 of record NC_045451.1, on the reverse strand, counting down.
ATGTGTGCAAGTGTCTTTTTTGTGTAATGACTTCTTTTCCTCTGGGTAGATACCCAGTAGTAGGGTTGCTGGATCAAATGGTAGTTCTACTTTTAGTTCTTTAAGGAAACTCCATATTGTTTTCCATAGTGGTTTTAATAGTTTACATTCCCACCAGCAGGGTAAAGTATTCCCTTTTCACCACATCTATGCCAGCATCGATTATCTTTCAATTTTTAAATTGTGGCCATTCTTGCAGGAGTAAGATGGTATTACATTGGGGTTTTGATTTGCATTTCCCTGATAATTAGCAATGATGAGCATTTTCTCATGTTTGTTGGCCATTTGTATGTCTCCTCTTGAAAATTTTTCATTTATGTCCTTAGCCCACTTTTTGATGAGATTATTTGTTTTTTGTCGTTGATTTGAGTTCCTTATAGATTCTGGAAATTAGTCCTTTGTCAGATGCATGGTTTGCAAATATTCTCTCTCACTTTGTGGATTGTCTCTTTACTCTTCTGAGTGTTTCTTTTGCTATGCAGAAGCTTTTTAAATTAGATCCCATCTATTTATCTTTGTTTTTGTTGCATTTACTTTTGGGTTTTTGGTCATGAATTCTTTGCTTACCCCAATATCTAGAAGGGATTTTCCAATGTTACCTTCTAAGACTTTTATGGTTTCATGTCTTAGATTTAAGTCTTTGATCCATCTTCAGTTGATTTTTGTATAAGGTGAGAGATGAGGATCCATTTTCATGTTTTTACATGTGACTTGCCAGTTATCTCCGCACCATTTGTTGAATACGGTGTCCTTTCCCCACTTTGTTTTCATTTGCTTTGTCAAAAATCAGTTGGCTGTAAGTATTTGGCTTTATTTCTGGGTTCTTTATTCTGTACCATTGGTCTGTGTGCCTGCTTTTTAATACCAGTGCCATGCTGTTTTGGTAAAAATAGCCTTGTAGTATAGTTTGAAGTTGGGTAATGTGATGCCTTCAGATTTGTTCTTTTTGCTTAGTCTCACTTTGGCTAAATGGGCTGTTTTTTTGTTTCCATATAAATTTTAGGATCATTTTTTTCTAGTTCTGTGAATAATAATGATGGTATTTTGATTAGGACTTCTTTTACCATTTTTTTTTTTTTTTTTTTTTTTGGTAGTGCTGGATTGTTAGTCACAAATTCTGTCAGTATTTGTTTTTCTAAAAAAGACTTTATCTCTCCTTCATTTATGAAGCTTTGTTTTGCTGGATGCAAAATTCTTGGCTGATAATTATTTTGTTTAAGGAGGCTGAAGATAGGACTCCAATCCTTTCAGACTTGCAAGATTTCTGCTGAGAAATCTGGTGTTAATTTGTTAGGTTTTCCTTTTGGATTACTGATGCTTTTGCCTCACAGCTCTTTAGATTCTTTCCTTCATCTTGACTTTAGCTAACCTGATGACTATGTGCCTAGGTGATAATCTTTTTGCAATGAATTTCCCAGGTGTTCTTTGAGCTTTCTATATGTGGATGTCTAGATCTCTAGTGAGACCAGAGAAGTTTTCCTAGATTATTTCCTCAAATAAGTTTTCCAAAGTTTTACATTTCTCTTCTTCCTCAGGGACACCAATTATTCTTATGTTTGGTCATTTAAAATAATCCGAAATTTCATGGAGTCTTTGTTCATTTTTAAAAATTATTTTGTATTTGTCTTTGTTGGATGGGTTAATTTGAAAGCCTTGTCTTTGGGCTCTGAAGTTCTTTCTTCTACTTTTTCAATACTGTTGCTGAAACTTTCCAGTGTATTTTGCATTTCTCTAAGTGTGTCTTTCATTTCTAGAAGTTGTGATCATCTTTTCTTTATGATATCTATTTCTCTGGAGACTTTTTCATCCATATCCTGTATTTTTAAAAATTTCTTTAAAATAGTTTTCACCTTTCTCTGGTGCCTCCTTAAGTAGCTTAATAGTCAATCTTCTGAATTCTTTTTCTGGCAATTCAGATATTTCCTCTTGGTTTAGATCCATTGCTGGAGAGCTAGAATGATCCTTGTTTTGTCATAGTACCAAAATGACTTTCCTGGTTACTTCTCATTTGGGTAGATTGTTTCAATGGGAAGATATGGAACTCAAGGGCTGCTATTCACATTCTTTCGTCACAGGGGTGCTCCCTTGATGTTGTGCTCTCTCCCTTCTTGTATGGATACGGCTTTTAAAATGCCAGACTGCACTGATTGCTATTGCCCTTCTGGTTCTAGCCACTCAGCGGAACTCTGGGGCTCCAGGGTGGTACTAAGAACTGTCTGCGAAGAGTCCTGTGATGTGATTCACATTCAGGTCTTCCAGCCATGGATAACAGCACCTGCTCTAGTGAAGGTGTCAGGGGAGTAAAGTGGACTCTGTGGGAGTCCTTCGTTGTAGTTTTGTTTTAGTGCACTGGTTTTAGTCCTTGGCTGTAGTTTTGTTTAGTGCGCTGGTTTTCTTGAATGCTGGTTATGTTAGCAGTGAAGTTGTCACATGGACAGACTCAGGCCTCTGGTTAGCCAGGGTGTTGCAGGTGGTGGAATGAGCTGTTGTTTTCTCCTTCTTTGGAGCAGAGTTGTTCTCTTACGAGTTGCTGTAATGGCTTGAGTTGGTTGGCCTCCAGCCAGAAGGTGGTGCTTTCAAGAGAACACCAGCTGCAGCAGTAGAAGGGGGATATAATCTTGCCTTGCCTTGGCTAGGATAGGTACTTGGGTTTCTCAGATAATGAACAGGGCCACAGAGCTCCCAAGAGATCATATCTTTTGTCTTTGGCTATCAGGTCAAGTAGAGAAAAACCATCAGGTGGAGGCAGGTTAGGTGGGTCTGAGATCATACTCTCCTTGGGCAGGACTTGCTGTGGCCACTCTGGGGCTGGGGGGCTGGTTCTCAGGCGAATGGAGTTAGTTCCCAGGGAAATTTTGGCCATTTCTGCTGTGTCAAATAGGTCTCCAGAGACATGGGGGAAAGCTGACAGTGACAGACCTCACCCAACTCCCACACAGGCAGCAAGGTCAGTCTCACTCCCACTGTGCCTCCCCAGCTGTGCTGAGGTTTCCGTACAGGCATCTGGTAAGCAGGGTTGAGATCTTGCCCCAGGCTACAAGTCTCCTGCTGAGAAAGCAAGCAGGGCTCTCAGGCCTTGCTCCTCCCTGCCAGTCAGGACCAATAGCTGCAGCTTCTACGCTTGTATCTTTACTTACCATTTGTCTCCTCCTTTGGATTCTACTTAGGAAAGTTTGTGCTCAGTTAAAATTATTACAAAGTCAAGCTAGGAACTTCCTTCACCCTGTGGCCCCTCCCCATTTCCACTGGCTGCTTTCCCTTCCCCAAGGACCCCTGTGAGATAAGTCCAGGAATGGCTTTCCTGGGGTTCAAGCTGGGGACCAGGAGTCCCTACAGGGCTCTTCCCACTGCCTCTTCTACTTTTATATTTTGCTCGGCTCCCTAAATCCATTTCAGCTCTAGGTAAGGTTAAATCTTTCTCTTGTGATCTGGATTTTCAGGTTCCTCAATGAGGGTGTGTGTTCAGAGGCCAACTTCTTGCCTTCTCACTCTTTGGGAACTCAAATTTTTGGCTATCTTGTGATGTTTGGAGTAGCAAGCTGCTTCTTTCAAAGTGTCTGTGAATTTTATCAGTGTTATCAGGAACACCGCAGGTATGTTCCTGCAGTGGTTCGTGGAGCAAAAGTTCACAGTGTGAGTCTCTACATGCTGTTCTGTCCATCTAACTGGGAGCTGTACATTAGTCCTGTCTCCTATCCACCATTCTTTTTTCCTCTGATTTTCCTTTCCTTTGGATAAATACCCAGAAGTGGGATTGCTGGATCATATGGTATTTTTATTTTTAGTTTTCTGAAGAACCCCAGTAGAGTTTTCCATGATGGCTATACTAATTCACATTCCCACCAACAGTGTGTAAGAGTTCCTCTTTCTCTGCATCCTCAACAGCATTTGTTATTTTTTTGTCATTCCGGTAATAGCCATTCTAACTGGGGTAAGGTCTCATTGTGGTTTTGGTTTGCATTCCCCTGATGATTAGTGATGCTGAACATTTAAAAAAAAATATCGATTAGCCATTTGCATGTCTTCGTTCAAGAAATATCTATTCAGATTATTTGCTCATTAAAATAAATTGAATTACTTGGTTTTTTTTTTCACTGTTGAGTTGTTGATTTCCTTATATATTTGGTTATTAATCCCTTGCTGGATGGATGCTTTGCAAACATTTCCTCTCATTCTGTTAGTTGTCTCTTCATTCTGTTGTTTCCCTTTGTTGTACAGAAGCTTTTTAGTTTGCTGTAATTCTAGTTCTCTATTTTGGTTTTTGTGGCTGATGCTTTTGAGGTCTTATCCAAAAATTATTTGTCCAGACTAATGTCCTGAAGCAGTTCCCCGATGTTTTCTTCCAGTAGTTTAATAGTTTTGGGTCTTATATTTCAGTCTCTAATTCATTTTGAGTTGATTTGTGTATATGGTGAAAGATAGGGGTCTAGTTTCATTCTTCTGCATATGGTAATCTACTTTTCCCAGCACCATTTATTGAAGAGAACTCTTCTTGCTCCAATTCAGAAATCAGTTGACTGTAAATGTGTGGATTTATATTTTGGTTCTGTATCCTGTCACATTGGTCTATGTGTCTATTTTTATGTCAGTACCATGCTGTTTTGGTTACTATAGCTTTGTAGTATATTTTGAAGTCGAGTAGTTGTTGTTTTTACACAATGTTAAATTTGTTTTTAACCTTTGTTCATTAGGGATGGAGCCTATAGAGGTGCCTCTTGAGGAAAATAGTGAACGGACTCATATTCACCAAAGCAGGGTCTGTGCTGACAGGTGAGACTCTGAAGCAGGTGAAAATCTCAGCTTTATTGACAGGCTGACGAAGAGGGGGAAGAGAATAATGCCCTATGCAGTCTATCCTCTGCTACCCTTCAGTCTAGTTGCTGCCCATTTCTCCCTCGCATGCTTCTCTCTAACTACACTCTTGGCTCTTTGGTCTTCAAACCTCCCAAGCATGCTCCCTTCTCAGGTCTTTACACTTGCTGTTCCCTCTGCCTGGTACTATTCCCCTAGTTATACCTCCACAGGGCTTGTTCTCTCACCTCTGTCAGTTTCAACTCCAACAGGTGTCTGCTCAAAAGCCCCTTTCTCAGAGGGCCACATGACTACCCACGGAAACCAGCCCTTCCCTCTCCATTTCCCCTGTTGTATTCATCTCCTTTGCCTGTTGTTTCCAAGTTAATATATATCTGTTTATTGATCTTTAGTCCCTCCCACTGGAATGCCCATGTTGTTCCCTTCAGAGCCTGGGACAGTGTCAAGAGGATGGTGTGGGGTGGGAAGACAAGGTGATGCAGAAGGAACAGTCTGGAGGGCATTGTGACACTCCAGAGGAGGCTTCATGGGGAGGGAAAATACCTGATTTGCATGTTGAGAAGACGGGCTGGTGCCTGTGGAGTGGTTGGAAGGGGGAAGGGGCACAAGCAGGAAGGCCACATAAGCACCTGTGTTAGCAACACAAGTGAGACAAGATGGAGGCTTGGACCAGGGTCAGAGAGAAAGTCAGGAAGCTGCAGGTATATATTCTGGAAATAGAATAACCTGAACTAGCTGATGATTGGATAAGGAGGCTGGGGGTGAGGGGGTTATCAAGACATCTCTCAGGTTTCTAAAGCCTAGCTTTCAGGTGATAACTCACTGATTATATACCCATATTATACGTTATTATCTAATCTGGGTTGCTGATGATAAATCATCTACTGAATTCTAGGAAATGTAAAGTGGGGTTGAATGTACTAGCATTGCTATTTTGTTTGTTGATTGTACATGTTTCTAAGTCTTCTTATTGAACAAATCAAATGTCTGCGTCCCTTTTTATCTAATCTTATCTGTACCTGAATACATGTGGAATAGCAAATTTTCCAATCTTGGGAAATTTATCCTATCTTAAGCCCCAACCAATTCCCCTTTCACCTCCACCCGCATACTAAAACAGTTAACTGTGTAACACTTCACTAAATATTTATGTATAATAAAAAGCTTTCAAAGTGCTGATTGCCTACCAGTTAACACAATGCACTCATTAGTGGGTAGGTCTGTGCTCAGTAGATGGTGATACTGCATGGTATCAAACCATATTGCACATCTTTGTGCACTGCCCTGAACATATGCTATCATGCAAGGCAGGAAATGGTATGTTAAATGCTAAAACTACATCCAAGTTGGACCCTAGTCATTAGTGCTGTGGATGATAGGCACAGGATCACTCTGGGAGTGTGAAGGGCTATACCCTCAGGAAAGCACAAAGGTGATGATGTGATGATTATGCTTGACACAGTGGAGCATCCTGGGCACTGGTCCCCACCTTGGAGGATAAAGAGTGAAGCACACTCTACATCTTCTCGCCGGTACTTGCACCAATGTCACCAACTTACACATCCATTTAGCACATTTTCAGTCAGAACAATAAATTTTGGATAACAAAATTCTAGAGGATTCTTGACTTTTCAAACACCAGATTGATAAATGCAGTATTTACATCTGTAACTCACAGGCACAGTGTTCATTTTACAAACCAAACACGTCAGTCCATGTGAGAGAAGATACTTCAATCAGGCCCATAGTGAAAAAATAGGACACATTTCTGGGTTCAAGGGCTTCTGAAAGCAACATATCACTCTGGAAGTTCTCAAATTCTAAGCTTTGTGGTTCTCTATGTCAATAATTAATAGTAAAACGGTCTTTCCAGGAGAAATGTTTAAGCTTTTTATTTGGTCTGAAAGCTTCACACAAGCCCCAGGTGGCAGGTCTTCCTGCCTTGGAAATCTCCTTGCAGCATCTGACACTTCAGGCTGCCTTCTCTTCAGGACTCGTGCAATGTTTTGTTTTATTTCATTTTGTAATCTAACTTTTTGCAATTTAGATTATCATTTAAATAAATATTATGTAAGAGTTCACCCTTTCTCTCTCTCTTTTGCCAGAGTAAATACTTATGATTGTGGAGAAAAAATTTCAAGCTGGTTGTCAACATTCTTTGGCCGTCCTTGTTATTTGATCAAACAAAGTTCAAACTTTCAAAGGAATGCAAAGAAGAAACATGGAAAAGGTATTACATTTTGAATTGGTTCTTAGAGGACAGGAACCCTGGCTTACCCTTGCACACATCAAAACAGCACATGAACTGCACTTACGGGTGACTTGCTCATGTATCGAAAGCAGGGGTGGTCAGCCTTTAGCAGAAACCTGCTGCAGTAGCCCCAAGTCAGCAGGAGAAGTGGGCTCCAGGATCCTCTTAAGGAGGCTGAGGAGGGCATAAAGCCAGCTGCCCAGCCTCTGCCCAAACATTCAGCCTCACTCCTGCATGTTTAAAAGCACAATTAATCCAATTGTATTAAATAAAAACCCTAATAGCTTGCTATGTCCTCAGATTGGATCTGGAAGCAAGGAAATCTGGCTTGCTAGCTTTTAGCTCTAACACCAAACAATGGTGTGACCTTGGTAAATCCTCGAACCCCATGGTGCCTCAACTTCTATAGATCTCAGCTCCTCAGACTTTTATAAGTTTCAGCAATTTTTCCCACCATAAACCATTGTTAGAACGAAGTGAGGCAGTAGAGATGAATGTATTTTAACAGTCCCAGATGTGCGGAAAAGATCATTTTCCTGTGTCTGCTCAAATGTCACCTCCTTAGGGAAGGCTGGTTGGCAACCCTCTTCAGAACAGCACCCTGTACCTGAATTTGCAGCAACGTAGCAACCTTCCCTGTCTCATTTTTCTCAGTAGCACTTTTTTTTTCTTTCACATCTTTCTGACTATATATTTTGCTCGTTTATTTTGTTCTGTTTTCCTTTTAGAAGATGTAAGCTCTATAAGGATAGGGATTGTTGCTTGTTTTCTTCAGTGCTGTCCCCCCATGCTTAAAATAGCACCTGGCGTATAGTTGCTCAATAAATGGCTAGATGAATGAATGAATGATTACCAACTTGTTCCTGTATTACCTGGCCTAGTGATCAGTTCCCAGAGGAACTAGTTTGTAATCCAAATAGCATTTAGAGTTTGGGTGTGGTAGCTCACACCTGCAATCCCAGCACATTGGGAGGCCGAGGAGGGAGGATTTGTTAAGCCCAGGAGTTCAAGACCAGCCTGGGCAACATAGCAAGACCCTATATCTGCAAAATAAGATACAAAAATTATGAAACCTCATCTCTTCAAAAAATACAAATACTAGCCAGGTATGGTGGTGCATGCCTATAGTCCCAGCTACTTGGGAGACTGAGGTGGGAGGATCATTTGAGGCTGGGAGGTGGAGGTTGCAGTGAGTTGAGATCACACCACTGTACTCCAACCTGGGTAACAAAGTGAGACTCTGTCTCAAAAAGAATTAAAAAATTACTAGGTATGGTGGCAGGCACCTGTAGTCCTAGCTGCTTGGGAGACTGAGATGGGAGAATCTTTTGAACCCAGGAGTTCGAGGCTGCAGTGAGTTATCATCACACCACTACACTCCAGCCTGGCCGACAGTAATATTTTATGTTTTATGTTTCTAAAACATAAAATAAATAAACCAAACTAATAGCATTTGACCATTTGACCAGCATATGACCATATATTTGACCATTGACTGAAAACTGGGTCTAAGGCAGCCCTCCATAGTTTAACCTTATAATCCCTAAAAGTGTATGCTATAGAGAGGAGTCAAAGGATGTAATGTACTTAGACTTTTTAAAGTTCTGATGATTTTTCATGCCATAAGCTGTTAAGAATTTGAGTTGCTGTGTGATAGAAAAGGGGAATAGATTCATACTCGTTTTATTGAAGTTGGTGGTCTTTGGGCTATGGATAAGCTTAGAGACATGATTAAAGGGGAGAGAGAAATAGGCATTTCCAGGGGTAGAGGAGTGGGGTTTGTCAGGACCTGCATGCCACCCTTGTAAATTATCTGGAGAAGAGAGCAGCAGTGAAATCTCTAAGCGCCAATTATTCACAGCACCCATGGCCTAGCTGGGGTTTGCTGGGTTTTCAGGAGGTTGGCTGAGATAATTAAGCCTTAATCCTGGTCCTTTGGGGTCTCGGATGGTGAGATCAATCTCCAGCAGACAGCGATACTACAATGTAAGAGATGTAATAAAGGTTTACACAAAGGGCAGAATCCTCTACACCTGGAATGAGTCACAGAGGGCTTCAGGGAGGAGGTGAGTTTGGAGCTGCGTCTTAAAAGGAGAGTAGGAGTTTTTCAAGCAGACAGAGGCGGGATGGTTACCAGGGAGCAGCGTGGCAGGGCTTGGCATTCATGGGCTCAGAGAAGGGTTTAGAGGGTCAGACGTGAGCAGGGGAGTGATGGGGGACAGATGGGAAGAAGGGACGAGTGTGCTACTGAGGAGTCAGTAGTACTTTATCTATGGCTGCGGGACTCACCGGAGGATTCTAAGCTGAGAAGTTTCGTAACACTGCTTATGTTAGAAAGTCAGCCCTGACTTGGCGAGGGGGCTGCATTGAGTGGGAAACTCGGGCAGTAAAGGCACAGGTGGGAGGCAGCTGGGACTGTCCTGGTGGGAGATGGGGCCTTGGTGGAACAAAGGTGGTGGGTGCAGTGGAAAGAAGAAAGCCTGTCTTCCTGCTCCCTGCACGATGCAGAATCAGGGAGTGTCTGCTTGTGACTACTTACACTTAGAGGATGCCCCTTAGGGTGCCATGTTCTCTGGCAGTCTCAGTCACTGGTCTTGAAACAGTTTTTTTGAGTTGGTATACCTTAGAAGGATTTTTAAAAACTATATTCCTCACTCATACATTTTTACATTGTCAACTAAATTTTGAAAATAGTTTAAACAGCTACAAAGGATATGATTTCCAGCATATTGTAAACATTGTCATTTTAAATTTAAACTCGCACATTATTCTTTTCAACATAGCCAATAGAATCTCAATACTGTAGCATTTTTTAAACCATAGCAATTTGAATCTCATGAGTATTCATTATAAAATACATTGTGTGTGTGTGTGTGTGTGTGTCTGTGTGTGTGTGTAGAGAGAGAGAGAGAGAGAGAACAAACTGTCCTTCAATGGTCAGTTTTCTTTGTTTCCTTTTCATATATATATTATATATAAATGAACTATCTTTTAGTGGTCAGTCTTTTATTTCTTTCCTTTCCCTTCTTCAACTTGTATTTCCTTTCCATGTCCTCAACAGAATTTTATCTTAGTGTTATATATTCTGTACTTGGAAATCTTTTATTGACTACTACCCTATCATACTTCTGTGAAATTAAAATGTGTATATAAAATGACATGGATAAACATTTTTTAAAGTTTACTGTGATTGTGAGAGTTTAAGTGCTAGTAAATTTCTTCTGGATTGAGTTCTTTTAATTTTTTTTTTTTTTTTTTTTTAATAGAGATGGGGTTTCTCCCATATTGCCCAGGCTGGTCTCAAACTTTTGAGCTCAAGTAATCCTCCCACCTTGGCCTCCCAAAGTGCTGGGACTACAGGCATGAGCCTCTGCACCCAGCCCATAATTTGTAGTAGTACATAGTTGATCAAAGCAACATAAGTATATTATAAATTTTGAAAAATAATTATTAAACATAAGAAAAAAATGAGCAAAAATAAGTCTCTTAATGAGGTGGCTGGGCACCCTGCCATTGGGTCCCACTCCCACGAATGACTGTCATTCATGGCCAGAATAGCTGGTGTTCAGCCTCGGGTCTCTTCTGAGAAGCTTAAATAAAGGGCTACGGAAAGGGGTTTCGTTAGTGCACTGTCACTCAAACATTTCTTCTGAAGTACGTGACCGAAGCACTGGGCTCTAAGATTGAAATGCCTTTCATCATCTGTCACTTGACAACTTAATTAGGTCCTGTGGTTTTGTGGACAGCAAATAATTGAAATCCATCTGGCCTACAGGAGGATCATTCGCCCAGGCTTTAGAGCCTTTTAGTTTCTCAGCTTAGACTCCAGGGTTTTGAATGGGGCTTTTGTCTTCTACCCTGGAGGTTGTTGGTCCCTGAGGGAGTGTCCCTTAGGAGACGTTGGCCTTTCCTCTGTGAAAGAGGAAGGGTCTTTGTGGACAGGGCTGGGATTACACCTCCCTTCTCTGGCAGAGCCATTTTAGCAAAGAGCGTATATGCAAGTGGCAGATCTAGAGGGTAATTCTCTCAAAAGTATCCGTTCGCATCTACTCTGGGGTCCACACACCTGGTTTGGAGACAGCTCAGTAGGTCCTGGCCCAGGCAAACCTTTTCATCTATAAAGATAGTGATGCTGGGCCTGCCAAAGGGAGATGGCAGCTGGGTGATAGGGTGCCAGCTATTCTGAATACACTTAATATTTTCTTTCAATAGTTTCATCCCCCTTTTAGTAGTTTTTTTTGGTTTTTTTTTTTTTTTTTTTTTTTTTTTAGACAGAGTTTCGCTGTTGTTGCTGAGACAGAGTTTCACTCTTGTTGCTCAGGCTGGAGTGCAATGGTGTGATCTCAGCTCACCGCAACCTTTGTCTCCCAAGTTCAAGAGATCCTCCTACCTCAGCCTTCTGAGTAGCTAAGATGAAAGGCGTGTGCCACTGCATCCAGCTAATTTTGTATTTTTACTAGAGACAAGGTTTCTTCATGTTGGTCAGGCTGGTCTCAAATTCCCAACCTCAGGTGATCTGCCCGCCTCGGCCTCCCAAAGTGCTGGGATTACAGGCCTGAGCCACCGCACCTGGCCTTCCCTTTTAGTAGTTTTTGAACGTCTACTATCTATTTCTAAAGTCGGTATCTGGCACTTGCCCAAGGGCAAACAGCTTTTCCCTGATTAGATTCAGAAGCTCTCCCTGGGCCTTTTGCCCTCACCAAGGCTCTCTGCCTTGCTCCGTCCTATCCTGGGGAAGGATGCACCTGCCATCACCCCTCCTCCTCCAAGTCTTGCCTCCAAGTCTAATTTGCTGGAACAATTTCATCTCAGCATGTTTTGTTTTATTTTTTAAATTTTCTAAATATTTTTGTGGCAGAGTCTTGCTGTGTCACCCAGGCTAGAGTGCAGTGTGCGGTGTGACCTTGGGTCACTACAACCTCCGCCTCACGGGTTCAAGCGATTCTCCTGCCTCAGCCGCCCGAGTAGTAGGGATTACAGGTGTGTACCACCACGCCTGGCTAATTTTTGTATTTTTAGTAGAGACAGGGTTTCACCTTTTTGGCCAAGATGGTGTCGAACTCCTGGCTTCATGTAATCCTCCCACCTCAGCCTCCCAAAGAGCTGAGCCACTGTGCCCAGCCCTTATTGTTATTTTCTCCAGGTTATTTTAAACAGAGTATTCTGGGATCTCCTTTTCCCTCTGTATTGAGACATATGCACCATACTTAGGACATTTTTATTATTGCCAGGGCATCACTTCTTTTCCCTTGTAGAAATAGTCTCTACCTTTTAAAAAAATACAAGTCTATGGAAACATGATTCACTGGGGGAGAGCAACGCTTCTCTTAAATACTCCATCATTTTCAGATCAACCTCCTGGTACAATGGCCACCCTTTCTCTGGTGAACGAGGCACAGTATCTGCTGATCAACACATCAAGTATTTTGGAACTTCACCAGCAACTAAACACCAGGTAAGACCTCATACCTCGGGACTAGCAGACAAGCATAACCATTTGCCACTGGGAGCAGGGCCTGGCCCCTAACTGGGGAGGAGAGATCTGAGAGTTCAGCCCTGCTTCATTTACAGATGAGAAACTGAGGCCCTGAGAAGTAAGCAGGCCCTTTCATCCAGCTTCCATTCATCTTTATAGAGGGTTATCTTTTATCTTACAAAGATCATTTTTGATATCCTCAAGATGGTTCATGGAGAACCCCTAGCTCTCACTTTTTAATCATTCAATTTCTTAATGTTTGTTTTAATTGAACTGCCACCATTTGGCCAACTTTTATTGTCCACCCTCCCAGTGTCCCCTGTCCCCGAGGATCTCTGCCCTACTTCACACAGTCATTTTAAAGGCTAAAAAAGAGTGGTTATGAAACCTTTTAAAGTTGTAACTGCAGGCACGCTTTATTTGAAAGATGTGTCACAGATGGAACTAGCACCCCTCCCTGCCCACTCCCACCTCATGCCTTCCCAAGGACCCTAACAGTGTGAAGAGGTCAGCTCCAGAAAGGGTCATGGTTGGGCCAACCCTCTCATTGTTCATTAGAGCAAATTGAAGTCCCAATGTAGCCAGGCAATGAGGAAAAATCACCCAGCTCTCATGCCACAGGATGACTGGGATGGTCTCCTCATTCCTGGTCCACAGGCCAGAGATGAGTGTTGTGTTAGTGGCTCATCCCTAACAGCACTGTGAACTGGGGTCCTGTGACTGTCATGTGCCACGTAGTCAAGTACACACACATATATTTGCAAAGACATACAAATACAGCTTAATAAAGCTGACTAAGGCCACCTCCTCCACCTTTGCAGGGGTGGGCTATTTGTAGTCATTCTTGTTTCTAGCCATTGTTGAAAACATACAACATCATTCTCATACTGTGGCCCAGCTTGCCGTCTTTGGGAGCAAAAGGATGATGCAGTCTCATGTTCTCTGGGTATTCACTGAGTTCTCCTGGCACTGAGGGACCCTTTTCCTCAGGCGTCCAGAGTCCTGGAAAAAGTGGGTATGCAGTTTTTTGGGGTTCTTGGTGTAGAAAGATAGGAGGTGGGGACAGGCTTGCTGCAACCCCAGTTCCTACCAGGAGGGCCCACATTCCCTACCATCTGGTTTCTAGCAGGGCAGGCCTGCTGGGCAGGTGGTTCAAGAGCAGAGCGAGGGTCCCCTGCTAGGTATTTCTCTGTGCGTTATTTGCAAATTTGAGAGACTCTATCATGCACATGTTAACCACGGTAGCTTTTGGACATAAAACATGCCCTTTTACGAAGCCCAAACTGAGGGTTTATAACCCAGAGAGTTGATCCAGAATCAAAGGATTTCAGGACTGGAAAAGTGCTAACCCTCTTGCTGCAGATGAGGAAACCATAGTCCTCATAGGTTGTGGGAGTTGCCCTTAGTAAGTGGCAAAACCAGACTCAGGTATCCTGGTCTCTGGCTTTTCATACATTGTTTACCATTCAAAGGGGATTGGGATATAACCTTGGGGCTCCTCCTTCCCAGTCCCATAGTCTTTCAATTCTGTCTCTGGGGCATACTCTAACCATGCCTGAGCATTTACCCCGCACCAACTTAAGCAATTAAAAATTTATTGAAGCACAAAAAGGTACAAAAATCATCAGTATACAGTTAAATAAAGTTTTACAGATGTATACACCCATGCGCCATCATTTTCAGATCAATCTCCTGGTAAAACAGCCACCCTTTTTCTGGTGAATGAGGCAAAGTATCTGCTGATAAACACATTAAGTATTTTGGGACTTTACCAGCAACTGTCACTACCTGGATCAAGCTAAGAATGTACTCCAGAAACCTCCCTTATACCCCATCCCAGTCAACCTCACTGACAGTCACCACTATTCTGACTTCTTTCACCATAGCTAGTTTCACCTGTTCTTCAACTTAATATGGTGGGATCATACAGAATGTGTTCTTTTGTGGGAGAAGTTTTAAGATGTATTTTCAGTGCATTCTTCTGGGTGGGGGTCGGAGGTGCAGAGGGCCATTTTTGTTTTGGAACCTTATGGCAATAAATAAAAATTACAAAAATAAACAAGAGTTACAAAAATAAGCCAGGCATGGTGGCTCACACCTGTAATCCCAGCACTTTGAGAGGCTGAGGTGGGAGGATCACTTGAGCCCAGGAGTTCAAACCCAGTCTGGGCAATATAGTGAGACCCCATCTCTAAAAAAACTAAAAATAAGTTAGCTGGGCATAGTGGCACATGCTTGTAGTCCCACCTACTTGGGAGGCTGAGGCAGGAGAATTACTTGAGCCTGGGATCCTGGGCAAGGCTGCAATGAGCTGAGATTGTGCCACTGCACTCCAGTCTGGGTGACAGAGCAAGACCTTGTCTCATTAAAAAAAAAAGGGGGGAATTAGAAAAATAGCAGATGTTAGTTAAAACCGCAACTAGAATGGAAATTAGGAAATACTGTCCTCTTTATTTATAATGTTTTAATACCTGAGAAAAGGAGTGAGATCTCAACACCTGTGAAAAGAAGGGTGGGGGGGGAAGGGAGTGAGATCTCAGTGCTTTTTAGGTCTTTGATCATTAAGCCTGTTGACAGGTCTTCAAATGCCTTATGCTGCCCCACCTTATAGAACTGGTATGTTCTCAGAAGTTCTTCTTCACTGGAGCTCTGTTCTTCTGATTTCCAAAGTCCTTCATCTCTTCAGCTGAGATCTGCTCACCCTTTGCCTGGCTCTTGTGAGCCTCTCACTAGAGATGGAACCATATCCCAAGGGAGGCCCTAATGCCTGTTTAGCAGATGTGTGTCTCTTGGCCTTGCACTCATGGTAAAAGTCTGTTCTGATTATTCAGGGCACAGGCCACAGCAGAGCTGATGAAGTTAGGTGTTGCATGGCAGGCATGATGAATTATTACAGTGGTGTGATTATCTGCCACCCTCCCCCCACTTACTCCTTTTGGTTGCCTTAAACAGTGATGAGAATGGAAAGCAGGAATTATTCTCAGTGAAGGATCTCAGCTTGCGTTTTCGTGCCAATATTATTATCAATGGAGAAAGGGCTTTTGAAGAAGAGAAATGGGATGAGATTTCAATTGGTTCTTTGCATTTCCAGGTAAGTTTGGGGAAGTTCTATTATCCTTCCTCCAGGGTTGTCAGTGAAGATTGGCCTCAATCCCAGACCTGAATAGCTGCAGGTGGGACTCCCTCCCTGTCCTTGTCTCTTAACTACGAAATCTTGGTGGGAGGTTATGTCAGCTCAGCCTTCTGAGACACCCCATGGAATAATCCATCCTTTATTCCCCAAGAGGATGGCAGCAGTCACTTTCACACAAGCCACAGAAGGTGTGCCCCATCAGAGGGCTCGGTGATGCCTCCATGCTGTTGTTATGTCTAGGCTTAAACTCTGATTTTTTGTAATGCTCATGTCATGAGACTGTCATCCTCCTGAAACTTGTTGGACTGTGTGGCAGTCTGGAGCTTGTGGAGGGAGGCCCAGAAGCCTGGCGGTGCCTCTGTGCCCATGGCCACCCCGTCCTCCACACGCTTCACCTTTTTCTGCCTTTGCTGGTGGCTGGGAAGGAGATTGTCAGAGGCAAAGCCACCAGGATGTCCTCTCTCCCCGGTTTTGGACCCCCAAAACCTTTGTTATGGGCCTCAAAGATATGAGAAAGAGGAAAAAGGTCTTAGGCTAAAATCTGTGCTCCTCACATGATTGACAAGGCCCCATGAGATCCCACGCTGCCACTGTCTCTGAGCTCATTACCCCTTCCCTCTCTGCCTCTGTCACAGTGACCTTCTCTCTGTTCCTAAACAGCCACCCTTCCTGCCTTAGCCCTTGCCATCCCTTCTGCTTGGCATGTTGTCCAAGTGTCTCAGGTCAGATGTCACCTTCTTGGAAAGGATGCCCCTGACCTGCCGCAGGGTCACGTTCTGCTTATTCCTGCAGTGTGTAGGAGGGTGAGGCCAAGTCTCTTTATTCCCTGCTGTATCTCTAGGTCCTTGAACGACACTGGCCCAGGGTCAGTGCTCAATCAGTAATTGTTGAGGGAAGAAATGGACAGGAGAGATAAGGAATATCTAATGCCAGAGAATGTGCTCTGTTCTTTAGTGGGGGCTGAAATTATTTTTGTAGTACAGGCTGGGCATCCCTAATCCAAAAATCTGAAATCTAAAATGATCTAAAATATAAAACTTTTTGAGCACTGACATGACATTCAAAGGACATGACAATTGGAGCATTTTGGATTTCAGATTTTCGAATTAGGGATGCTCAACTGGTAAGTATACCAGAGACATATAATGCAAATATTCCAAAATTAAAAAAAAAAATCAAAATACTTCTGGTTCCAAGCATTTTGGATAAGGAGTGCTCAACCTATAGTAGTGTAATTAGCCACTGGTATAAACTGACTATAACGAGCTACCTTGTATTCAGGCTGTGCACTCAGAAGGAACACTACTCTAACATCTAGGAAAGCAGTAAACAATCATTTGAGTCTTTATTAAAGACTTTTAGAGGTCTGGGATATAGGAAATAAATTTCATAGCACAACAAAATGTCCCAATGATGTTTTTAACTCCCTAGACTTCCTCTTACCCTGGCAGTTGTTCCCCCTTGACGAGCCATCTATATTATCTCCTACATTCTCTCCCACAAGCCCATCTCTGGCACTAGCCCTCCTGCCATTTCTCTCATCCCTCCATCTTGACTTACTCTTCCCTATTTTCTATCCCTGTGTCTCTGCCATGTTTTAAAAAATGCCTACTGTTTCACATCCTGCTGGGCACAAAATAGACACTAAATATACATTATCTGATAGGTGGAGAGTGAGAGGGAGGAAGAAAGGAAGAAAAGAAAAAGAAAGAGAAAAGGGAAGAGAACTAGAACTAGACTGAGATTACTCTCAGAAACTTATCTGGCAACAGTAGCACCTGTGCCTCTCCAGATATCTGGAGGCATAAATGCAAGGAAGACTCTTTAAGGAACCTTCCTGAGATGACTTAGCAGGCTTTGCTATCTTTTTTTTTTTTTGAGACGGAGTCTCGCTCTGTCGCCCAGGCTGGAGTGCAGTGGCCGGATCTCAGCTCACTGCAAGCTCCGCCTCCCGGGTTTACGCCATTCTCCCACCTCAGCCTCCCGAGTAGCTGGGACTACAGGCACCCGCCACCTCGCCCAGCTAGTTTTTTGTATTTTTTAGTAGAGACGGGGTTTCACCGTGTTAGCCAGGATGGTCTCAATCTCTTGACCTCGTGATCCGCCCGTCTCGGCCTCCCAAAGTGCTGGGATTACAGGCTTGAGCCACCGCGCCCGGCCGCTTTGCTATCTTTAGGTCACCTTTCTTAACAGACTGCAATTAGTAAAAATCAAAATGTACATGCCCTTTGACTCAATAATTTCACTTGTAGAAATCTATCCCATAGAAATGCTAATACAAGTATTAAAATAAGTATAAAAATACTTTGCCAACCTGGGCAGCATAGCAAGACTCCGTGTCTACACACACACACACAAAATAAAAATTAGCCAGGTGTGGTGTTGTGCGCCTGTGGTCTCAGCTCCTTTAGGTGGGAGGATTGCTTGAGCCCAGAAGCTCGAGCCTGTAGTGAGTTAAGATTGCCCTACTGTACTCTAGCCTGGGTCTCAGAGCACGATCCTGTCAGTCAGTCAATCAGTCAATCAATAATACCTATACACATTAGTCCAATGCAAGCATTGAAGAGCATAAGATATGGTTAATACTGCACCTTTCTTTTCTTTTCTTTTCTTTTTTTTTTTGAGACAGGGTCTTACTCTGTTGTCCAGGGTAGAGTACAGTGGTGCAATCTTGGCTCATTGCAACCTCTGCCTCCTAGGTTCAAGCAATCCTCCTGAGTAGCTGGGATACAGGTGTGTGCCACCACACCTGGCTAAATTTTTTATTTTTGGTAGAGACAGGGTTTCACCATGTTGGCCAGACTAGTTTAAACCTCCTGGGCTCAAGTGACCCGCTGGCCTCAGCCTCCCAGTATTGGGATTATAGGCATGGGCCACCATGCCTGGCGCTGCTGTCCCTTTCAAGAAAGTAAATGCTTGGCTGGGCACAGTGGCTCACGCCTGAAATCCCAGTGCCTTAGGAGGCCAAGAAAGGAGGATCACTTGAGCTCACGAAAATGAGACCAGCCTGAGCAAAATAGCAAGACCTCATCTCTACTGAATAAAAAAAAATTAGCCGGGCATGGTGGTACGTTCCTGTGGTCTCAGCTACTCAGGAGGCTGAGGTGGGAGGATTGCTTGAGCCTGGGAAATGAAGGCTGCAGTGAGCTATGATGAAGCCACTGCCCTCCAGCCTGGGTGACAGAGTAAGACCCTGTCTCCAAAGAAAAAAAAAAAAAAAAAAGAAAGAAAAAGCAAATGCTCAAAAGATGTTTGTTGATGATAATACTCAGTGCTGAAGCAATTACAGTGAAACTAGCACATCTCTTTTGGAAAACAAATTTTTTTTTTTTTTGGAAAACAATTTTTTACTGGGTGTTGTCAAGTCATAAATATTTTTTATTCCTGTTGGCCTTGTAATTTCATTTTGGGAGATTGATACTACAAAAAAAAAAAAAAAAAAACAGGAAAGAGAGTTATGTGAATTAGGCCTTTATTGCAAAATTATTGATCACAGGAAAGCATTAGAAACTATTTACGTGGCTTCAAAGGAGAAGAACTAGGTGTTTCAACCCATGGAACGCCAGGCCATCCATTGTGAAAATTGCAAAATGCAAGGATGAGGTGGCTCTCTATGTCCTGATGTGGAAGGATGTCCTTACATATTGCAGAGTAAATGAAAAAGAAACCCAAGTGGGTTCTGAGATCCCAGCGAGTCTGTTTACACAGGTGCACATACATACACAGTTGTGTGCAGTCACATGCCATAGTCTGGGATGGTCTGGGATGGCTTGGGACAGTCTGGGATGTCCTGGGATGGTCTGCAGCCACATGAGCAGCACCTGCCTCTATGGATGGGGAGAGGGGGACCACTGCTGCTGAGTGCCTTCTCTTTTAATTCTTCAAGCTTCTGTATTGTTTGACTTGTTTTTTAATGAATATATATGCTAGTAAACAAGTTTTTAAAATACTAGTTGCTAAGAATACCAGAAAAGAAGCTTTAAAATGATGATGTTTTAATAAATTGTTTTCTTTGCATTGGTGTTTGAAAATAGTGTTTGTGGCTGGGTGCCGTGGCTCATGCCTATAATCCCAGCACTTCGGGAGACTGAGATGGGCAGACCACCTGAGGTCAGGAGTTTGACACCAGCCTGACCAACATGGTGAAACTCTATCTTTACTAAAAATACGAAAATCAGGTGGGTGTGGTGGCTGGCGCCTGTAATCCCAGTTACTCAGGAGGCTGAGGTAGGAGAATCGCTAGAACACGGGAGGTGGAGGTTGTAGGGAACTGCCTGGGTGACAAGAGCGAAACTCTAGTCTGGGCGACAACAGTGAAACTCCATCTCAAAAATAAAAGAAGTAAAAGAAAATAGTGTCTGGAAAATGCCCTTTCTTCTGCTAGTTTGAGAACCTGTTCTAAGAGGGTCTTTCATTGAAGTGACAGGATTTTTACAGAAGGTGTTGCCTGTCGGGTGGCTGCTAGAGGCTGGGGCTGGTGTGAGCTTCAGGGCCCTGGCCTCCTTTCTGCAGGAGCTGGGCCTATGCCTCAGCTGTTTTCTAGACGAAGAGGTAAGAGGGTGCAGGAAACGAAGAGCCACACTGGCTCCTCGAGGCACAGCTTTGTGGTGGTACAAAAGCCTCGTTCCACTGCAGGGATCCTTGTGTATAACAGTGATAGTTTCCACTCTTGAGCACGACCAAGTGCCAGGCCTGGGCTTGAGTCCCTGTATCCCTGTTATAGTTCTCACCAAATACAGCCAAGGATCTAGACAAGGAAACGAGATCTGGAGAGGTCACAGGTTTGCCAAGTCCTTGGTAGAGCTCCTTTCCAGCATGTTCTGGGTGCTTACGTGGCTTGGGAATCTTGACTTTGGTACCACAGGGAGCCTATATTTCCACTGGTTTAGTACCCAGTGCCAGAATGTGAGCATCAACCTGAAAAAAGAAAATTAGACCTTTGTACGGTGCCAGTATCAGAGCCAATGAGGTTTATCTAAGGTGTGATTATTGCTAATTGAAAACTTTTCCCAATTAAAAACAAAAAAAGATAAATTTTAAAAAACACACCAGAGAAAATAATCTCCTAAGGTGATGAATTTATTCAGGAGTAAACAAAAAGGATTATAAACTAGGATGCATAGCTATGGCAAGCCACAGGTGCACCTGAAGAGGAGAGAGTAAGGGAAAGCTTTTATGGGCAAAAATAAGTTCATACAAGTTGTTTGAAAACATAATTTATTGGTTCCTGAGGCTCAAAGTCAGAATTGGCATCAGTTCATTGGTGGAGACGCTGTTACTAGGCAAATGTTCCTTCAAGAACGTCTTACCTGAACTGCAGTCCTAAAGAATGTCTAGTGATAAACCCAGTCTAGAACAATGTGCATACATGCAAGACATGGATCCTGAAAAGCATGAGATGCATAAAGGACATGGAGGAATTTCTTGTGGGATTATTTTAGAAAGTCCTTGACAGTCGTTATCTCAGAAATGCAAGCATGAACTCCCCGCCTTCGTGCCGTCCTGGCTCCAATTTCTTTGGGTCTGATGAGTGATTTCATCCTGGTATCTGCAACTTTCACACCAGTAACAGGAACAGGCCAAGACACATCCAGATTAGGTGAGTGTTTCTAATTTCATGCATAATTTGTCTTTGCCCGTGAGTGAGCTGAGAAGAAAATGGTTATAAGAAAATCAAGTACCTTTGCACTTTTTACATGTGCAATAAAAGAAGTGTCTCAGTATTGCTGAGCTGCATACTTTCTTATGTTTATATTATGG
This sequence comes from Piliocolobus tephrosceles, assembly GCF_002776525.5. Lineage (NCBI taxonomy): Eukaryota > Metazoa > Chordata > Mammalia > Primates > Cercopithecidae > Piliocolobus > Piliocolobus tephrosceles. The sequence goes on along the minus strand of NC_045451.1, from coordinate 46,019,564 downwards.
GGGATTTTAAGCTCCACCAGACGGTATGACCTGTGTTAAGAAACTGTAACAATGCACTTTTAAGTATTGTGTATGTGTGGCATGTAGGTCTGGGTACATATGGATATATATATATGTGTATATATATATGCATATAGATATGTATATTAAAATAATTTTTTCCTACTTATTACAGTTATAAAAACATATCCCCATTTTATTTAAAGGTTTTTATAGATTCCTTTCAATACCTGCATGATATAATCTTAATACCTGCACCATATACATCATATATGTGTAGCATGATTTACTTAACCATTTCTCTCCACTATATGATGTTAACAAGTTTATGATGTTAACAAGTTTTTCCTATTATGAATAATGTGAGGATAAATCTTTGTACACGACTGTGGTTGGGCTTCTGATTCCTTTCTTAGGTTGGATTCCTAGACATGAAGTTGCTGGGTCAGAGGGCATTGACACATGAAAGTTCTCTCTGATGACCTTCTCACAGGGGCCAGCACTGGCTCTGCAACCTCATCCTCCTCCTCCTCCTCCTCCTCTTCTTTCTTCTTTCTTCTTCTTTCTTGCTCTGTTGCCCAGGCTGGAATGCAGTGGTGTGATCTTGGTTCACTGCCACCTCCGCCTCCCGGGTTCAAGGGATTCTCCTTCCTCAGCCTCCTGAGTAGCTGGGATCACAGGTATGCATCACCACTCTGGGTAATTTTTGTATTTTTAGTAGGGACAGCGTTATGCCGTGTTGGCCAGGCTTGTCCTGAACTCCTGGCCTCAAGTGATCGGTCTGCCTCCACCTCTTGAAGTGTTGGGATTACAGGTGTGAGCCACTGTGCTCAGCTTCCTGCGGCTTTTCTCTTTTTCCAGTTTATCTTCTCAGTCACTGAGTGCTTTTCTTCCTCAAATCCATTGTTCAACATATCCTGAGAACGCTCAAGATTCTCAGTCCCTCTTTTCTTTCTCTGTAAAGCCCTTAAGCAGTGGTCTTTTAGCTGACAAACAAATGCAGATGTTTCCCCGGCAGAGATGGTGACCAGGTGCCGTGTTCTGGCTCTCCGTAATTAGGGGACTGGGCATTTCTGTGTGCTTCCTCCCTCTGAGGTGCCAGGCTCTGGTCACTTTTGTGGCAATGCTGTGTTTTCCTTCTCACCTGCCAGGTTTTGGGGCCTTGTCACAGATGCCAGATGATTTGCATCGACCAGCAAACTGGGCAACGAAACCAGCACGTTTTCCAAAAACTTTCTGAGAGTCGTGAAACAAAGGTAAGCGTGACTGCAAAATATGACACCTGGTTTCCAATCCTGGTGTTATGAATACCAGAACTATGTTCATAATAGTGCAGAGTTATTTTTTTAAATGGGGGATTTGCTGCCCACCCAAAGCTGTTGGACTGCCATTAACCTATCCTTGTTTGTAGTTTCATTTTATTTTCCTTTCCATCCAAGTTCTCACTTATTTTTTATTTTACTACATGTATTTTTATTCTTTCCAATCTTGTTGAAGAAATATGGAGTACAAAAGAAAAAAAAAAAGCACCAAGTAAAGTAATTCTATTGTCTTGATCATTAGTTTCTTTACCACAGAGAGCTCATGAAGAGTAAAGCGCCTTACTGTGAATAGAGTAGCTGCATAGAACGAGTCAGTACATTTCATTGAACTGGAAATGCATTCATTAAGCCTGGAAATTCATTTTCTTGAGGGTTAAAACAACAAAGTGTTATGCATTCCAGATTATAAAAACTGAACTTCCAATGTGTTGATTCTTTAGAAAGATTTATTTTCAGGCTTATACTTTCTGTTAGGACTTTTTGTTTACAAAGAATTCCAGGAAGCCAAGTAAAGCAGTCAGGCTACATAGAGCGATTCTTGAAAATTAACAGAAATAATGCAAACACTGTATCTACTTCCAATAACCAGCTGGCAAGTTAATTCACGGTAAAATGTGTTACATTGTTTCCTGTGTTTCTTCAAAGCCAGGGTTTTGTTTCACAGTATAGAGATTTGATTTATGTAAGTTTTCTTACCAATATGGGATAGAAATGGCCTGCAGAGTAGTGCATTTGACTGTTACAGCAGCATGTCTGTCAATGCAGGCTGTGTCTTCTGGGGTGTGGGAACCTTGAGCCTGCACCATGCAGGTTGCCAGGAGAAGAAAGAAGGAGGCACAAGTATAATACTAAGGTCCATGAAAATAGTGTTTCTTACCATCACTGCAGTTTTCATGTGCGTGAACCTTTTATTTTTAAATTTTGGAATAATTTTAGATTTACACAACAGTTGCAGTGAGAGTGCAGAGGCTGCACCCTTCACCCACATTTGCACAGGTCATAAGGAATTGGCCCAATCCCCCAGCCTGGGGCCTGGAACATGAGGGTGTCCAACAGACGTTATCACTGGAACTAACGGATCGGAGAGCACGTCAGGTCCTCCAAACGGTCCTGAGTGGCTCACTTGCATTGATGGTTAACATTGAGCAGACTTACCTGCTCTTCATTTTGGGCCTTCCATCCTTATTCAGGAGAATTTGACAAAATTGACTCATATCATTCTTTCTCAAGGAAAATACAGAGTTTTGCCACTGTCTTCCCAAAAGCCTTTTATATCAGGCAGCAAACAGGAAATGGGCCTGGTGGTGGTCACGAGCTGAGAGAAGGAGGAAGGTCCTTCTGCAGGAAATTCTGGGCATGTGGGACAGAGATGTGGCCAGCAAGAAAGAGGTGTGGGTTTCCAGCTGCATCCATGTCCCTACAAAGGACGCAAACTCATCCTTTTTTATGGCTGCATAGTATTCCATGGTGTATATGTGCCACATTTTCTTAATCCAGTCTGTCACAGATGGACATTTGGGTTGATTCCAAGTCTTTGCTATTGTGAATAGTGCCGCAGTAAACATACGTGTGCATGTGTCTTTGTAGTAGAATAATTTATAATCCTTTGGGTATATACCCAGTAGTGTGATGGCTGGGTCATATGGTACATCTAGTTCTAGATCCTTGAGGAATTGCCATACTGTTTTCCATAATGGTTGAACTAGTTTACAATCCCACCAACAGTGTAAAAGTGTTCCTATTTCTCCACATCCTCTCCAACACCTGTTGTTTCCTGATTTTTTAATGACTGCCATTCTAACTGATGTGAGATGGTATCTCATTGTGGTTTTGATGTGCATTTCTCTGATGGCGAGTGATGATGAGCATTTTTTCATGTGTCTGTTGGCTGTATGAATGTCTTCTTTTGAGAAATGTCTGCAGCTGGAAACCATCATTCTTAGCAAACTATCACAAGAAGAGAATACCAAACACCACATGTTCTCACTCAGAGGTGGGAACTGAACAATGAGATCACTTGGACTCGGGAAGGGGAACATCACACACTGGGGCCTATCATGGGGAGGGGGGAGGGGGGAGGGATTGCACTGGGGAGTTATACATGATATAAATGATGAATTGATGGGTGCTGACGAGTTGATGGGTGCAGCACACCAACATGGCACAAGTATACATATGTAACAAACCTGCACGTTATGCACATGTACCCTAGAACTTAAAGTATAAAAAAAAAAAAAAAAAAGAAACATAAAAAAGAAAGAAAGAAAGAAAGAGGTGTGGGGCGATCATAGGGAAAGGACACCTTAGGATGAGAATCTTTGGGGTCTAAAGTTAGGATTCTTTTAATGTCCCACTGCATTCCACTATGTAACAGATAAGACTTATCAAGTCTCAGTATATGTCTTTAAAGATCTGACTTGATTTTAATGAAACATTAATATTGTCAAAGTTATTTTAACTGCAGAAATAATCTAGCCTCTTTTGTTGTTGCTGCTGTTGTGTTCGCAGGTGAACTTTGGCATGTACCTGATGCATACATCATTGGATTTATCCTCTCCATGTTTCCTGTCGGTAGGATCTCAGGTGCTCCCTGTGTTGAAAGAGAATGTGGAAGGTCATGATTTACCTGCATCTGAGAAACACCAGGATGTTACCTCCTAAAAAAAGAAAATTAGCATACATTAAAATTTCTCTTTTACAGTGATCTCTATTATTGTTAAGATCTGCAACTTGGTTCAGTAGAACTTGATGTTTTGAATAAGGAGAGCTCTTTCTTTAGAGGCAGGGAATGCTCTCACCTGCTTCCTTCTGCCTTTGACTTCTCACCCTGCACATTTGCACTGGCTCTGCTCAGGAGAGCAGTTCTGAGGCCTTGGGAATGAATGCTGCACCCACATCCGGTGAGGCTCCCATAGGTATTTAAAGTATAATCAGATGAAATTTTTAATGAAGTTCACTGGGAAGATTGAACTTACTCCAGGTCCCTATTTTGCCATTTTCTCACATTGTTACTTTGTCTTTAGAGAACATCTTTGGATCTCTCGAACCCCTTTGTAGTGAGGAAGGGATTCTATGCCCAGTGATCCTGGGTATGAGAAGGTGCTCCTCTCCTCCTCCTCCCATACGTGATGGTGTGGGTTTATACTCAGGGGCCCAGAGGGTGACTTGTGACCACATTCCTTCGGGGGAGTTTTTACTAGGATATTTATATTCTGAGCAAAGGCACAGACCAGCAATTCCTTTTCTCTTGCTTTCCATCCCTTGCTTCCATCCTTGTCCCCCACTGAGTTAATGCACTGAGGATGGCTCGTGAGCCTGAAGTTACACTCAGTGATGGCTGTGCTTATGCAGGTGGTCGTCCTCCCCTCTACAAGCCCACAGGGTGGTGTTGGTCCATCCACCTGAGAGCTTCCAAATCCCATCGAGGGAGGAACTTTGGCATTCAGGAATCCTGTCTGTATCATCTTTGACCACTGCTCCTGCAGCCTCCAGAGGAAAATGTCCAGTGAGGAAAGCTCATCTCTAATGACGTGACCCATCCCACTCAGTTGCTAAGAAGTTTCTCCCTGTGCTGAGCTTGCGTGTGCGTTACCTGCTTCCCCATGACTTCCAGCCTGCGGTCTTACCCTGTCCTCTGGAGCAATGCAGAGTGAGTACATCCACTTCACATCCATTCTGCTGCATCCTTCTGAAGCCTGCTGTCCATGTGTGAACCCAGTCCCTTCATCATCTTCCACCTGGATAGTTGTATTTTTCTAGTCACTTCTCCCCCAAATGCCTGCCCAGTATGCCCCACTGCATCTTCTGAAAACCTGTGCCACCCCATCTCTCCTGCTGCTCAGTTGGAGAGCAGCCTCAGGCTTCCTTAACTTACCTGTTCAGAGCCTGTGGGATTCAGGGTCAGTTTGTTTCATTATCACACTTGTAGAACTTTGTGTGGTTCCCAGCATGAGGTGGGATTTGAAAGATGAGGTGGGATTTGAAAGATGAGGTGTGCTCTGTTTGCAAGGATTGTTGAGATGGAGCCTAATGATTGCACACACATGTGCTGTGAAGAGTTAAGGGTAAAAAGTACAACTCTGATTCAGTGGTTCCTGAGATCAGTGAAAGAAGAGGCAAATGAAGTTAGATGGGGGTGGGGTGGGGTTTATTGTTTTGAACTGTTTGTTAAAAACACAACCTCTTCCAAGACTCAGCACTGCCGCATCATGCAAGTGGGCTTGTCCTCATCAGCTAACTGATAGGAGAACAATGTCCCACAGTTCTTGTGTTCAGTGAGCTAGATGGCTCTTATCAGATGATCACAAGGACAATGGTGCTTTCACGGAGGTTCAGGAGCCAGGTGTACATCTAGCAGGGAGCAGGCTGGCCTGCGAGATTGAAAGCGAAGTCCCGCAGATGGTCAGAGCAGTGCCATCTCCTTGGGATGACAGAAAGCTGTCCATGAGCTGGGTGCAGTGGTTCAAGCCTGTAATCCCCACACTTTGGGAGGCCGAGGTGGGCAGATCACGAGGGCAGGAGATTGAGACCATCCTGGCCAACATGGTGAAACCGTGTCTCTACTAAAAATACAAAAAAATTAACTGGGCATGGTGGCAGGCACCTGTAATCCCATCTACTCAGGAAGCTGAGGCAGGAGAATCACTTGAACCCGGGAGGCAGAGGTTGCAGTAAGCTGAGATTGCGCCACTGCACTCTAGCCTGGGTGACAAAATGAGACTCCATCCCAAAAAAAAAAAAAAAAAAAAAAAAAAAGGCTGTCCATGCAGAAGCTTCCATGTCCACAAACAACGACCTCTGGCCCCCAGGGCCTTCAGCAAGCGAAGAGAGGAAAAGGTATTTGGAGCGTGTCACAACTTTTCAGTGTGCCATAACTTTTCAGCTGTGATGAGAGACGCTAGGCACTGGAAGGCTGGCTCCAGTGAGTGGCATTTGTTCTTTGGAGTGACCCTCTGATCAGAAGAAGCCATCTGGACCATCTGTGTCCCATCCTTCTCAGCGCTCCTTTATCCGGGAGGGAGGGGTAAGATGCTGAGGACAGCACAGGCTACAGGGATCCATCGGATCCAGAGATCCACTGCTAGGGCTGAACGCTGGCTAGCACTTGAAGAGGGTGCTGATACCAAGCGCCATCCAAGGACACTGGAAGCAGCAGAAACCTTCACTGGGCAGGAAGTGTTCCCAGCACCTTGGATCTCCAAGAAAGGCTGAGGCCCTTCTTGTCAAGGGAAGAGTTCGGGACGCTCTTGGTAGCAGAAGGAAAGCTAGGATCCATCCACCTGGCAGCCTGTCTTTCCTTTTTGTTTTTAGTCTTTTTTCCTATTCTCCTCTTTGTGCAGACAGAATTAACTTCTGCATAACACCTTGCAAATCTCCAAATAAAAATCATGGAAAACATCATACCATATGAGCAAGTTATTGAACATCTCTAAGTCTTACTAAGTCTCATCCGAAAAGTGAGGAAAACCACAGTATCTATCTTATAAAATTGAGATCAAATGAGCCAGTTTGTGTTTTAGCTCGAAGCCGCAAAATAATTATGCCTGAGTAATCCAAGTCTACCACCTGCTGGCAGCATTAGGTAAGTGCAGAATTTGTTTCTTCAAGAGGCTAAAAACTGCAAATTGGGATAGCAAATGCTGAAGAGAAGAATGGCCAACATGATCACACCTCTGACCCTCTGCCCGGCTTACTGAACGGACCAGATTTGAGATGATTTTCAGTATTGATGTTGGTGTCCTTTAAAAGTTGGTTTCTGAATTATTTCTTGATCAGATTACTTAAACCTGCTTTACATTGACCATTCTTTTGGGGTTCCCTATTTTTCTTAGAATTCTTTAAGGATGCTGCTTTGAATTAGTGATTTCATTAGGTAGAGTCTCTCTCTCTCTCTCTCTGTGGGTGTGTGACTGTATGCACAAATATATACATATATGTACATATAGAAAACGTTTTAATATGTATAGAGATGTATATATATACACACACATATACAGAGTATTTTAATGTATCTATGTAGAGAGTGTGTGTGCATTGAGAGAGCTTTAATATATAGTACCCATTCTCAGCAGAAGATCTAGGTTTTGTGAGCCTAAAATTTATGCAATTTTAAAGTCATCTTTAAGGAAAAGAATACAAAATCAGGCCAGGTGCGGTGACTCATACCTGTAATCCCAGAACTTTAGGAGGCTGAGGCAGGGGCATCACTTGAGGCCAGGAGTTTGAGACCAGCCTGGGCAATATAGTGAGACTTCATTTCTATAAAATATTAAAAATTATCTGAGTGTGGCCACATGCACCTGTGGTTTCAGCTACTCTGGAGGCTGAGGTGAGAGGATTGCTAGAGCCAGGGAGGTGGAGGTTGCAGTGAGCCAGCCTGAGTGACACAGCAAGACGCTGTCTCAAAAAGAAAGAAAGAAAAAAGAAAAAAAAAAAGGAAAAAAGAAAAAAAACCCTGCAAAACAAAAACAAACCAAAAACCAATAAAAACCCAACCCCAAACAAACAAACAAACAAAGAATATAAAACCATGAAATAAAAATTAGATACAAAAAGATTGACTTGCATGAGAAGAGAAGGGCTTTGGAAGAAGTCTGCACAGTAACAGACCTGAGGTGAAACCTTGTTACCTTTGTAACAAATCTCCCTCTTCCTGGTTTCTCACTGCCTCCTTTCCTTGTCCATCTAAGTGCCGCTCAACCTCTGCAGGGTTACTTTTATTGTGCTTTTTGCAGTTTACAGAGTGAAGCACTTTTTGTTAACTTTCTAAAGGGTCCCATGAAGACCTGTCCTGGTCTTTTCTCTTTAACTTATGGGTGCAAACAAAGTGTTTTGACATCACTCTCAGATACTACTTGCTGCAGTCAGGACAGAGTCCTCCATTGAGACCTGGGGATTTCCTTTCCACCTGGGTGCTGAAGCTGTCTGTTGCAGGAAGCATGTCTGGTTATCAAAAATTATTATCCTCAGCTGGGCGCGGTGGCTCACACCTGTAATCCCAGCACTTTGGAAGGCCAAGGCGGGCGGTTCACCTGAGGTTGGGAGTTCGAGACCAGTCTGAGCAACATGGTAAAACCCCGTCTCTACTAAAAATACAAAAATTAACTGGGCATGGTGGTGGTTGCCTGTAATCACAGCTACTTGGGAGGCTGAGGCAGGAGAATTGCTTGAACCTGGGAGGTGGAGGTTGCGGTGAGCTGAGATCGTGCCACTGCACTCTAGCCTGGGTGACAAGAGCAAAATTCCTCAAAGAAAAAAAAAAAATCATTCTATTTCCTCTTGGGGCACAGAAAATATTATGTCATGTTTATCCACAGTTTGGTAAAATAGCTTTGCTTTTTTTTTTTCTAAATAGATAACTAGCTAAAACTTTTTAGCCAGAAAAGGTAATGTTACCTTACAAAAAATAATTGAAAATTGGACACCCAAGACCCTTCTACCCCCACACAATTGCTTTCCAGTGGCTAAAGTCAAGGTACACTATTTGTATTCTGTTTTACTCTGAAGATTTTGTGTACTTCAACATGGTCTTCCTAAGTACATTTAAATAATGCATGGTTGTATTCATGTATTATAAGTAATAATAATATACCCCATATTGATAGACATATAAATTTCTAGTTTTTTATTTTATAGTTAATACTACAATAAACCTTGTTTTTGAACATGGTTATTTATTTACTTATTCATTTTTTTTGCTCTTGCTAAATGATTTTCTAAGATTATGAATGGAATTCCAGGATAATATTTACGAAAATATTGCCAGGTACAATCATAGTATTTTCCAGTAGAGATGTGCAATATAAAGTGTGCAGTGTTTCACTAGCATGCAGATCCATGTGTTCAGGTTCCCTGGAGTCGGGCTTTCAAGCGTATTATAAGGAACATACACTCCAGTTCTTCCCTGGTGTAGCCAATTGTCTTTATGGTACCTTCGTAGGACCAAGGAGGCAGCATGTACAGTCTCTAGAGAAAATGAACCAGAGTGGCTTCAGGATTTAGAGAAGGTAGAAGTGTGCCTGACAACAAGAATGCGGGGAGAGTAACAGGAACTGAGGAGTGGACAGAGTGACCCTGCTTTTTTCCCCACCCAGTTCTAGGTAGGCTGGAAGGCTGAAAGATGCAGGCCCAGTCCCAGCACCAGTGGGGCCCAGGACAAAAGTTCAAATGCATACCCATATGTCATATGTCTAAATATTTCACATTCATAAATTAAACATAAGAAATATTAAGTAAAATATGTGCCAGCCTCCTACTCTGACAAAATCCTTGGCACTCTCTGCAAAGGAGCACAATGACATGTGAAGAGCTGGTCCAGCTCCTGGTTGCCAGCCATAGCCTACAGCCATTTTCTTCCCACCCCTGAGCCATGAAACCCAGGTGTGTAGACACTAAAAACTATACATTCAAACTCTGTCCATACCCTCCCCTGCAATCAGCTGCCATTTAGCCCCTTTTCAGGCTTAGGGGTGCATCCCTACAGATGCTCTGGAGAAGACACACACATACAGGCATAAAGGGAACATGTTCAGAGCCATGTGGGCAGGGAATTCTGAGGTCCTGGTGCCTGGAGAATAGGGAGCAGCTTGGGGTGGGCATAACATCCTGGTCCTGTGGACTTGCCCTATAGGGAAGGATGGCAGGAGCAGGGCCAGGGTGAGGCCCTCTAAAGCATGGAGCCCAAGGCAGGGACCTCTTTTGTTCTGGGCTAAGGGCAGTGTTGTTAAATTTTTTCTGGAGAAAGTAAACTACCCCAGAGGAAAGACCTAAAGATAGTCAAGAAATGAGCCATTTGTTCACTGGTTTGGTCTGCAATGAAGTCCACCAGGCAAAATGCCTCTATTATACCTGAGAGTTTCCAATCAGCTTTCTTTCTTTTCATTTCTTTTTCTTTCTCATTTTCTTTCTTTTCCTTCCTTCCTTCCTTCCTTCCTTCCTTCCTTCCTTCCTTCCTTCCTTCCTTCCTTCCTTCCTTCCTTTTCTTTCTTTCTTTTCTTTCTTCTCACAGTCTTCGTCTGTTGCCCAGGCTGGAGTGCAGTGGTGCAATCCTGGCTCACTGCAATCTCTGCCTCCCAAGTTCAATCAATTTTCCTGCCTCAGCCTCCCAAGTAGCTGGGATTACAGGCACCTGTCACCACACCCAGCTAATTTTTGTAGTTTTAGTAGAGACAGGGTTTCACCATGTTGGTCAGGCTGGCCTCAAACTCCTGACCTCCAGTGATCTGCCTGCTTCATCCTCCCAAAGTGCTGGGATTACAGACGTGGGCCACATTGCCCAGCCTCCCAACTGGCTTTCAATATGATGAACAGCCAAGGATTGTGCCATTTGAGGAAAATGTCTACTATAAAAGAAAAAAAAGAAAAGAAAGAAAAAGAAGAAAAGAAGAACCCAAAGTGCACAGAAACAGAAACAGTGCAGCAAAAACAAGAAAACGTCAAAGAAAATGTAGTTAATAATATCAGGGAAATCCTGGAAATAACAATATATTTTAAAAAAAGAAAAATCAAAGAACAAGACAGAGTTCTTGAAAAGTAAAAACATGAATGCTGCAATACAATATTCAGTAGAAGAAAAGGAAATACAGTTTAGGAAATCTCTCAAGAAGTAGAAGAAAATAATCAGACTAACAGGGCAGAAAAGTTGAGAAAATTAGAGAATCTGCTTAGTGGTCCAACATCTGAATAATAGGAGATCTAGGAAGAGCAAGCAGAGAACACTGTGGAGAGGAAATGATCGAAAACAAGATATAAGAACATTTCTACATCAAAAGGCAGGATCTCTGGATTAAATAATATCCATACAATGACAACAGGATGAATGAAAAAGAACCCACACCAGGGCACCTCATCATCATGGAATTTCAGTATATTGGGAATAATGAGAAGGTTCAAAAAGCTTCCAAAGGGAGAGGAAAAAAAAGTTACCTATACAATGTAGAGTTACCTATACAGTTGCCCCTTGATATTCATGGTGGTTTGGTTCCAGGACCTCCCTTGGATACCAAAATCCATGGGTGCTCAAGTCCTTCACATAACATGGTGTAGGTGTCATATTTGATATAACCTATGCACATCCTCCTGCATGCTTTAAACCATCTGTAGATTACTTATAATATCTAATACCATGTAAATACTATGTAAATAGCTGTTGTGTTGTTTAGGAAAGAATGACAAGGAAAAAAAGTCTGTACATGTGTAGTACAGATGTGAGCATCTGTTCTGTTTTTGAATATTTCCAATCTGCGTTGGTTTAATCCGTGGATGCAGAGCCTACAGATACAGAGGGCCAGCTATAACACAGCACAAATAGTCTCAATAGCAACAAGAAAAATTAGAAGACAATGAAGTAATGCCTCAAAATTCTGAGTAAAAATCATTCTAACCTAGAATTATATAGCATGTGTTATATTGTTGCAGAGATGACTACAACATTTCTTCATATCTGGGTACTTGCACCTCTTTGCAATGTGATTTCATTTCTTTCATCAGGGAGTGAAATCTCTTTCCCCACTTCTTGAATGTAAGCTGGCTTTGACTTAATTCAACCAAAAAAAGTAGTAAAGTTGATACAGCATAATTTCTAAGCCCAGGGTTCAAGAGATCTTGCAGCTTCCACTCTTGATCTCTTAGAAGGCTATCCTAAGTCTACCAGTGTGAAGAAGCCAGATCTAACCTATTAGATGAGAAACTCAAGGAGGAGAGATGAACCATTCTAACTGAAACCCCCACCTAGACCAACCAGCTGATAGCCAGCATATATTACCAGGCATGGAAGGAGGCTATTTTAGTTCCATCTGCCCCAGTCAAGTTTCTGGATGACTGCAACTACATGGGCAATCCCAGCTAAGACCAGCTCAAATTGCTGACCTACAGAATCAACAGAAGATAAAATGGTTGTTATTTTAAGCTACTACATTTTGGGGTGGTTTCCTATACAAAAAAGACTAAATAAAACAGAAATTGGTGCCTAGAAGTAGAGTGCTACCATAACAAACCCCTAAATTGTATGACATTGGTTTTAGAACTGGGCAAGGGGCAGAGGCTGGGAAAGTGGTAAGGAAACCATTATTTGAATCTGCATGCAGATGAGGACTTTATCCTCAGATATAACTGCTCTGATGCAGAGACCGTTACCTAAAAAGACAAAGTGTATGGCCCTTTCACACTCAATATACAATGGTGAAATTGGGACAGAATAACTTCAAGAGGCACTCACATTTAAAAACAGACAGACTGGGGTCAGGTGTGGTAGCTTACATATGTAATTATAGCACTTTGGGAGGCTGAGGCGGGTGGATTGTTTGAGCCCAGGAGTTCGAGACCAGCCCTGGCCAACACAGTGAAATCCTGTCTCTACTAAAAATACAAAATTTAGATGGATGTAGTGGTGTGTGCCTGTAATCCCAACGACTTGGGAGCCTGAGGCATGAGAATCTCCAGGAGGTGAAGGTTGCTGTGAGCCAAGATCGTGCCACTGCACTCCAGCCTGGGTGACAGAGTGAGACCCCATCTCAATAATAATAATAATAATAATAATAATAATAATAATAATAATACTATAATAAAATAAATATAAAATAGATTGGAAGACACACAGCAGTCATTGATTCATAGCAATGCTGAATTCTAGCCAGACATATGTTGCCAGTTTCTCCTACTCCAGGAGACTATGGCCCAGTACCGCTTATTAGGATGGTTTCCAAGTTTTTGGTTCTCCATGATCCTTAGTTCCCATGCTCTGATAGAACCTTCCTTTTCCAAAAGAAATGGCTGCGTGGTTGCAGTTGAGAAACTTTCTTACCTCAGGTTTTTTTAAAAAAATTAATTTTAGTTTTATTTCATTATGAATTCAGGTATAGTTTTGTTATATGGGTATATTGCGTAATGCTGGGGTTTGGGATACCAGTGAAACCATCATCTGAATAGTGAATACAGTATTGAGACGGTATTCAGTAAACATAATAGGTAGTTTTTCAACCTTGCTTCTTTCCTCTTCCCCTTTTAGAGTCCTCAGTACCTATTATTTCCATCTTTATATCCATGAGTGCCCATTATTTAGCTCTCGCTTGTAAGTGAGAATATGTGGTATTTGATTTTCTTTTTCTGGGTTATTTCACTTAGGATAATGGCCTCCAGCTTAATCCAAGTTGCTGCAAAGGACATGTTTTCATTCTTCTTTATGTTTGTCTGCTTCTTATCCATTTCAAGTTGGAGTTCCAGAAGTTTCTTTTTATTTTGAACAATCTCAGTCCCTTTTAGCCTAAGCCGACAGTGCTTTCATAAATACAACTATCTGAAAAATGTTGTGGATTTTCTATGAATCTTATCAGGGTTTACTCCACATGCCAAACACTATACCTGTAATTCTTCCTCCTCTGGGCCTGTCATGCTGCTGTGGAACACCACCCTTAAGATTCTTAGAAGCCCTTTTGTATAAATGAGAAAATCTGCTAGGTACTACCTTAAATCTCTCTGAGACTGTAACAAAGTGTCTTACAACTGAATTGTAACATTTTTTTTTTTTTCCATAGCTATCTGGTCTTGCTCTGTCTCCCAGGCTGGAGTGCAGTGGTATGATCATAGCCCACTACAATCTTGAACTGCTGGGCTCAAGCAATCCTCCTGCCTCAAAAATGTGGTTGAATTCCCCACACTGGGAATTCCCCACACTGGGAATTACAGGTGTGAGCCACTGCATCCAGCCTACAACCACATTTTTAAATTGATCTTTACCAAGGTTATTTCTTACTTTGAAGGTCTTTTTCTAACTGGACAAACTGGGGATGAGAAATTGTTTATTTTATAACCCAGTAAATTTTAACTACTTACTCTGCTTGCAAACAGAATTCATTGTAATATGAAGCTACAAGTACCCAACGGATACTTCCAACATACTGTCTAAAGATCTCCTGAGCCAAGTTTATAAGCTCATTAGATACATTTTCTATCTTCCAAATTACTCTAGGCAATAGTCTTGTTAATTGTTTAATTGCTGCATAACTCAAGTAACCATTTTTTCCAGTCTTCAGTAGCAATTTCTTTACCAGGCTTTCTAGGCCAGACCTGGCCTCTTCACATGGTAGTCTCAGGCCAGCATTCCAAGAAGGTTGAAAGGAGATGCTGTAATGTCTCTTGAGGCCTAGTTTCAGAAGTCACACAATGTCACTTCCACCATATTCTATTGGTCAAAGTAAGTCACAAAGCCTCCCCAACTCAAGGAGTGGAGAGATAGACTTCACTTTGTGACAGGAGAAGTGGCAAAGTCATATTGGAAAATGGTGGGAATACAAGGGATGGGAGGAATTATTGTAGCCCTCTTTGTCAGCCAAACTGCCACACCAAGGCAAGTGCTAGGACAATGAATTAAGATTGTTTGAGACATAAAATTTTTCAAAACTTTATCCATTCTCAGAAAGTTACTGGAGTATGCACTTACAAAAACTGGGAGTGTAAACTAAGAAAGAATAAGTGAGCTGGGAACCAGGGGCACCTGCACAAGAGAAAAGTCAAGAAAATATCCAGAAGGATAGGGCTGAGGGAGCCACATTTCAAATTGGAGTAGGAGGATGGAATAGAACTGAAAGCTTGTTTGACAATACTGAGAGTGGCATTTGTAGGACTGTTGCAGGATATGAGATGATTTAGCCAGCTGTTCAAGAAAAAAATCAAATGAAAAAAATTGAGGCAAACATTAACTTGAGGAAAAACAAAAAGTTGTACAAGAAAGGGCATGTAATCATGTACACGACTTGGCACAGGTATGAACAATATTAACATCGTAAATTTTAAAATCACTGAATAAGAATTTGACTAAAATTGTGACAAATCAATATTGGAAAAGGAAATGGACTATAAAAGAAGCTGAAATCCTTAGGTAGTGTGATAGAAGATCAGTGTATTATCTAAAATTGATAGGTCAAAGTATAGCAGTGTACTCATATTAATTAGAAACAAGTGGCTCTGGAAAGTGTGTACGTTAATGGGGGGTGTCGTAAACTGGGATCAGATGTCTGTTTCTGATATCTTGTTATAACTTTTTATTACTCTTAGCCTTTTAAATTAAGATAAATCATTACATTACTAAAAAGAAATAATTTAAAAAACAGTCTGAGAAAAAATTGGCTGTTAGAGGAAAAAAATATTAGTAATTAGTAAATTTTTGCCAAGGCAAAAATCCTTAAAAAATTAAGGATAGCCTATATAATTGAAAAGTCATTTTAGGTGCCAATCCCTGAAGTTTTCAGATTAAAATTCAGTAAGGCAAATTCCAATCCTGAAAGTCTTATAGTTAGTGGAGTAGGCATATACAAGCATAAGTTTACAATGTAACATGAAAAGTGCTACAGTAAGGGCATATACAATTTGAGACCACAGAAGAAAGACAGAAAATCCTTGTTTGGGGTAGAGTTGGAGATGGCTCTCCAGAAGAGTTGACATTAGAAATGAGATTTGAAAGATTAGTGGGTTCAGCTGACTAGATAGGACAGCACATTCTAGGTTGAGATGCTCACCATGAAAAAGCTCAGCATGTCTGGGAAAGAGTAATAAGTTTGGCATGGCTTGAAAGCAGGCCGTGAAGCTGGGAATGACCAACCGTATGCCTGGAGTGGTAGACTGAGGTAGGTCTTAGAGGGCTTTGGGAGTTGTGCTAAAGGGTTTGGAATGTAAGGATTTTACCCTGTGGTGTGACATGTCAAACACACATCGTAGAATGATCACTAGCTCTGGGGAAGCCAGTGGAAGACCAAATGCAGGATGCAAGTCTGGGGAAGTCATCAGAAGACTAGCATAGAAAGTGAGGGCTAGAAGCTGGCAGTGAGCCGAGACCGCGCCACTGCACTCCAGCCTGGGTGACAGAGCGAGACTCCCTCTCATAAAAAAAAAAAAAAAAAAAAAAAA
>NC_045451.1:45833422-46003244 GCF_002776525.5 Piliocolobus tephrosceles | reverse complement strand
TCCCAGCACTTTGGGAGGCTGAGACAGGCGGATTACGAGGTCAGGAGATCGAGACCATCCTGGCTAACACGGTGAAACCCCGTCTTTACTAAAACATACAAAAAACTAGCCGGGTGAGGTGGCAGGTGTCTGTAGTCCCAGCTACTCAGGAGGCTGAGGCAGGAGAATGGCTTAAACCTGGGAGGTGGAGCTTGCAGTGAGCTGAGATCCGGCCACTGCATTCCAGCCTGGGCCACACAGCGAGACTCTGCCTCAAAAAAAAAAAAAAAAAAAAAAAAAAAAAAAAAAGAAAGAAAGAAAGTGAGGGCTAGAGAGAAGGGAAGAATTGAGAAATATTTTAGAGGCTGATTCAGTAACAAGTCATAGTTACCAATTGCAAGATGCAGGAGTCAAAAATGAAAATGACTTTGATGTTCACACATTCATTAGATATTTATTGTGTGTCTTCTCTGTGGTAGGCATAGAGCTGAATATGGCATGGTTGTTGTCCCAGAGGAGCTTTTTATTTAGTGACAACACAGAATAAATTAGCAGTAACCATAGCTGTGGTGTTCTATGCTCCAAGGGCTTGGAGAGCATTGGAATCAGCAGACAGGCAGGTAAAACACTCTGGCAGACGACAACCTTGCAGAAGAGGTTCTGGATGCGCAACCAGGTTGGGGTGTTGGGTTGAATGTGTAATTGAGTATGATGTGGTAACTAGGATAGGGATGTTGAGTTGCCCAGTGAAAATCAGAGCCTAGAAGTGAGGAGAGGGACTCCTCTGTGAGTATAGAGTTGGATGCCATATGCATGCAGGTTGAGGAGGGTTGAAGCCAGGAAAATCTAGAGGAAATGTGAAGGACCAAGACGACGAAGCCCAGCAAGACTTGAGAAGAAGCTGTCAAATGAGGAGGAGAACCTACAGTGGGTAGAGCTATTGAGCTGAGGGGATAAGAGTCTGAGAAAAGAATCATCCATGGTGCCATGGTGACAGATGCTGCCAAGAACGTGGGTAGCAGGGCTAAGGTGTCCTCCAGGTAAGAAAATTAGGCTGGCATTGATGATCTTAGAATGGCAGGAAGGGGTTGCCCTCCAGATGTCACGGTGTATGGAGAAAAGGTGATGAGGATGCTGAGAAATGAATATGCTCTCTCTCAGAAATTGGTTAGGAAGTGATGATGAGAAAAGCCAGGGAGCTAGAGTGAGAAGTGGGCTTCATAAAGATGCAGCTTTTAAGATGGAAAACACTTGAGTATTTATTCTCGTTAGGATTGAGTACATAACTTATGGGGCCCAGTGCACAACAAAAATGCCGGGACTCCTTAAAAAAGTATTTTAAAAATTCAAGACAACAACAGCTAAACGTTAAACCCGTTTGGGACCCTTTAAAGTGTAGGGCCCTGTGTGGCTTCATGAGTCGCACATCAGGAAGTAGGCCCTGCTTCTCAGGGTAAGGAGCCAGGGGAGGAAGGTGGAAGTGGGTGGATCACTGATAGAGCCCTGGGCAAGAGCAAGTGGGATGAGAGGGACCTGGGGTCCAGATGGGGTCAGAGCCTTGAATGGGAGGAAAAGTAGGACTTTGGTCACCTTCTCAGAAGTGGGAGATGGAAGATGGAAAGGAGATGGAAAATAAGATGAAAGATGAAGAGGAGACGGTGCTGGAAGTCATTCTGGAGAAATTATTTTCCTTATTGACTAATTTCTGGGTGGAGGAAAGTGGCAGAAGCTTGCAGCAGCATCAGTGGAGTAAGAGGCTGAGAGGCTTTGGGGAGGAACTGGGGCACTGAGTGGTCCCACTAGCAGCAGGCACTTGGTAGATGGGGCAGGAGCAAGCCAGGTACCCAAAGGACAGGTGAGACTGAAGGAGGGGTGTGGAGAGGAGGCCCCTGAGAGGATGGACTGGGATCCGGGTTGGGAAAGTGATAAGAAATGGGGTGGCCAGGACTGGAAGGCTCTTTCAGTGAGGAGGGAGGTGGACATGAAGATGGAAGTGCAGGAGGCCCATTTCGGAGGGGAAGAATTTGTGCGTTTAGTATTCTGGCCGTGAGGAGATGCGGAAGTTGGTGTAGGTCCAGTCTAGAGCAGGGGTCCCTAACCCCGCGGCCGCAGACCGGTACTGGTCCGTGGCCTGTTGGAACCCGGCCACACAGCAGGAGGTGAGCCGCGGGTGAGCGAGCATTACCGCTGAGCTCCGCCTCCTGTCAGATCAGCGGAGGCATTAGATTCTCTGGGAGCGACAGCCCTATTGTGAACTGCGCATGCGAGGGATCTAGGTAGCGCGCATGTATGAGAATCTAATTCTTGATGATCTGAGGTGGAACAGTTTCATTCTGAAACCATCTGCCCTCCCTCCCCCCAACGCTCCCCACCCCCCCGCCACTGTCCGTGGAAAAATCGTCTTTCACAAAACTGGTCCCTGGTGCCAAAAAGATTGGGGACGGCTAGTCTAGAGGATTCATTCAAAGAGTTAAATAACAAAGCAAGTAGAACTAGAAGTTCGCCTGGAAGGAGCAGAAGTGTCGTGGAATTATTATTTTAAGACCAGGCATAAGTATGTATGTGTGGCAGGGAAAGAGATCATGGAGAGGGACAGGTTAAAGATGTGGGTGAGGCTGCTAAGTAGGGATAAGGGTTTCTCTTCCCTTGAAACCAGAGGAAAGGGAGAGAGACGTGTTATAGAGTCCCCTTGAAAAGACTGGGATGTTAAGAGAGACTGAGTGTTATGAGGGCGATCTATATGAGTGGGGAGGAACCAGGAACTTGGCCTTGGTCTAGGAATGGGGAGAATCGTGAATTTTTCTTGGAAACGAAGGGGGTCGCCCGTGAGCGGCGAGGAGAGCGGTGGGAGGCAATGTCGAGTCTCGCCGCTCCCGCCTGGCAGGGGCGGGCAGGACGCAAACCTTCCCTCCCAGTCGCTCGGTTACCAGGGCATCCCCGGCTCTCCGCAATTCAGGAACCTTGCCAGAAGGGCTCCCACCTCCCCAAGCCCCCGCGGCCCCACAAGGTCCAGTTAGGGCTTTTGAAGGCCTAACTGGGGAGAGGCCGTGGTGATGCAGAGGTTTAACCAGCACCCGCCGGGCGCCCCGGGGGCCAGGCCTGGCGCTGGAGTACCGCAGTGAAACCTCGCAGCCCCCACGCCTCTAGTCTTTAGGCTTGTGCCTAAGAGCGGCCTGGGCTCCTTGGCGCACTCTCCTCTTTCTTAGCTTCTTTCTTTTCTTAAGGGAAACCTCCCCGTACCCTTAGGTGGGGCTCCTGGTTGCTGCCACCACTTCCCTTGCTTGCCGGAGCCGGCTCCCTGTCCTCCTGGTGCCCTGCCGGGATATTCCAAATCTGGGCAGCAGGAGCCGGCCGCCGCCGCCTTCATCTGGAAAGGCTTAAGCCCTCTCCCGGTGGGGAAGAAGTCAGAAGGCCGCCTGTCTCCCCGTCCCCTCACCCCCCACCTCGGTCCTCCAGGCTCCGAGGGGTGCAGCTCGGCCCGGGGCCACGCGGGGCACGTACAGTCTAGTCCGGCCGCCGGGCCTCCCCGCCCCGCCGCCGCCGCCAGCCTTTGGCGCAGGGCTGCGGATGCCGCGGGAGCCGTCTCCCTCGCACTTTCCCGGCAGCGGTCCCGTCGGTCGGGGCAGACAGGCCAGGGTTAGAGGACCCGGAGGAGGGGAGGAGCCGGAGGAAGAGGAGAAGGAGGGGGCCCGTCGGCCCCGCCCCCGCCCCGCCCCCAGCGGCCGGAGCCGGGGCTGCAGCCGGGCGCGCCGGAGCCTGAGAGCCCGCGAGCCAGCGAGCGGCGGCTGCGGCCTCCCCTGCGCGCAGCTACCCGAGCGTCCCGGCCCGCGGCCCCGCTAACCCCGGGGCCCGCGCCCCCGCGGCAGGGATGCATCATGGCCACGCTGGCTTGCCGGGTGCAGTTCTTGGACGACACGGACCCTTTCAACAGCACCAACTTCCCCGAGCCCAGCCGGCCGCCGCTGTTCACGTTCCGCGAGGACCTCGCGCTCGGCACCCAGCTGGCGGGGGTCCATCGACTGCTGCGGGCGCCGCACAAGGTACTGCCCGGCGCGGTGGCCTGGGCCCCCTGGACGCAGCCCGTTGCTGCGGTGCGCGCCGCGGTGGGGGCGCCGAGGCCCGGGGCTTCGCGGGCCCCCTGGGCTGGGCTGGGCGCGGCCCCAGGGGACCATCGCTCCAGGGCAAATCCCCCTCCCCGTTGGACAGAGGGGCTCGGCGGGAAGGCCCCTCCGGAGCGGGCGGGAAGGAACGGCCAGAGCCGGGGGCGGGCGTGGCAGAGCAGGTGCCGTGCCGGCCCGAGGCGGGATGGAGAAGGCTTCCCGAAGCCGCGCCGTTAGCTCCGCCGGGTGGGCGGGGTGGGGCTAGGACGCGGGCTGTCGGCCTCGGCACTCGGGCAGGCACCAAGCGGGACGCGGGAAGAAGCGGGGTGCCGCGAGACTCAGGTCCCTTGGAGGAGAGCTCTGAGCGACGGCCGGGACAAAACCTCTCTCAGGCCTCTGGGGTCGCTGCGGGCGGCCACGCGACCCTCGCGACAAAGCACGCTTCCCGGCGACACCGCCTCCTCCTTCCCCCTGAGACGCCGCCGAGGACGCCGGCGGCGCACGGCGATAGCGCTTACGGTATCCCCCTTTTCTTCTGAGAAGCAGGTGGCCTTGGGAACCTTGGAGCAGTCGCTGTGGGAGGAGGGGGGGGGGGCGCGGAGGGGCGGCGCGCTCACAAAGCCTCAGCCTGGCAGCCCGAAATGAGTGTCCCCTGGGAAGAATGGCTTCTCAGTCTACCCGTTAGAGAGGCTGGTTTTTTTTTTTTTTTTTTTTTGTAACCTTTTGCAGGAGGATAGGCCTCTTGCAAAGTATTTGTTGCAAAGAGCTGGGTATTGAGAGCTAATCATTTTGTTACCCAGGAAAACCCTTCCTCTCACTTAAACAGATTGAATGCAGCTTGCAGAATTACCTTCCCAGTATGTTTTCTGCCTAGGATTCATATCAAAGCTTGGAGATGATTTATTTCTTGAGGGTCGACACTGACACATATTTGGAAGAGATAAGGATTGATACCCCAAATAACAAAACTGATTTAAAAAAGAAATCCTCGGATTTCTGTATGATGTTGAACTGCTTTGCAAGGAGAGGAGGAGGTTGGTTGTGTGAGGAAACTGGTGGACTTTGGCAGTGGTAGTTTCCTCTCTATTAGTGTATCAGTGCTTTCCTCCTCTACTTAATTAGTAACGTTTTCAGGAATAAGAAATGGGGCATTTCCATCTCATTCTCTCCTGGTTGGTTCAGGACAGATACAGTCGTGGACACCTCTCTGGCCACAAGAGCACATTTGATTGGGAGACAGAGGGTCATCATCATCCAGAGTGATGTATTCTGGATTCAGCTGATCAGAATCACTTTTGTAAATTATTTGGTTCTTCTCAATTAGTTGATTCAGTGAAAAGTTTTGGAAGAGCTTCTTCTACATCATGATTATTCGAGCCACTACAGTCTCTGATTACAGTGATCTTTTGTTGAAACCACCAAAGGCTCATAATTGTGACCCTGTGACCTTGAAGTGGTTTCCTTGGATTTCAAACCCTATATACATGGGTTAACCTTTCAAGCTGGGAGCTGTAGTATGTTTTCATGTTTCCATGGAACAGTCCCACAGTCTTGATCCTGGTCTGGTAGGAGAAAATCCTGATGCTCCTCCACTGCCCCCCTCTTCCTCACCCCCAACTAGAAGCCCCAGAAGAGCAGTTGCACTGGCTTGCAGAATTTTCTAAGGTGTTCCTTGTGGAATGAACAGAACCAGAAGAAGTTCTACAGAGACCCTTGACTTTTGTTTTGGGGGCCAGCCAGCCTCAGTCTCAGAATCTTTTGCCCCAAGACCCCTGCAGTATATTTAGATGTCTGGCATTGTTTTTCCCATCTACAGCAAAGTGAGTGACTTTATTGATGAGGGTTCTGTAAAGCAGAAGCCAGGGCATTTATGTGCCTAGGTATACATTCATATTGTTAAGATGATATTGACTTCCATCAGAGAATCTTAAAATTGGATGATCCACCTGTGATAGAAACAGCTGGAGTTTCAAGCACTTGACATGTAGTGTATGCCCCACCCAGGCTCTCAGTGCATGGTTTCCTTTCACACTACACAGCTCCATAAAGTAGGGACTTGGATTGTCCCTATTTTAGAGACGAGGAAAGTGAGGCAGAGTGGCTAACCCACTTTTTGTGCTAGAAGTGGGGAACTGAGATTCAAACCAGCCTTGTGTGACTCAGGGCATCGGTGTGGTTCTGTTCTGGGAACCAGGTATATGGCTGTGGACAGAAGCCATGCCTCCTGGGCGTCTTCCATTCACTGGAGGGGTTCACCCTGACACCTTCGAGGGCCAAGCACTTTTAGGCCTGGGGACAGGTGAATGTTGTAAGTGACTGAAAGCCTTGAGGCAGAATTCCTGGCCTGACACAGAGTGCATAGTCAGAAGTGGGAACATGTAGTTATCAACTCTGCTGTGAATTAGCTTTTGGGGATGCGTTGACCTGGGTGAGCTATCATCCCAGAACCCAGCCACCAGTGAGGCTTTTTGGGCCACAGGGTGTGCTTCTTCCAGGTCCCACAGAGCCTGGGATAGCCCAGAAGTGGAGTTCTGTGCAGAGAGTGCATTCTCAGTGGGACAAAGAGGGGAGAAGTGTGACCGTGGGATAGGCAGACACTCAGAGTGCTCTCAGCTTGCCTGCACATTCAAGTCCCTGAGGGAGTCATTTTTTTTTTTTTTTTTTTTGTGATGGGGTGTCACTCTTGTCACCCAGGCTGGAGTGCAGTGGTGTGATCACGGCTCACTGCAACCTTGACTTCTCTGGGCTCAGGTGATCCCTCCCGCCTCCCGGGTTGCTGGGACTACAGGCATGCACCACCACAGCTTGCTAATTTTTGTTTTTTTTTAATAGACATGGGATTTCACCATGTTACCCAGGCTGGTCTTAAACTCCTGAGCTCAAAGTGATCTGCCCACCTTGGCCTCCCAAAGTTCTGGGATTATAGGTGTGAGCCACCATGACCGGCTGGGAGTAAACTTTTGGCTGAAGTAGGTCACATGTACAAAAAAGCGTACAGGGTGTAAGTGTACAGTTGGGTGAATCTTCTTAAAGTAAATGTACCTGTGTAGGCAGCGCTGAGAAGGCCCCTCAGAGGGTCCTAATTTTTGAAGTTCTCCTAGGGATTCTCCTGTGCTGGCAACCTTTGAACTGGACAACCTGTCAGGCCTTTCCTGGCTGAAACTTGAGTGTGGACATCTTTTCTTAACCTAATGATGTATTAATTTAGTCACGTCTGCTGACTCCATTAGAAGTTGAAGCTGTTCATTTAAAAAAATTGT
This sequence comes from Piliocolobus tephrosceles, assembly GCF_002776525.5. NCBI lineage: Eukaryota > Metazoa > Chordata > Mammalia > Primates > Cercopithecidae > Piliocolobus > Piliocolobus tephrosceles. The sequence goes on along the minus strand of NC_045451.1, from coordinate 45,995,905 downwards.
CATCTCATGCGAAAATAAGAGATGGTGATTATTATGCTGCATCATTTTATATTTCTTAAACTGATACATTATTTTAAAAAACCTTCATCTGCTTATAGTAGTTCTAGGGAATATGATTAAATAAACGTTAGTTTTCTAACAAAAAGTTCAAATCAGGTGCCATATTCTCATTGGGGAGATGTTCATTTTGGTGGTTATATGTTCTAGGTTGGGCTAAGCAAGACATTTAGGTTTTGTTTTCAAATGCTGCAAAAGTAGATGTTTATTTCTGGCTTAATATTTTAAAAGAAAAATGGTAATTATAGGAGTTCTAATTTAGAAAAACCTCTGCAGTAGCATTCATAGAATCTTAGACCTTTTAAAGCTTAAAATGTGTTTGGATTGATTCATGCTACTGGCCTTTAATGACCTAAAGATTCTTTTTTCTCTTTGATAGACAACACTGGAATTATAGAATATTTTTACAAAAAAGTGATGACTTTTTTAGTGTACATGTTAAAATGACAATTATTACTTCATGATTTAATTCAGGAAATGTTTCGTTGCCCAGAGTGAGCTGGACAGAGTGGAGTTATAATAGCTGTCATGTCCTAGGCATTTGCCTGAGCTGAGAACCATCCTAGAGGGACATCAGCTCACCAAGCCCATGGCCATTCCAGGGCCAAGTACTGATACTGTTGCAACTCATAGAAGGAGAGACCAAGATTGGAAGAAAATCACCTGGTCACACAAGTGAGAAGTTCCGAGTTGGCATGTGACAGCAGGTCTAGGCTCTTAAGGACTCTACTTTTGTATCCTGAATGTTCTCCTTCCAGGTAGCCTGTCCACATTGCAGCGTGCATCCTCTCATTGGATTAGCCTTGAGTGTACTGTGTTCATTCCTTTTTCACTACCTTTGTCTTTGTGGTTGCCTTGCTGCCTCAGCTATCCCATCTGTAAACAGCTGATTACAGTGAGGATTAGAATCTAGCTACTCCAAGTCTGAGCTGTGGATCACCTGGGCTTTATTAGGAATGCACACTCTCAGGCCTCCCCCAACCTGCTGAATCAGGACATGCATTTCACCAAGATGCCCTGGTGACTTTTGTGCACACTACAGTCTGAACAACGTGGATTACAGGTGATTTAGGTCAGGCTTTCAGTACATGGGGGTTCTCACTGTCTCCCCTGTTCTCTGATAACTTCCCTGAGGGAGAAGATCTGGCTGTTCAGTCCTCTGGTGTTTCCCTCAAAGCTGAGTAGTGCTAAGATAGAATGTGCACTAAGTTGATTGATTGGTGTTAGTTTTAGAACACAAATCCACTGGTATTATTGCACTAATGAATTTCCACCTTAATCCTCTTAAGGGACACATCTGTTTGCTACATTACATTAAGATTTTAAAAAGATGAGATCATTAGTAAACTTGGCAAATGTGTTGTGTCATAGTATCTTAGGACAACACTGTTTAAGAATATTCTATGAACAGCTAAGAGTGTCTCCGTGTAAGCAGAGTCGAATCTGACTCCACTGTAATTAGCTCAGTTGGTTGGAGCCTCGCTATTGAGATCAGGATCATGGGATTGAACCCTTCATGGGTCAGTTGGCTTTGTTTCATGCATGGCCACAGACCATATCGGTAACCTAGCCAGACATTTAGCAGGTGCTGTCATGGCCCCTTGCAAGGATCTGGGTTGGAATAGACTGGCATCAATCTTTGGGAAGGAAGGGGCTATTATGTCATGAACTTACGCTGCAGGCTGTACTGTAGGCCTCCATGTATAGCTTTATTTATCCTCACAACAACTCTAGCAGTCAGGCAGATGAGGAATCCCCAATTAACAGATGGGGAAACTGAGGCACAGGAGGTTAAGCAGGTTGCCTAAGGCTATACTGTGTTTAAGTGAAGGAGCTGAGATTTAAGGTCTTTTTTTTTCCTTCCTCCAAATCCTGTTGTTAACTGTGTCCCACTATTAGAAAACCAGCATAGCCCATGCTCTCTGTGCCGGTGGGGGTGGGGTAGGGTTGACTGCATTGCCCTTGCACGCGGCTGCCTGTCACAGTGCTATGATTTAAGTGGTTTTGCTCTGGCAAGCCCTCCCAGGGTTGATGCTCTGTGTCTATGCCTTTTGTCCTCAGAGTCCAACCTGAATCCCTCTGGAAAACAACAGGACTGCCATTGCCCTCCCGTTCTGGACTCTGAAATGTTAGTTCTTAATAGTGTTGACTTTAAAACTGATTAACATGCTGAGGCCAACTCAGGAACAGCCCTCCCCCACCCTCCTTTTCTCTCCATAGTTTATCTCTCTCTGAAGATGATACTTTTGAACACTTGGGAACTTTTCTGTCTTCAGAAGACAGCAATCACTTGCTCCAGGCAACCCCTGCACCTCATCTCTCAATGACACTGTTGTTGCCTGTGGCTGGCTTAGAGGCATAGCTGGGTCTTCCTCTGGTGGCCATTTTCAGAGTCTTGGGTTTGTCAGCATCTGCTCCATTAGAGAGACAATCGGAAGTCTTTTGGGGTGGAGGGGGAGCTGGGGGACTGTTTCTAAGCTTTGTTCTGAACTAAGCTAGAAAGAATGGGGAACATTAAGTTACAGTGAATGTTAAGCTTTGACACAGGGATGCAATCAGCAAAATCCAGATTGTGAAAAATTACAGTTTCTCCAACAGATAAATTGCAAAAGAAAGAAAAAGATGGAAGGAAACCTTAGATGAAAAGAGACTGAAGAGATACATCAACCAAAGGCAATATGTGGCTGTGATTGAATGCTGATTCAAATACATTGTAAATAAATATTTCAGATCACTTGAACATTTGAGCAGTGATATTTAATATTAAAATTATTAATTTTAAAGTGTGATAATAATACTGTGGTTAGGTTTAAATAACAGTTTATGGCTTTCAGAGATACATACTGAAATTATATGATGTCTAGAATTTGCTTCAGAATAATTCTAGATAAGAGACAAGTAGGTGAGTCAGTATATAGGTGGAACAGGATAGACTGTGAGTTGAAGTTGCATTATAGATATGTTGGGAGGGGTCATGATATTACTTTCTATACTTGTGCATATACTGAAATATTTTTATAAAAGAGCTAAAAAAATTAGGTTACAATTCCAATAGTCCCCTTGGGATCAGAGCTCTTTCAATAAGTGTTACTGTATGATCTGAGTGTGTTTTCTATGGCTGAGATGGCTAACCATCAGTGGATTTTTTTTTCATACCTCCATTGATGCTTTGCTTCCCACGCTGATTGTTGTGTTCTTCTTAGAATCTTAGAAAAACAACTGTAGAGCATCTGTCTTTTTATGTTCAGAGTGTCTTTCTAGGCTCAATCAATTCCCATGATGAAGTAAACAATTGTCAGTTACATAAACTATTAGCTTAGCAAGCGAAATGCTAAGGTACAGATATTATACCTGTGGTTTCAGTATATGCTCCTCAATTTTTATCACTAAGCTGTGAAGTTGTTAAGGCCATAATAAATGATACCAATATATAAAGGCACTCAGTTTCCCAAGGCTGTTGATGCCCATGACATGCCTGCATAGCCACACTGGGGTGTTGCCCAGTTCCCAATGAGCCAGCTGTACCTCCACCTGCAGTATGCCTCAGAAGAGGATCTCAGTTTACAGTGAATGGCAGTGATGCTGTAATGTACATGAAAATGTAAGTTGATTGTATACCTTGGCACCCTAATAATTATAGTCAACATTGATTTTCTATGGGCAGATAAACTTATTTATAAATTAACTGTTAAGGAGGGAAGAAGAACAATTATTTTTTGAAAAAAAAATTACCACCAATCAGCAAAAAATTATATACCCAGAAGTTTCTCCGTCTTTAGAGACACATAGTAACAAATGGAATCTACATCATATCTGTTTACAAACTGGAAACATCCAACTCCTCTTCACCAGTTAGTTTTGTAATCTAGAAATTAAAATGTTAGACTCCAAGTAAAAATGTTTAGGATTTAATGTTAGAAAAGAAAATCTTAAAATTTTTGATCAACTTGAAAAAAGGGAAAATGTTAAACAACTTGCAGTTCAATATAGAACGGTATTTCTACCCTTGGCAAAAATGAAACAAATTAGTTTCTCATTGAATATCTTTAACATTCTTGAAAAAGAGAAAACCAAGAAGGAAACTCCTTTGGTGCTGAGATGCCTCATCATGCACTAATTTTTATAGCAGAGAATGAAATGCCAGAGCTGTAACCAGAGTGTGTGGGATAAGCCCAAGATTTTTTTAAGTTCTCAGAATAGAAGATAACCAAGGCATCTTCTGACTGCTTGATCAGAGCAACACTCACTGTGCAGCAATATTCTATCTTCTGCAGCCTCTGCTGCTGATACCCAGGCAAACAGGGTCTGGAGTGGACCTCAAGCAAACTCCAACAGACCTACAGCTGAGGGTCCTGACTGTTAGAAGGAAAACTAACAAACAGAAAGGACACCCACACCAAAACCCCATCAGTACGTCACCATCATCAAAGACCAAAGGCAGATAAAACCACAAAGATGGGGAAAAAGCAGTGCAGAAAAGCTGGAAATTCAGAAAATCAGTGCGCATCTCTCCCTCCAAAGGAACGCAGCTCATCGCCAGCAACAGAACAAAGCTGGATGGAGAACGACTCTGACGAGTTGAGAGAAGAAGGCTTCAGTCGATCAAACTTCTCAGAGCTAAAGGAGGAACTATGTAACCAGCGCAAAGAAGCTAAAAACCTTGAAAAAAGAATGGATGAATGAATAACTAGAATAATCATTGCAGAGAAGACCTTAAAAGAACTGATAGAGATGAAAATCATAACATGAGAACTACGTGACAAATGCACAAGCTTCAGTAACCAACTTGATCAACTGGAAGAAAGAGTATCAGCGATTGAAGATCAAATGAAAAATGAAGCGAGAAGTGTAGAGAAAAAAGAGTAAAAAGAAATGAACAAAGCCTCTAAGAAATATGGGATTATGTGAAAAGACCAAATCTACGTCTGATTGGTGTGCCTGAAAGTGACGGGGAAAATGGAACCAAGTTGGAAAACACTCTGCAGGATATCACCCAGGAGAACTTCCCCAACTTAGTAAGGCAGGTCAACATTCAAATTCAGGAAATACAGAGAACGTCACAAAGATATCCTTGAGAAGAGGAACTCTAAGACACATAATTGTCAGATTCACCAAAGTTGAAATGACGGAAAAAATGTTAAGGGCAGCCAGAGAGAAAGGTCGGGTTACACACAGAGGGAAGCCCATCAGACTAACAGCAGATCTCTCGGCAGAAACTCTCCAAGTCAGAAGAGAGTGGGGGCCAATATTCGACATTCTTAAAGAAAAGAATTTTCAATCCAGAATTTCATATCCAGCCAAACTAAGTTTCATAAGTGAAGGAGAAATAAAATTCTTTACAGACAAGCAAATGCTTAGAGATTTTGTCACCACCAGGCTTGCCTTATGAGAGATCCTGAAGGAAGAACTAATCATGGAAAGGAACAACAGGTACCAGCCATTGCAAAAACATGTCAAAATGTAAAGTCCATTGATGCTAGGAAGAAACTGCATCAACTAGCGAGCAAAATAAACCAGCTAATATCATAATAACAGGATCAAGTTCACACATAACAATATTAACCTTAAATGTAAATGGACTAAACGGTCCAATTAAAAGACACAGACTGGCAAATTGGATAAAGAGTCAAGACCCATCAGTTTGCTGTATTCAGGAGACCCATCTCACATGCAGAGACACATATAGGCTCAAAATAAAGGGACGGAGGAAGATCTACCAAGCAAATGGAAAAAGAAAAAAAAAAGCAGGGGTTGCAATCCTAGTCTCTGATAAAACAGACTTTAAACCATCAAAGATCAAAAGAGACAAAGAAGGCCATTACATAATGGTAAAAGGATCAATTCATCAGGAAGAGCTAACTATCCTAAATATACATGCACCCAATACAGGAGCACCCAGATTCATAAAGCAAGTCCTTAGACTTACAAAGAGACTTAGACTCCCATACAGTAATAATGGGAGACTTTAACACCCCACTATCAACATTAGACAGATCAATGAGACAGAAAGTTAACAAGGATATCCAGGAATTGAACTCAACTCTGTACCAAGCAGACCTAATAGACCTCTATAGAACTCTCCACCCCAAATCAACAGAATATACATTCTTCTCAGCACCACATCACACTTATTCCAAAATTGACCACATAGTTGGAAGTAAAACACTCCTCAGCAAATGTAAAAGAACAGAAATTACAACAAACGTCTCTCAGACCACAGTGCAATCAAACTAGAACTCAGGACTAAGAAACTCAGTCAAAACCACTCAACTACATGGAAACTGAATAACCTGCTCCTGAATGACTACTGGGTATATAACAAAATGAAGGCAGAAATAAAGGTGTTCTTTGAAACCAATGAGAACAAAGATACAACATACCAGAATCTCTGGGACACATTTAAAGCAGTGTGTAGAGGGAAATTTATAGCACTAAATGCCCACAAGAGAAAGCAGGAAAGATCTAAAATTGACATCCTAACATCACAATTAAAAGAACTAGAGAGGCAAGAGCAAACACATTCAAAAGCTAGCAGAGGGCAAGAAATAACTAAGATCAGAGCAGAACTGAAGGAGATAGAGACACGAAAAACCCTCCAAAAAAATCAATGAATTCAGGAGCTGGTTTTTTTAAAAGATCAACAAAATTGATAGACTGCTAGCAAGACTAATGAAGAAAAGAGACAAGAATCAAATAGAAGCAATGAAAAATAATAAAGGGGATATCACCACCGACTCCACAGAAATACAGACTACCATCAGAGAATACTATAAACACGTCTATGCAAATAAACTAGAAAACCTAGAAGAAATGGATAATTTCCTGGACACTTACACTCTCTGAAGACTAAACCAGGAAGAAGTTGAATCCCTGAATAGACCAATAGCAGGCTCTGAAATTGAGGAAATAATTAATAGCCTGCCAACCAAAAAAAGTCCAGGACCAGATGGATTCACAGCCGAATTCTACCAGAGTTACAAGGAGCAGTTGGTACCATTCCTTCTGAAACTATTCCAATCAATAGAAAAAGAGGGAATCCTCCCTAACTCATTTTACAAGGCCAACATCATCCTGATACCAAAGCCTGACAGAGATACAACAGAAAAAGAGAATTTTAGACCAAAAATCATGAGCATTCTTATACACCAGTAACAGACAGACAGCCAAATCATGAATGAACTCCCATTCACTATAGCTTTAAAGAGAATAAAATACCTAGGAATCCAACTTACGAGGGATGTAAAGGACCTCTTCAAGGAGAACTACAAAACACCACTCAGTGAAATAAAAGAGAACACAAACAAATGGAAGAACATTCCATGCTCATGGATAGGAAGAATCAATATTGTGAAAATGGCCATACTGCCCAAGATAATTTAGAGATTCAATGCCATCTCCATTAAGCTACCAATGACTTTCTTCACAGAATTGGAAAAAACTGCTTTAAAGTTCAGATGGAACCAAAAAAGACCCTGCATTGCCAAGACAGTCCTAAGCCAACAGAACAAAGCTGGAGACATCACGCTACCTGAGTTCAAACTATACTACAAGGCTACAGTAACCCAAACAGCATGGTACTGATACCAAAACAGAGATATAGACCAATGGAACAGAACAGAGCCCTCAGAAATAATACCACACATCTACAGCCATCTGATCTTTGACAAACCTGACAAAAACAAGAAATGGGGAAAGGATTCCCTATTTAATAAACGGTGCTGGGAAAATTGGCTAGCCATAAGTAGAAAGCTGAAACTGTATCCTTTCCTTACTCCTTATACGAAAATTAATTCAAGATGGATTAGAGACTTAAATGTTAGAAAACCATAAAAACCCTAGGAGAAAACCTAGGTAATACCATTCAGGACATAGGCATGGACAAGGACTTCATGTCTAAAACACCAAAAGCAGCAGCAACAAAAGCCAAAATTGACACATGGGATCTAATTAAAGTAAAGAGCTTCTGCACAGCAAAAGAAACTACCATCAGAGTGAACAGGCAACCTACAGAGTGGGAGAAAATTTTTGCAATCTACTCATCAGACAAAGGGGTAATATCCAGAACCTACAAAGAACTCAATCAAATTTACAAGAAAAAAACAAACAACTCCATCAAAAAGTGGGCAAGGGATATGAACAGACACTTCTCAAAAGAAGACATTCACACAGGCAACAGACACATGAAAAAATGCTCATCATCACTGGCCATCAGAGAAATGGAAATCAAAACCACAATGAGATACCATCTCACACCAGTTAGAATGACAATCATTAAAAAATCAGGTAACAACAGGTGCTGGAGAGGATGTGGAGAAATGGGAAGACTTTTACACTGTTGGTGGGACTGTAAACTAGTTCAACCATTGTGGAAAACAGTGTGGCGATTCCTCAAGGATCTAGAATACCATTTGACCCAGCCGTCCCATTTCTGGGGATATACCCAAAGGATTATAAGTCATGCCGCTATAAAGACACGTGTATATGTGTGTTTATTGCGGCACTATTCACAATAGCAAAGACTTGGAATCAACCCAAATGTCCATCAGTGACAGACTGGATTAAGAAAATGTGGCACATATACTCCATGGAATACTCTGCAGCCATAAAAAAGGATGAGTTCGTGTCCTTTGTAGGGACATGGATGCAGCTGGAAACCATCATTCTCAGCAAACTATCGCAAGAACAGAAAACCAAATACCACATGTTCTTACTCATAGGTGGGAACTGAACAATGAGAGCACTTGGACACAGGAAGGGGAACATCACACACTGGGTCCTATTGTGGGGAGGGGTGGGGGGAGGAATAACATTAGGAGATATACCTAATGTAAATGACGAGTTGATGGGTACAGCAAACCAACATGGCACATGTATACATATGTAACAAACCTGCACATTGTGCACATGTACCCTAGAACTTAAAGTATAAAAAAAAAAAAAATGAGAGTCAGGTCATATCACTCCTCTGCTCCAAACCTCCCTTAGCCCTGCTGCCATTCAGGGCAAACCCCAAAGTCCTTGAGTAGTTGGTCCACTTCTTCATGAGGGCAGAGTTTTTTGTTTTGCTTTTGTTTTTTTAAATCTGTTTTGTTTACCAGTGTAGCCCAAGAACCTAGAACAGTGTCTGGCACATAGTGAATGTAAAGTAAATATTTACTGAGTGAGTGGATAACCATGATTTAGAGTTAGAAGGGAGGAAGAATAGTCTGCTCATCACAGCCATCTCCTGGCAGAAGTCTCTTGTGTAAAGCCTCTGCTAGGAGCACCTCCTGACTTCTTCATGTATCATAGTGACCAGTTGTCCCCTGGCCTTCGAGTGTAGCCTTTCCAATTTTTGAACTTTATTTTTTATTTTTCTGAGACGGAGTCTTGCTCTGTCGCCCAGGCTGGCATGTGGTGGTGTAGTCTCGGGTCACTGCAACCTCCACTTCCCAGATTCAAACAATTCGCCTGCCTCAGCCTCCCAAGTGGCTGGGATCACAGGCACATGCCACCATGCCTGGCTAATTTTTGTATTTTTAGTAGAGATGGGGTTTCACCATGTTGGCCAGACTGATCTCGAACTCTTGACCTCATGATCTGCCCACCTTGGCCTCCCAAAGTGCTGGGATTAAGACGTGAGCCACTGCACCCGGCCTGAGCTTTATTTTTTAGAAGACCATTTCTCCCTAATTTGTACTTGGAGAGATGTGTCCTCATATCCCCACAGATGGAGATGGACATGGCCCTTGAAAATTAATTGGTTGTGCCCAAGAGGATGGAAATAGGGTAAAGCCACAAGAACCATGACCCCAGGGTTTGGTCAAGGTGTGATCTGGGACCTACAACCTGCAGATGGTGTCTACAGGGGGCTGCTGGAAGTACCACACCTGTTACCTTCCCCTGCGGTGGCAGAAGTAAAGAGCTGTTTTATGCCCATGAGAAAGCTGTGTAATATGGACTGTTTTTATTACTCAGATCAGTATGTGTTTATTGATATGCATGTGTCTTGTACTCTAGAGCATCTTCACACTGTTGTTCCATGCAGCTGTCCACTTAAACTGTGTGTGTGTATTCAGGATGACATTGCTGGAGAGAGGTTACTACTGACAAAGTTAGGCTTAGGGAAGGAAAGACTGACAAAGAAGGATTTCTTCCTTATACAACAAAGCATCTGTTCCCATCCCAGAATGAACGCATGGATACATTCAGAGACTACAGAAAAGCACATTGAAGAAATACAAATCACTCTTCTCACCACCCGAAGGGAATCACTCTTAACACTTTTGTGTCTTGCCAGAATTTTAACATCTATTCATAATAATATCTGAATACTTTCCTAAGTCGTTAAATATTCTTGGAGCACATCATCTTTAATGACAGTTTGGTAATCCAGTCTATCTATGTGCCATGATCCATGTAACCACTGTTCCCACGTTCCATGAGGGAAAGTGCTCTTTCTTCTTGAATGTTAAATTTGTCCATGCTTGGTACTTAATACATATTCGTTAAATGAATGCATGAATGATTGAACTATTGGAGGTTTAGGTAGTTACCAATAAGGAAAATACAGATAGTGCTATAATACATACTTGCAGAAAAATAAATCTTTTTTTCTTATATTTGATTACCTCCTTAAGATGGAATTCTCAATGTTTAGTTGCTGAGTTGAAGGATAAAGATTTCATCTTGGATAGGAGCAGTTTCCCTCATTTTAAGCATTGGAGGTAGCTGGAAAGATGGTCTCTAAATCCATTTGGGGCAGCTGAAGAGCCAGGCCAAGTTATGAAGCCCAGCTCCAACCTGACTTCTTCCGTTCTTTGTGCAGCTGGTGTCACCTCCAAGACTGATACTTGAACTCAGAATACCACCAGGTGGGATTCAGAGATGATTGTTAAAACTGTGAATAAATTATGTGTATGTATCCCATTGTCTCTACCTATTTTGAAGAACAAAACTCATTCTAGGCTTTCCTGGCCATCCTCCAGACATACCCAGGCTGTGCACTGAGCACATTCGGACCCAGGACACTGTGGATCTCACTTCATCCTGTGGCTGCGTCCCTCCACCAGATGTAAAGCCCCAGTGGCAGGAAGCACATTAACTTACCTTTCATTTCAGAGTTCCTAGGAGAGGGTCTGTTACATGGTAAACCACAAAAATACTTTTTTGAATATTTGCAAGAATGTTAAATGGAAAAAGTGCAGTATATCTTAACATACTTGATGATTGCAGCAACAGGAAAGTGTCTGAAGGGTGGACCCTTAGTTTTCAGATCCCTAATATGTCGCCATGATTTGTGGATGTTACAACTCCTCCCCCACACTGTAGGGGAGTGTGGGAGAACCAACTCTTCAGTGTATCAAAAACTTGTTTCTGGCCTTCTCCCTCCTGAGTCCACGCTAGGTCCTCCAAAAGGAAAGTACAGCTTGCAAGGAAGCCCCGTGTTGGCAAGAGAAGGCACGCTGTCTGGAGGGTGTGGACATGCCTGGGGGCTCTCGTGGGTGGGATGGGTACTGGGGTCTTCTCTTATGGAGGGAGACCAGGCTAGACTTAAGGACTGTAGTTCACGATGGAGAAGTACCAGCTCGTGAGACGGGTGCTCTCACCTGCACTGTTCCTAAGCCTTGTTTTCTGTTCCTGCCCATGCTGAGCCAAGGGGAGGGGGAAGAGCGTTGTGAGCTTGTGTGAGGGGGAGGGTCCCTGAGGCAAATGTGGCCACAGTGACTGCAGCAGCTCTGATTGGTGGGAAATTCCAAGAGGAAGATAGACCTGAGGAGAAAGGAGTGGTGGCCACAGAGTCCAACTGCCCTTCTTCCCACACACAGAGATTCTGCCTTTTGCCAACCGTGGAGGCTCTGGGTAGGAGATTTTATTTCAGGTGATGGCGCTCACCTTGGAGGGATCTGTTACTCCTTCCCGTATCAGATCATAGCATCAGGCTGCAGGAGGGTTCAGGCAGGCTCCTGACCGCAGCTCCCATGAATCACCAGGGACCGGCAGTCCGGGAGCGGCTAGCGTCTGGGCTGCCGGTGCCCGGAAGTGGGAGAGGTTATCCAGTCTTCCTGTGGCTCCTCCATCCAAGCTCAGCAGCACCACGTGTCTGGGAGCAGGGAAAGGAGAGCTGTTGGGCAGTCCTGTCCAGAACAATAGTCAGGGATACGAGTGGTTTTTTGTTCCCAGAACTGAGTGCATTTTTGTGGACAGTGATTCATTACAGAATACGCCAGTACTAGAACCACAGCATGTCTGTGCAGTTTACCAGGCACTGGGACATAGGTTAGCCTGGCTGATCCTCACACAACCCTAAAAGAGGGCGAGTGGGGCATTTGAGCCTCCATCTCAAAGGTGAGAAAATGAAACATCAGGTTGGTTCATGACTGATGCACGGTAACCACCCCTCACAGGGTGGAAAAATGAATTCAGCATATGGCTTCTGTTGTTCGGGCCCAGCTCCCTGTCTCCCTCTGTCAGAGATAAGCCTGAAGGATGTGTGTTGACACCCAGAGAAGTGTGCAGAGTGAACACAATCAGAGAAAAATGTAAGCTGAGTTGACATGACATTAAATGGAACAAGTTGGTGCTTAGTTTTACACAGGCTGGGGAGCAGAGCTTGGCTATGTGGGAAGCTTTATTTCTATCAATGCTACTGATTCCAGGAATGTTAAAATGATCTTTATTATGATGATGGGCTGGAGAAGTAAAGCGTAAACATAATGCAAAGTGAAGTAACAACCGAAGGCAGCATATGACTCATGTCGAAGTGTGACATAGGCCTGTGGGGCTATAGAAATGTCAACTTGGGGCTGGGTGCGGTGGCTCACACCTGTAATCCCACCACATTGGGAGGCTGAGGCGGGCAGATCACCTGAGTTCAGGAGTTTGAGACTAGCCTGGCCAACGTGACAAAACCCTGTCTCTACTAAAAAGTACAAAAATTAGCTGGGCATGGTGGCGGGTGCCTGTAATTCTAATTATGCAGGAGGCTGAGGCAGGAGAATTGCTTGAACTTGGGAGGTGGAGGTTGCAGTGAGCTGAGATCATGCCACTGCACTCCAGCCTGGGCAACGAGAGTAAGACTCCGTCTCAAAAAAACAAAAAACAAAAAACAAAAAGGAAATGTCAACTTGGGAAAAATCCACGTGAACTGCATGGCCTGGAAAGCCTTGTGGAGAAGGAGAGTGGGGTTTGAATAGGCGAAAGGGAGGTAAAGGGCACCTGGTACAGGTGAGACACAGATAGGTTGTGGGAGTCAGGATCAGGCTTCAAGGCTCTAGGTGGGTGAAGATAGCCCCCTGGAGGGATGTGACCTGCAGCAGTGGGCCCGGGGGCTAAACTAATATATAGGCTTGACTGGGGAGCAGGGGCTGTTGTCAAGGACCACAAACCGAATAAAAAATTATTTTCATTTCAATAGAAACATGACAGAAAAGGAAAGGAAGAGGAAAGACAGACAGGAAGAAAGTAATTACAAAAATGGTGAAAGAAAGAGAATTGGGGCAAAGAAGAAAGGAGATGGATGGATGGGGAGTCACTGAAAGGTCACCTATGTAGATAGCATGGGAGGTGGAAAGACAGGGACAAGCCACAGGATGCTTCTGGGCAGGGAGGGCGGGGCCGCCTCCTGTACATAGTCCCAGCCACTGCTAATTCCTGGTGAGCGGATTATCAAGTGTTAGCCAGTGAGGGCTTATGATGTGACCCTTTCTGGGAGCTTTCCCTCCTTCCTCCCTTTCACAGATGTTCATGCGTGTCTGCTTCATGTCAGACTCCATTGGTCCACAGAGTAACACAAATAAATGACACCAAGGGCTGGCAAAATGGCGCTGGGCTCCATGTCAGACAGGCCTGAGCTCTGTGTTTCTAATGAAATCTTCAGACAGTAGCACCTCCCTCATGGGCTGTTGTGGACAAACACAAGGTCCTCATATTTTTTTTGTATGTCACAGGAACATGCATGGCCTCCAGCCCCAGGTGCCATGTGCAATGGTGAGCCATGTTCCTTCCCCAGCATCGTAGTCCCTTCCCTGCAGCTGTGCTATGAGATCTCCTCTCACCATCCCACACCTGTGCCCCCACCACAGTGTCCCCACTCCCAGCATGGGTCCTCACCTTTGACTGCAAAGACAAAGCAGACCACTCAGATGCAGCCCTGGCCCCTGCCTGCCTCAACCTCCACCTGCACCCATGTGCCCTGCCCTCGTTGCTGATGGGGGGAAGGGGCAGGTACATCCCTTCTTCTGGCCGTGCCAGCCCTTTTCCACTGTGTCTTCACCCTCTCCTTCCCTCTGAGATCCTCCCATTAGCATTTAGATGGGCTAAAGCCTCTTTTGTCCAGAAAGTCCCTCCTCCCTGGTCCTGGGCCCAGCTGTCTTTCTTCTGCTCTTCATCCTTCAAGCCTCCCAGACCTGTCTAAGTCCCACTGTCTTACCTTCCCCCCGCCCCATTCCCTCCCAGCTCCTGTCACTACTGCAATAAAACTACTCTTGCTAAGGTACTTGTCTTTAAATCTAGTAGACACTTTTCCATCCTTGACTTATAGAACCTCATAGCAGCAATTGCTGTTTCTGATGGTCCCCTTTGAGGAATGCTTGCCGTTCTGTTTGATGGTGTGATATTCACCTGCCCTCTCTAGTCATTTTCAATCCTTCTGCTCCCTCTGACTTTTTGAATGTTGGCCTTTCTCAGGTTTCTGTCCAGACTGCACCTCCTCTTCACAGTCACCCTCTTTGTCCTGGGTGGATTTGAGGGCTTTCTGATGACTCCCTAGTTCATATCTCTGGCTCAGCTCTCTCTTGGCTCTGAGGCCAAATACCCACCTGCCCTTTGGACAGCTCCTCCCAGACGTCCCACAGGCCTTGAGCCTGCCCCACTTCTAGATCAGATCTTGTCATCTTCCCACAGACCTGTACTGCCTCAGCAAGGAGCATTGCCAGCCAGTTGCCCAAACCAACTGAGAACCTCTCCCTGGCAGCAATCCCCCCCTCTGTCAGAATCACATTCTGTTGATTATCCTGCCTCTTGGAGTCTACCTGCGTATCCCTCTGGTCCATGTGTTGTCCATGGCATATGGAAAGTGCTCAATAAATATTTAGTGAATGAATGGAAAATAAGTTAATGTTTGAGAAAGTATCAGTCACATGGGGATTGCTCAGAAAATGTGGGTGCCTACATTAGTTATCTATGGCTATGAATAAATCAGCTCAAACATAGTGGCTTCAAACAATCATATTTATTATCTCTCATGGTTTCCTTGGGCCATGAATTTGAAAGCAGTCCCTGGTGGTTCTGGCTCAGGGGTCTGTCATGAGGCTGCAGCTGGATCGTGGCTGGCCCTGGTATCATCTCAGATTTCTTCAGTCATATGGCCAGTGCCTAGCTGGGAAGTGCCAATAGCTGGGAGCTCCTTGGGCATCTCTCTTCATCTGTCAATGGTCTCTCCCCAAGGTCTGTCTAATATGGTGTCCTCAGGGTAGGTGGACTTCTTATAAGGCAGCTCCAGGCTCCAAAGCAAGAGGGCCAGGCGGGTGCCTGCTCACCCTTTCTAGCCACATGCTCTCGCTGTACTCTACTGGTTGGAAGTGAATCACCAGGGCTGGCCCTCATTCAAGGGCAAAGGGGAATTAGATATCATTGTCTTATGGGAGAATTGCCAAAAAATTTGTGAACTTAAAAAAAAAAACCTTTATATTTGGTAAAAATCACTTTTAGTTTTGGTGCACAGTCCTATGAGTTTTCATATATGCATAAGTTTTTGTAACTGCCACCACTAACAGGACACAGAACAATTCCAGCAACCTGAAGAATTCTCTCGGGCCACCCTTTTGTAGTCATGCATTCTCAGAGGCCACTATCTGTTTTCTTTCTCTGTAGTTTTGCTTTTTCCAGAGTGCTATATGAATAGAATCATTTTGTGTGTAGCTTTTTGAGACTGGCTTCTTCACTCTGCACAGTGCCCTTGAGATCCAAGTTGTTGGGTGCTTCAGGAGTTCCTTCCTTTTGATTGTGGAGCAGTTTCCCACAGTGTGGATATCCCACAGTTTGTTCATCCATTCACTCACTGAAGGACACCTGGGTTGTTTCTGGTTTTTGGTGATTGTGAATAAAGCTGCTCTAAACATGTGTGTAGAGATTTTGTGTAAACCTAAGTTTTCATTTTTCTGTGGTAAATACCTAGACTCTTTATTCAGCAGATAATTACCTGGCTCTGTCCTTAGCAGGGCAGTAAGGAGGTTTCTTATATGGCAAGTTATCTTTTGTCTGAAGAATTTGTCTTTTTTTTTTTTTTAGACAGAGTTGCACTCTGTTGCGCAGGCTGGAGTGCAGTGGCATGATCACAGTCCATGCAGCCTTGACCTCTTAGGTTCAAGTGATCCTCTAGCCTCAGTCTCCTGAGTAGCTGGGGCTACAGGCATGAGCCACTGCACCTGGCCTGTCAGAAGAATTTGTTATTTGGGTCTCTGAACTTTAGAATGTAAGCACTTTTCAAAACACTGCCCACAAAAAAGATAATGAATTTAGATATCCTTGTTTGTTCTTGATTTTTATGCCTCCCAAAGCCCTGTTGTGGATGAATTGTGAGGCAAAGTACTGGTGTCCCCTGCCTCATGGCCTCATCATTCTGGGCTCTGACGTCACCCTGGCTCAAAACTCTCATTTCACAACTTTACACAGGGACAACGCCTATGACAGAGCTATGTGAGAATCACTTCTCAATCCCCATGGAGCACAAATCACCAGCCATTTTATCAATTAGCAAAATGGTGTAAACAAGCAAAGCAGCAAGTGGCACTAGAGAAATTAGAGTGTGAAAGGTGCACTGTGATCATTGCACTCGGAGGTGACATGAGCAGTAATGGAAGAACGCGGCCGAGTACATGTGGCTTTCCCTGTCACATCAGAGAATAGAGCTTTAGAGGAGGAGGTGGTGGGAACAATGGGAGAGGGGCAGATATTTAAGAAGTTCAGGGTCTAGAGTATTAGATGTCTGGTTTTTGAATGAGTTTTATCTTCTCTTTGCTCAGGGAAAGTAAGGGTCCTAAGGTTGCCAAGGCCTCCAGGTGACCCTCCAAGGAGCCCCCTCATCAGGGCATCTTTTACTTTCAATGTATGCAGCCTGGGGACCTGCCTCAAATGAAAAACCAGAGCCCATCTTTCAGCTGTGTTTCTATTCTGCCTCCTTGTCTGGGGATCCTGACTTTCCTTACGATATTAGAGTACATTAGGTCAAGGCCTAAATCTGGGAGATCTATGTGGTTCTCCAAGTGCCTTTAAAAATCGAGGATGTTAGCACTTGCATTCCTGAGGAACACACGGGGAAGTTAAACGTGCAATCGTGCTTGATGGCCGAGGAAGTCTTTCACTGACTCACAGAGCACAACTCTATGAGTTCTGATTCTAAGTCAGGTTCTCTGCAGAGCACTTGGAAATCAGAGAAGAATAAAGCATGGGCCTCATCTCCAGGAACTGATAGGCCATGATGGTGTCAGGCTGGCCTGGTCTCTTAGCCTACTCTCCTAATGTGCATCACTTTATTTGTATGAAAAATGCACTCAAGAGTTCCAAATAGTCAATTCATATTGAACTTTTGAAAGACACCTGTGCATAAGGTGGGGACTGTACTTTTGCAAGAAATTGTGACTGGCTTATGTTTAGTGAGTTTCATCAGAAACTAGTTTACATGGAGATATTCAGGACATTGACCTAAGTCTCTCTCCATTTCCAGGCCTTTCCTGGCCTCAGCCTGCCTCCTTGGCCACCCAAGAGCTCTGGATCCCAGATCTCCCTGTGACCAAAGTCTTTACCCTCTGATATGACACCCTCACCCCAAGACTCTTGATTCTCTTGTTCCACCCAGTGTACAGAAGTTTTTGTCAGGTTCCCTTTTGGATAAAACTGGGGGGCTCCTGCAGAGGGCATGTGGGGGTTAAGGAGTCCTGGGGGCCTCTGGAACATCCTGAGATTTTGAATATTGCTTGTAACATTAGAGTTTGTGAACAGTGCCTTGGTTAAAGGCCTGGCCTCACAGCAGCAATGAGGGAGGACTTAGATCAAAGCCCAGAACCTGTGTGCTCACATGCCCACCCCGTCAATTCCTCTGGCAGCCTGCCTTGCACCAGGCCTGGAGAGAGGACCCCAGGTCTGTGATGTCCCAGTGAACCCCAGCAGTGCTGAGTACTCAGGCAGACACCTCATTATGTCTGCTCACAGACCCGACTTTTGAAAATGTAATTTTGGTTTCCTGATTGGTGTCTGTGACTCCCGCTTGGTGCGCCCTCATGAGTGCTGTGATTTGCTAGGCCCTGAAGTGGCAGCTCTCTGCCTGCTGCTGTCACTGCATGCACTGTTCTGTGGCTGAGACAGCCATGAGTAAGACCAGAACTAATCCTTGGGGAGTGGGAGGGGAGAAGGAGGGGCGGCGCCGGGCCTGAGATTTCTTTGTGTCTCAGGGCTCTGGTATCTTTAAGCCTCTTTTCTTCCCCCACTTTCTCGGAGAGCCATTGCTCTCATTAAAAAAAAAAAAAAAAAAAGTTCCTTGACCAGCCTGTTCCCTAAAGCAGAATGCATCAACTCCATTAAATTAACATATGTAGTTCTGCAAAGTCTAAACAGTTTAAATTTCATTATTTTAGGCAGTATTTGTTGGGCTGCCAAAGCAGGGGAAATCTGTGAGGGGACAAGAAGTTTAGCCCCATGCATGCCCAGGATGATGCTTTGCTTCTGCCTCATAGGGTGTGTGGGGGAGAAAACTGGAGCTCCTCAAGAGGGTCTACCACATTTCACCACCTTTTGTTCACCAGCAAAAAGGGCATTGCCCAAATTCTACTGCATGAGTCACTGGGGTTAAAAATCCCTCAGATGGATAGCGAGGTCACCTCTTGTCCTTTTGAGCTGTTTATATATATTCTAAAATATATCTTGGTCATTTTGATTGGTCATTATTGATTGAAGGGCCTTTGGTGTTATTAGTGTTTTAATAATTTCCAATCAGTTTATATAGAGCTCAGAATAATCAGTAGCTTGAGGATGGACCCGATAAGGCAAACTATATGAGCCCACCCCAGCACCCATTGTTCTGCAGCTCTGTTCCTTTCAGGGGTGGACTTCACTTTTTTTTTTTATTATACTTTAAGTTCTGGGGTACATGTGCACAACGTGCAGGTTTGTTACATAGGTATACATGTGCCATGTTGGTTTGCTGCATCTATCAACTCATCATTTACATTAGCCGTCTCCTAATGCTATCCCTGCCCCAGTCCCTCACCCCCAACAGGCCCCAGTGTGTGATGTTCTCCTCCCTGTGTCTATGTGTTCTCATTGTTCAACTCCCACTTATGAGCGAGAACATGCAGTGTTTGGTTTTCTGTCCTTGTGACAGTTTGCTGAGAATGATGATTTCCAGCTTCATCCACGTCCCTGCAAAGAACATGAACTCATCCTTTTTTTATGGCTCCATAGTATTCCATGGTGTATATGTGCCACATTTTCTTTAGTCTATTATTGATGGACATTTGGATTCGTTCCAAGTCTTTGCTATTGTGAATAGTGTCACAATAAACATACGTGTGCATGTGTCTTTATAGTGGCATGATTTATAATCCTTTGGGTGTATACCCAATAATGGGATCAGTGGGTCAAATGGTATTTCTAGTTCTAGATCCTTGAGGAATCACCACACTGTCTTCCACAATGGTTGAACTAATTTACACTCCCACCAACAGTGGAAAAGCATTTCTATTTCTCCACGTCCTCTCCAGTATCTGTTCTTTCCTGACTTTTTAATGATTGTCATTCTAACCGGCATGAGTTATGATTTGCATTGTGGTTTTGATTTGCATTTTTCTAATGACCAATGATGAACATTTTTTCATGTGTCTGTTGGTTACATAACTGTCTTCTTCTGAAAAGTGTCTACTCATATCCTTTGTTCACTGTTTGATGTGGTTGTTTGTTTTTTTCCTTGTAAATTTGTTTAAGTTCTTTGTAGATTCTGGATATTAGCCCTTTGTCAGATGGATAGATTACAAAAATTTTCTCCCATTCTGTAGGTTGCACTCTGCTGATAGTTTCTTTTGCTGTGCAGAATCTCTTTAGTTTAATTAGATCCCATTTGTCAATTTTGGCTTTTGTTGCCATTGCTTTCGGTGTTTTAGTCATGAAGTCTTTGCCCATGCCTATGTCCTGAATGGTATTGCCTAGGGTTTCTATAGTTTTAGGCCTTACATTTAAGTCTTTAATCCATCTTGAGTTAATTTTTGTATAAGGTGTAAGGAAGGGATCCAGTTTCAGCTTTCTGCATATGGCTAGCCAGTTTTCCCAGCACCGTTTATTAAATAGGGAATCCTTTCCTCATATCTTGTTTTTGTCAGGTTTATCAAATATCAGATGGCTGTAGATGTGTGGTGTTATTTCATTGGTCTATATATCTGTTTTGGTACCAGCACCATGCTGTTTTGGTTCCTGTACCCTTGTAGTATAGTTTGAAGTCAGGTTGTGTGATGCCTCCAGCTTTGTTCTTTTTGCTTAGCATTGTCTTGGCTATACAGGCTCTTTTTTTGGTTCCATATGAAATTTAAAGTAGTTTTTTCCAATTCTGTGAAGAAAGTCATTGGTAGCTTGATGGGGATAGCATTAAATCTATAAATTACTTTGGGCAGTATGGCCATTTTCAGAATATTGATTCTTCCTATCCATGAGCATGGAATGTTCTTCCATTTGTTTGTGTCCTGTTTTATTTCGTTGAGCAGTGGTTTGTAGTTCTCCTTGAAGAGGTCCTTCACATCCCTGGTAAGTTGGATTCCTAGGTATTTTATTCTCTTTGCAGTAATTGTGAATGGGAGTTCACTCGTGATTTGGCTCTCTGTTTGTCCATTATTGGTGTATAGGAATGCCTGTGATTTTTGCACATTAATTTTGTATCCTGAGACTTTGCTGAAGTTACTTATCAGCTTAAGGAGATTTTGGGCTGAGATGATGGGGTTTTCTAAATATACAATCATGTCATCTGCAAACAGGGACACTTTGACTTCCTCTTTTCCTAATTGAAATTCCTTTATTTCTTTCTCTTGCCTGATTGCCCTGGCCAGAACTTCCAATACTATGTTGAATAGGAGTGGTGAGAGAGGGCATCCTTGTCTTGCACCAGTTTTCAAAAGGAGTGCTTCCATTTTGCCCATTCAGTATGATACTGGCTGTGGGTTTGTCATAAATAGCCCTTGTTATTTTGAGATATGTTCCATCAATACCTAGTTTATTGAGAGTTTTTAGCATGAGGGCTGTTGAATTTTGTCAAAGGCCTTTTCTGCATCTATTGAGATAATCATGTGGTTCTTGTCTTTGGTTCTGTTTATGTGATGGATTACATTTATTGATTTGTGTATGTTGAACCAGCCTTGCATCCCAGGGATGAAGCTGACTTGATCATGGTGGATACGCTTTTTGATGTGCTACTAGATTCGGTTTGCCAGTATTTTATTGAGGATTTTTGCATCAATGTTCCTCAGGGATATTGGCCTAAAACTGGATAAAGAGTCGAGACCTATTGGTGTGCTGATTTCAGGAGACACATCTCATATGAAAAGACACACATAGGCTCAAAATAAAGGGATGGAGGAAGATCTGCCAAGCAAATGGAAAGCTAGTCTCTGATAAAACAGACTTTAAACCAACAAAGATCAAAAGAGACAAAGAAGGCTATTACATAATGGTGAAGGGATCAATTCAACAAGAAGAGCTAACTATCCTAAATATATATGCACCCAATACAGTAGCACCCAGATTAATGAAGCAAGTTCTTAGAGACCTACACAGAGACTTAGACTTTCACACAATAATAATGGGAGGCTTTAGCACCCCACTGTCAACATTAGACAGATCAATGAGACAGAAAGTTAACAAGGGTATCCAGGAATTGAACTCAGCTCTGGACCAAGCAGACTTAATAGACATCTACAGAACTCTCTACCCCAAATCAACAGAATATACATTCTTCTCAGTACCACATCACACTTATTCTAAAATTGACCACATAATTGGAAGTAAAACACTCCTCAGCAAATGTAAAAGAACAGAAATCACAACAAACTGTCTCTCAGACCACAGTGCAATCAAATTAGAACTCAGGATTAAGAAACTCACTCAAAACTGCTCAACTACATGGAACTGAACAACCTGCTCCTGAATGACTACTGGGTAAATAACGAAATGAAGGCAGAAATAAAGGTGTTCTTTGAAACCAATGAGAACAAAGACACAACGTACCAGAATCCCAAAGCAGTATGTAGAGGGAAATTTATAGCACTAAATGGCCACAAGAGAAAGCAGGAAAGATCTGAAATCAACACGCTAACATCACAATTAAAAGAACTAGAGAAGTAAGAGCAAACAAATTCAAAAACTAGCAGAAGACAAAAAAGGACTAAGATCAGAGCAGAATTGAAGGAGATAGAGACAAAAAATCCTCAAAAAATCAATGAATCCAGGAGCTGGGTTTTTTAAAAAGATCAGCAAAATAGATAGATTGCTAGTAAGACTAATAAAGAAGAAAAGAGAGAAGAATCAAATAGATGCAATAGAAAATGGTAAAGGGGATATCACCACCGATCCCACAGAAATACAAACTACCATCAGAGAATACTATAAACACACCTCTGTGCAAATAAACTAGAGAATCTAGAAGAAATGGATAAATTCCTGGACACATACACCCTCCCATGACTAAACTAGAAAGAAATCGAAGCTCTGAATAGACCAGTACAGGTTCTGAAATTGAGGCAATAATTAATAGCCTACAAAAGAAGTCTAGGACCAGATGAATTCACAGCCAAATTCTATCAGAGGTAAAAAGAGGAGCTGGTTATCATTCATTCTGAAACTATTCCAAGCAACAGAAAAAGAGGGAATCTTCCCTAACTCATTTTTTGAGGCCAGCATCATCATGATACCAAAACCTGGCAGGGGCTTCACTTTTTAAGACTGGGTTCCTTGTTTATCTTTCTGGAATCAATACCTGTCAAGAAGCAGTGTGATACCTTCAAAGCGCATTGCTCCTGAACCTGAGTAATTACCTGTGGTGTTCATTTATTTTTTTTGTTCACTCAACACATTTTCATTGAGCACCTGCTAAGCACTGGACTCTTTTAAGCACTGAAGAAATAACAGTGAACAAAACAGGCAGAAATCCTGAACTTCAGGGAACTTAGATTCAAGTGGGAGAGAGGATAAATAAAATGAATTGGCAAGGTATGTGCCATGTTGGGAGGTGACCAGTGCCCATCTCCCTCAGCCTCAGTTTCCTCATCTGCAAAATGAGAAAATGGGGCCACACCTTCAGTGTTCCTTCCTTCCACCTCTTCTCAAGATTTCCTGTGATCTTTTTTCTTTTTTGCATCACTTCGTAATGAAATCCAGTAGTCTCTTTTACCTGCAGATATTCTTAATGGGAACACAGAAATGTTTCCAACAGTGTGGTTCTGCATCATTCTTCTGGTGACAGTGATTGTGTCTCCCAGGTGCACAGCAGGATATGGTGTCATCCATAGTCTATCTAGGATGAGGCCAGGGCCCATCTGTGCTCTTGTGGGCTTGCTGAGCCGAGTGTTCCCATGTGTGGGCTATAGGAAGGTAGTCAGGTCAATAATGAGATGGGGATCTCCTGTCTGTAATGTGTATGGAGGTTGACAGGAATGGGGAGATGGAAGGGACCCAGTTCTTCTCAGGACACAGCTCAGCTTGCACGACTTCTGGATAATGGGACTGTAAAGTGATTTCTGTTTTTTCTCTCCTGGCTTGGAGCTTTCTGCAAATGGGACTGCTGCTGATCTTCAGTGGTATGTGTTATGCCTTTGGAGTATATAGAGTGTTGCTTTCCTCTGGGTTTAAATCAACTAATGAGTACCCACAAAATGCCAGTCACTGGGCCAGGTGCAGGGAATGTGAGGGAGAGGGAGTGGCAGACGCTCCTTTAGGGGACTTGCAGTTGGCTGGTTAGGGGATTGCCCGGTGCTTAGGAGTGGTGACCGGGGCTGTGAGCCCTCTGTGCATGGTGCTATTAGTAGCAGCTGGAGAAACAAGTGGTAAATATGTGGGTAGAGCGGGGGCACTTCCCATCCACAGAGGAGAGGACTTGCTTTTCTGTTTCCTGCATTCACTCTGCTGAGTCCCATGAGTCATGAGGAGGGCGTGAGGCTGCAGATGATGCCCTGTGCTCTCAGATGCCTCCTCCGTTGGAATGCCAAGAGACAGGGAAGCTTTGCTGTCCATGTGACAGTGGCCAGAGGCAGGGCCACCTGCCTGTGGGACACTATCTCTTGGTGGCTTTGGAGTATGAATTTGTGTGGTTGGTAGCTGGGATGGAGTGTGAGCGTGACTCCTGTCACCTGCCTCTCTGGCTGAGGAACCAGCAAGGCCACCGAGGTGGAGGGTGGGTTGGAAGGGTGGTGTCTTCTGTGATGGTGGGAGAAATTGGGGTAGAGGGATGACTGCGAGCAGGTACCAGGTCTTGCGATCAGGTGTGAGGAGGAAGGGCAGAGCTAGATGGCATAGCCCCAGAAGGTGGAAGAGCAGCAGGAGGCCTGGAGGTGTCCCTTTTGGCCCTGTGTTACACTGAGCCAGAACAGGCCAGAGAACAGTCGTCTCCTCTCAAGGGGGTTATGGGGGAGGAACATTCTTGGGGATCTCCAGAAGGGCAGTATGTTGTCTGTTTTCTTTGCTGCTGAATCTCAGGTAAGGCTCCTTCTGTTGTGGGGGGATGTGAAGGGGTAAGGTGGGAGCAGATACACCAGTAGGGAGCCAGCTGCCTGTGTTACACTCTGTGTTTTTCAGCTCGGACTTTGGCATTTTACATCCAGTGATTCAAGAGTTTTGCCCTTGCCGGGACCGGTTATCTTTGAACCAGACAAAAATAGGCACAAAATCAGTTGCTTTCAGTGATATCTCTGTAAAGTACATCATGAGGTTTCTTTGAATTGGGAGATTTTCCTGCTAATTTAGGAAGCAGCTGAGGAGGCTCTCCAAGGCAGCTCAGAAGTTTCTCCAATTCCCCAGAAGTGAATCTTTCCACTCAACAATGCTGAAATCATTGACTTTATCACCTTTGTTTCGATTGTTAAAAATTGTATTCATCAAAGGTAAAACTCACTGGAGTGTTGGCAGAGCCGCATTTGAGTTTTTTGCGAAGATTAGATGAATTAATCCAGGAATGGCATCTAGACTGATGCTTGGAATGCAGTAAATTATCAAAAAATGGCTTATTGTATAGGTATTAGTTTGGTGCAAATGTGTGGTCTTTGCCGTTACTCTCAATGGCAAAAACCGCAATTACTTTTGTACCCACCTAGTATATTGTGAGCCACTGCCAGATGTTTTACCTACAAAACCTCAACTCCTCACAATGACTCTGCAAGGTGGTTGGTAGTATTTCTCATTTCACTGATAAAGAAGAAGAGCATCAGAGAAGTTAAGTAATTTGGGTAAGGTCACACAGCTGGTGAACAGTAGTGTTGGGTACTGAACCCAAGTCTTTCCTCCCCACTGCCATCATCTCTTTCTCAAATTGGGATTTGAACCTCCTGGAAGGGTTATAGCAGTTTTCTTGGGGGATGGAGGGGTGGCATGACTTTTACAGTGTGAAAAATACTTCTTTGTGCTAGAGGTTGACAAATACTTTCTACAAAGGGCCACATAGTATTTTAGGCTTTGTGGGCCATACAGTCTCTGTTGCAATGACTCAACTCTGCCATTGAAGTGGGAAAGCACCACAGGCAATACTTAAACCAGTGTGTATGCCTGTGTTCCAATAAAGCTTTATTTATAGAATTAGGCTATGGGTCAGATTTGGCCCATGGGTGGTTGTTCTGTTCTCTTCAAGCCCCCCACATCCTTAGGTGCTTCCACTTCTCTGTTAACAGCATCACTGCCTGTCTTCCTGGAAGCTTTCCACTTTATCTGTTCAAATATCAAAGTCGCACCCTCTACTAATGTTTGAGAGCTGCCATGTGCTGGGCGCTGGGGAGAGGGCAATAGCCAGTACAAAGTTCCTGACTGCATGGACCTGGTATCTGGTGGGAGACAAGTGTTTGGCAGGTGGTGAAGATAAAAAGAATAGGTGAAGGGGATAGAGAGTGATAGGGATCCTTTTTCATGTGGCGTAACCCAGGAAGGACTCTGAAGACAGGGCAATGGAGCGGAGTCCTACAGGAGTGGAGAGAGGAGACCACATGGCTCTGGGTGAGGAGCATTCTGGGTGGGGGGCACAGCAAGTGCAAAGGTCCTGAGGTGGGAGTGTGCCTAGAGTGTTGGAGACACAGCTGGGAATCCAGAGTGGCTGGAGTGCAGCAAGCAGAAACAGGAGCTGTGCAAGGGAGTCAGACCGGGAAGGGGAAGTCCGTAGGGTCTATGTGTCATTGTAGGGCTTATTGGGGACAGTCACAGGGGAGTTTTGAGCAGCAGAGTGTCCTGATCTGACTCATACCACAAGGGATCCCTCTGGCTGTTGGGTGGAGAGAGCCTGTAGGGTGATTAGGGGTGGCTGCCGGGAGCCTCACTAGGCAGATGATGTTGGGAGAAGCCCAGAGATTCCTGAATGTATCATGAAGACAGAGCCGCATGCTTTCTCAATGGATTGCAGTAGAAAGTGGGAAGAGAGGGGTCAAGGCTGACTTGAGGTTTTGGCTGAAGCAGCTGGAAGGACAGAGCTGCCCTTCACTGAGTTGGGAGGCTGTGGGAGATCAGGTTTATGGGGACATCGAGGACCTCATTTTGTGTGGTTAAGGTGGGGTTGTCAGTTGGACTTCCAAGTACACATGTCAAATAGGCCATGGATTTTCAAGTTGGGAGTTCAGGCTGGAGTCACACAGTGGGGAATGAGCAAGGCATAGATGGTCTTGGTCTTTAAAGCCAGGGCTGGCTGGCATTGCCCAGGGAGTGAGTACAGAGAAAGTATGGGAAAGATTGGGGGATTCTTGCCTAGAATCCCCACCTCTGCTGATTTCACACCCCAAGGCTCTTACCTAAAACCCACTTCCATTGCTTCCTTTCAAGTGAGTTATCCACATAGCTACGAGGGAACCATGAAGTGCAACACCAGCTGTGTCCCTCCCCACTGAAACCTCTGGTATGTCTGCACCACCCGCAAAAGAGTACATAAGCACCTCTGTCTCATGTGATTTGTACCAGTCCGCCCAGCCAACCACTCTTGTACCCCCACCCCAAATTCTGCCTCTGAGCAAAGCAAAGTGAAGTACTGTTGCTCTCGCTGCCTGTCCTGGTCTTCATGGCTGTTCTCACCTGGAACCCACTCCCTTACCCAACAGTATGTAATGGCATTAGCCACTGTGCCGAAGACTTCAAAGATCCTATAGTGGAGTCATTGTCATGTAGACTTATGTCTTTTAAAGAGATTCTCTCAAGATGATGAAGGTGTTGGGGGTATAGTCACAGGCCTACTATAGCCCTCTCGGTCTGGGGGCTGCAGTGATGGGGTGGGGTGGGGTGGTGATGCAAGTTGTGACTGGAGGGATGCAGAAAGAGGGAGTATATGAGTTTCAGCTGTGAAGAGGAAATGGCTCAAAGAAAGGATGAGGCCAGCTGGTACTGTAGCCCTGCCTAGTAGTGAGCAGGTTCCCAGCAATGCAACAGATGTCTTGAGGATGCCTGCATGGACCCAAGAGCCACATCCCAACAGGAGAGGAAATTCCAAGAGAGAACTAAGGCAGGGTACCCAGGGCACCATTGGGCCTATTGCCATCAACCTGAGACTTAGAAAGGGCAAATAGCTTTTACTTGCATATGCTAAGTCAAATCAATTGATATTGCCTGCCTGGGGTGCCATCTGGAGGTGAGGTCTCTGAAGAAAGAATGCAGTGATTGATGAGTCAGGTCTACCAGGGAAGGTATGGGGCCAAGTGTTGGCCATTGTGAACTGACTGAGAGCTGTCCCTACTGAGTTTAGGAGGGCTTAGCATATCCCCATACACCTGGGAGGGAATCATGTTGTGTGAATTGCACATCTAGCTTGAAATTAACCAACTTAACTACAAACTAACCAGATATATCTGTTTTTCTAAAATGGAGTAGGGCAAAAGTCACAGGTTTTCTCCTTGTTCTTTGGTAGTGACCCCTAACATTACATCTATGTCTAACATCATGGAGTGAATAACACGTAAGCTTCTTGACATGTGGAAACAAAGCATCTGAGAGAAAAGAACCAAAGTAGCAGGAGATTTCACCAAAAGGAAATAACATTTGTGAAAGCATTCTGAGCACTGTCAAGTGCTCTATAAATGTAAGGACTTACTGCGTGTTGCCTGAGGAGAACCGCTCAGCCATAATGCTCACAGTTACTGGAGAGACTTGCCTTGTTACTTTTCCTTCCTACAATTAAGTTTCTTCTCTTGGAATGTGAAGAGACTCTCTGAGGATGGGCTTTGCCCGAATGGGTAGCTCCCTGCTGGTGAGTGCAGGCTGAAGGCAGGGGACCGTGGCGTGCAGGGCTGACCATCCATCGTTTTGCTGCCTGGTGTATCCGGGAGGGATCCAGCCCGTGAAAAGCTGGCTGCTGCCTCCCGAGGTAGGCAGGGTGACTTGGCTTCATGCGGGGAGGCCAAGATAGTCGCTTTCCTCTTGTGTAGCCTGCTGCTTATGGGCACAGTCTTTTCCCAGGAGGAAGGACTTCTTGGGAAGTCACATCAAGGTTAGGGGCCTTGGTGAAGGCAGCACCAGAGCTGGAATCCTTTTCTGGTGAGTGAATGAGTGAGTGAGCGAGCGAGTGAGCGAGCATGGAATCAGATCAGTGGAAAGCACATGGACCTCTGTGGCCCAGAGTGAACGTGCTCATTTGGGAGCTGGCCTGTCCTGCCCTGCCCCTACCTTTAGATGAGACATTCCTTGCTGCTCCCCCGGGCTCCTCTCCTGCCGTTCCTGTTCTGATGATAGCCAGATCCCACCTGCTTCTGGGGGCGAATATCTTTGTAAGATTTTGCTTGTTCTGATTTCCTCCAAAGAGGTATATATCCAAATCTTTCCCATTTTCTTTTGTAAATGAGTGGAACTCTAAACAATAAGGTACAAATAACTTTCTCTGCTGGCATTGGAAACAGGCTACAAAATATTCTGACATTCAAAAAAAGTTTGGATTGACTAATAATTTAAGAATATTCAAGAGGAGGGTTTTAGTCACTGTCTTAGCTTTTGTATATACTTAATTGACAAAAGAACTGGATTGATTGTCAGAAAGTGCACTAGAAGTGAGTCTCTCTGCTTTATACGAGGCCTCTTGTTCTTCTGAGAATACTGATGTCAGTAGATAAACGTGGCAGAGTTTGCTGGCCTGAGCTCCCCACTGTAACTGTAGGGCTTCTGTGGGGTGGATGTTAGGGGAAGTTCTGCTGCAGCAGTCTGGAGCCAGTCGGGAGTGAGAAACCACACAGTGATCTAAACAGGGAAGTTTAATATGAAGAATCATTAACCTATGCTAGAAGAGTAACTATAGGATCAAAGAAAAGTCTATGGTCCTCTAGGGCTGAGGGTACCAAAGGAAGGACAACCTTGGAAGGGGTTCAGTTCTTGTTGGGTGAGGATGGCAGGGAAGTTCGCTGATTTAGCCAGTCAGCAGTCATGGGACAAACAGGAAGCAACTTCCCAGAGCTCAGGAGGGTTGGGGGACCTGCAGCTGTTGCTGGTGTGTGGCCATGCAGGGGAGTGGGACACTGGTGCAGGAAGGAGCCTGGAGTGCACACGGATAGGAGGATCATAGGAGACAAACCTGGGGGCAGGGGATGAGTGAGCAGAGGGAATCAATGTGCTGGTGGGCGGGAGGACTAGAGCACCAGTTGTGCATACTGAGAGGTGATTGCCGAGCTGTTCGGGGGCCGTGAGGTTGCGGGAAGAGGGCACCTTCTGGGTGTGGGGCTGGGGAACAGCCCTGCCTGGATGTCCTCCTCTCCTCCCCACCAGTCCCTTCCTCCTGCAGTGTTCCCTTCAGCCGGAGTCCTCTTCTGAGAAAGCTTAACACTGTGCTCACTGTAAAGGAGAAATGCTTGAAGGAACTCCTTCCATTATTGCAAAGCATGTATTGAAGGGTGAGTTTGGAGCTGAGAGGCAATACCTTGCTAACTGGCATACCTGGGTTGCCTTCCCGGCAGCACCTGTGGCCCCAGGATGTCTGTGAGGATGTAGGCTGCCCCTTCCTCCAGGTGGCCCTATTTCTTTCAGAGTGTGGCTCACATGGGGGCTGGCTCTCCTTGCAAGGCTTCTCTTTAAGGCTTTGCCTTAAGGACAGAGGCCTAGAGGAAGGAGACATGCTTCTCTCTCACAGGTCTGCTAACAGCTCCAGGTGAAAGGAACTGAGCTGGAGCAGGCAGGTGCTCCTGCTAGAGATGTGTGTGACTTGAGGAACTTGACCCACTTTGGTTCTGGCAGTGTCAACTCTGGCTCACAGAGGATGCATTCTTTCCAAGCCAATGCAGGTGTGAAACACTTGACAGATGTGTGTTTCTGTGTCCTAGACAACTGGTCCCATCACAGCTTGAGGAGTTCCTGGAAGGAATGCTTCTTATTGGTGCACCTGCTGGGCAGGTTCTGTGCCTGTCTCTATGAACTCCCTGGCTCAGGTTACAGTGGGTGGGCATGCCTATAGCAGTAAGGCAGTTGCCAGGGTTAGATTTGCTTAGTCTCCCCCTGCCTGGGCCCCAGCCATAGAAATTCTGACTTAGTTGATGAGAATCAGGGTTGTGGCATCATCTCCCCAATCCCTCACCCCCTGCCATGTGGTTTTAAAGTGTAGCCAAAGTGGGGAGCCCTGATTTGAGTCAGACTCTGCCCCCTGGGGCAGGCCACCTCTTGGCTTGTGTACTCTTCTGTTTACTTGTGTTCCTCATTCATGTTTGTGATGAACATTGTGAGAGCAAAGATTGTTTTCATTCTCTTTGCACATCTGTCTCCCACACTGCCCTTAGCCAATGGCAGACTCGAACTTACACTGCACCCTCCAGCCTCGGTTCCCTGGAGCAGTGGAGTTGATGGTGCCTCCAGATTTATACCATAACCGACATAGAAACTCACTTCCTGCACTGGGAGATATGACTTTCTAGACTTTATCAGGTTCTAATTTTTACTCGTCAAAGGACGGAGTGAGGAAATTTAGTCTCAGAGAGGATGGCTGTCAGGCAAAGACAACTGCTGCTGGCTACCTTTGTCTTGGACGACTTGACCTGCTGACATGGAGGGGTGGTTGTTTGACAACTGGAATTCTTCTCCGGGAGTTTATTTACAAACTGCAAGGATTCCATGTAGTCTTCACTTAATTTGGTGGAAAGGATCCAAACCATTGTAAAGCTAATCCAGAGGAATGTACGATTCTGCCCTTTTGCGTTTATAACCATTTTTGCCTTGGCAGGATCTAATGTGAGCTATCATGGCCATTTCCAGATGTGAACAGTCCACCACGTTTACACAATCCAGTTGTCCTCCCTGCAGTGGGGTGTGGATGGAGCAGAGTCATCCATCTTTGTTTAACCACAGCTCTCAAAGTGTGGTTCCTGGACCAGCAGCTTCAGTGGCACCTAGGTACTTATTAGAAATGCAGACTTTTGACCGCACTCCCACCCCTCCCAACCTGTTAATCCTGAAACTCTGGGAGTGGGACCCAGCACTCTATTGTAAGAAGCCCTCCAGTGACTTATCCATGCTTAGGTTTGAGAACTGCTTCTCTATCTAGTAGTCAACCTGGATGGACACCTTAGCACATCACAGTTTCGTTTGTACTTTTTCTTTCTCTTTTCTTTTATAACCCCCAGTGCTTTATCTGTATTCAACCCT
This sequence comes from Piliocolobus tephrosceles, assembly GCF_002776525.5. Classification (NCBI taxonomy): domain Eukaryota; kingdom Metazoa; phylum Chordata; class Mammalia; order Primates; family Cercopithecidae; genus Piliocolobus; species Piliocolobus tephrosceles. The sequence continues at coordinate 45,964,054 of NC_045451.1, read as the reverse complement.
CTCTTCTCCATGTGTACCTTTTGAATCAGATCTGTATTCCTGGCCAAGGTCAGATGTGCTGCCTTAGTGAGGCCTTGACTGACCCCTGTCCTCCAGCAGGTCTGCTCAAGCTCTTGCATTCTCTCTCTGACCCCTGTCGCATGTGGTCCCCCAATATCAGCAGCACTAGGGTCTTGTTAGAAACATAAAATCCTGGCCCTGCCCCAGCTCTGTAGTAGTTTCTATCCACTTTAAAGGTTAGCAAGCACTGATGAAACCACTCTGATTGTGTTAAAATAAGTCAGTTTTTTATGGATTACATTTTTAGTAGTACTTATTCATTAGGAAAAAATGGGACATACAGAAAAGCCCAAGAAGCAAAGGCACCCAAGTTAAGGAGAGGCAGCTCTTTCCATAGACACTGACATGAGCAGGCTCTCTGGGTATCCTTATTAAGTGCCTGTCTCACTTTTGTGCTAGGAGGAGCGCTATTCAGATGACCTGTTTTTGAGACAGAAGCCATCCTTTCAACAATAGCTAACCCCATGTCTTACACAGAACCGATGTTCAATAACTATATAAGGACACAAAGAGGGGGTTTTAAGCATTCACTGCTCCTGTAAGGGTATTGTCTCTTTCTGGAGGTTGGAGTGTCCAGAATATTAATGAGGTAGGTCAAGGATGTTTTGGGCTGAGCTCAGTCTTGATTCGGTGATCAGAATGTCTCCGTCCGGAATCTCCGTGGTTGGCTTTCCTGAGGGACAGTGAAGCTTGATGAAAAACTATTGCATGTAGCTCTCATTCCTGGCCAAGACTGTTCTGTACCAGAAAACTGACTTTCTGACTTACTGGGAAAACTAATGGGTAATCTGATTTAGGTTTTAGTGGAATGAAAGTGTGACTGAGAGAGGGTAGGGGGAAAGAGGGAATCGTCCTGTCTGCCCCTCTGACTCAAAGATAAGGGACTAATTTATTCCTATAAGGAGGCCTGCAGCTGGTGAGAGGTGTTCTGAAGTGCTCTAGGGGCCACCTTCAGCTCAGCACCCTGGCTGTGTGCCCCTTTCTTTTAGCAGGTGTGCCTGAGGCCTATCCCTACTCCTCTTGGCCTTGGGAGCAGCTGCAAATCTCCAGGGCCTGGGCTAGGCTCATGGATGCACATGGAAGTTGCCTAGAACAGGGGCGTCAGTCTTTTGGCTTCCTTGGGCCACGCTGGCAAATGAAGAGTTGTCTTGGGCCACATATAAAATACACTAACACTAAGGAAAGCTGATAAGCTAAAAAAAAAAAACTTCAAAAAAATCTTATAATGTTTTAAGAAAGTTTATGAATTTATGTTGAGCCACATTCAAAGTTGTCCTGGATGGCATGGAGCCCATGGGCCGTGGGTTGGACAAGCTTGGTCTAGTAGAAATGGCTGTAACCTTGGAGTCATAAACTTCTAGACCTGTCCAGCATTCCCCATCGCCCAGCTTTGCTGCCTGAAGGAAGGGTCCAGCTTGCCTTATGTGGATGCTGCTGCCACATCTCTGTTCCTGGCCTCCAAGTGTGCAGAAACTTGGGTCCCCCGTGCTCCTCACGTGCCTCTGTTGCTAGACAGGGGTGGCTCTGAACAGTAGGCACAGAGGAACTAAAGCCTGAATGGTTCCTGCCTGTTCAGTCATTACCTTCCACAAGGGTGCATGAGGCTGTGTGAAAACCAGGTTATACTCGTGCACATGACAGCACGGGCATCTCACTGGGAGAATAGCATGAACGTTGTGGCAACCTTTTAGGACATATGACGTGTTCTTACACTACACACATCTGGTGCTGCAGCGTCTGCTTGGCCAGAGCATTTCTCAATATCTAGGAAGGATTACTGTCTGCCTAAAACTAAACCATAAGAAACTGCATGTTTAGGCAAGTTATAAATTAAGCAGGTGGTGGTGCTCATGTGTGCACCTCCATGAGGATGACAGGTATGAATTGTTTTCCAGAAAATCTCAAGTCCTTTCACCTTGAGTGCTGAACTGGAAAGGAACCTGAGTTGAGTCCTGTCACAAACATATCACTGCCGGTGACCAAAAGCACTTGAACCATTTCTGGGGCCTGAAGAAAATTTTGATTTTGACGTTTTAAAAGCCATCATTATAGTATGCTTTTTAGCTGTAGAGTATCTCTAGATCCCAATAAGATGGTGACTGATGACAGATCTGAATCTCACAGATGATAATCTATAAATTCACATTTCACAGTGTATTCTCACTAGAAAATAGACTATGTTTAAAATGTTCATTGACCATCCTCAGCAACCTCAGGTGAAAATTAATTTCAGCTGAGCGTGGTGGCTCACCCGCACCCACTCCTCGTCCTCCCGCCCCGCCCCCCGCCCCGTAATCCCACCACTTTGGGAGGCCAAGGTGGGCAGATCACCTGAGGTCAGGAGTTCGAGACCAGCCTGGCCAACGTGGTGAAACCCTGTTTCTACTAAAAATACAAAAAAAAAAAAAAAAAATTAGCCAGGTGTAGTGGCATGTACCTGTAATCCCAGCTGCTTGGGAGGCTGAGCTGGGAGAATTGCTTGAACCTGGGAGGTGGAGGTTACAGTGAGCCAAGATTGCACCATTGCACTCCAGCCTGGGCAACAAGAGTAAAACTCCATATATTAAAAAAAAAAAAAAAAATAGGAAATTAATTTCTGTGTTGAGCACAGTGGCTCACACCTGTAATCCCAGCACTTTGGGAGGCCAAAGTGAGTGGATCTACTTGAGGCCAGGAGTTTGAGACCAGCTTGGCCAAACCCCGTCTCTACAAAAAATATAAAAATTAGATGGGCGTCGTGGCGCATGCCTGTAGTCCTAGCTACTGGGGAGGCTGAGGCAGAGAATCGCTTGAACCTGGGAGGTGGAGGTTGCAGTGAGCTGAGATTGTGCCACTGCACTCCAGCCTGGGTGAAAGACTGAGACTCTGTCTCAAAAAAAAAAAAAAAAAAAAAAAGAAAGAAAAAGAAAAGAAAGTTAACTTTTATATTAAAGGTCAGATCCTGCAGACTCTCAGACGAACTAACTTGGAACATTCTCAGAGTCATGTACTGACCATTTGTATTTTTTTGTTATAGAAATGCACTTCCTGCAAAGTGAATGCGATCCCCAAACACACCAGAGCTGGTCACAGTGATAGCCCTGCTCTGGGCTGGTATATAACGTGTATAATCCTGGAAGAGGAGTGAACTTTTTCTCTCTGAACATTTCTCAAACACAAATTGAAGATGACAATATGTGTGGGGGTTTTCAGGGAATATTTACCTGGGGCATGTGACATTACAAATGGCAGTGTTTCACTTTTGCTGTCCCCTGCATGTGGCTCTTTGGAAGGGCCATCCTTCAGCATCCTGGAGCTCCAGGGGAGACAAGTTCTAAAGACTTGTGATCTTCTGCTCATGAGCAAGGACCATGCTTGTTTTTTTCTTTCTGTTTTTCTCTTCCAATTAAAAGTGTACAAGTTGTAATTTAGAAATACATGGATGCCTGTGGATTTTAAAATTGGATTTTAAAAGTTGTGGCAGGGAGTACAGGGACTCGTCTTTAATTATAGCTCACACTAACTCTATACGTTGTGATGCCAGGTTGGGTGAGGCATCACCACTGAACAGGGCTCCCGTAATCTGCATCGCAGGCATCTCACAGTGGGGCTTTCTGTTTGTTCTGGAGACAGAATGGAGGAAACAGAGGGGAGGCAGTGGATGCTGACTTGGGTATCTGGGACTCTGAGGATCTTAAAGGCAGCACAGCCCTCAATGAGTAGAGGTGTTTGGTTGAGGGGTTTCAGCTGATCACTAAACCAGGGCTGTCTGGTCACAGAGTTAATGAATTACTAAGGGAATGGAGTAGAGTCAGTTACACTGCTGGTTTCATGCTGCTGACCTTGAAATCCTCTGGTTATTGAGAAGGTGGCAGGTAGAGAACATTAGTATTATGTACAGTCAAAACTAAATGAAGAAACTGCACATTTAATCATATCACATCTGAGGAAAAAGACATTTGAGTCACCTGAGCCAGGGTCCAGATATGTAGTAGAAATGAGCCAGGCAGGCAGGTGGCTCTGGGTACTTGGTAGCATGTGCTTGGAATGAAGGGCAGTACTGCTCAGCCCAGCCTCCCTGGGGCTGCTGTAAAGGATAGCCCAGGGTTTCTGGATGTTTCCAACCTTCAAGAGAAGCTGGAAACCTGGCTTTTTATGTACCATGCCTTTACTTTTAACTGTTGCCAGCTAACTAAAAGTATTATAAAATGCCATGTGGGTCACACTGAGTGTGGCAGTGTTCTGCCAGTTGTAGAACGCTGATGTCCCACAGGCCCCCATCGTTTCACAGCTGTGATACATAACAGGCCGGCCCAATATTCTGCTGCTGGCTTGGCTCTGAGGCTGGCTTTCTTTATCCCTTAAGGGCTGTTTTCTGGGGATGCTATGGAGTGGCTTGTGAGTTCTGGGTTTTCCTGACCACCTGGCAGCTTACCCTCTAGTATTCTTAAAAGCTTTTCCTAGAAGTCTGCAGTCATGGCCAGCTGCACTTCCCTGAAGTGTGGCTTCTGCTCCTTCGTATCACAGATGCCAGGTGGAGCTAGATTCTTGGCCCATTTGTGTGTTTTCCCTGGATCTCAGTGGACCTACCCTTGGATCCCGGGACATACTCATTCAGCCTGAAGGGTACCATGTGGATAAATGTGACAAAGTAGGAAGGAGAGCTGGGCACTGGCTACAGAGGGGAACGTTCTGAACAGATGGGGAATCCTGAGTTTCTGCTCTTGGTTTTCAGCCCAACCTGAGACTTCTGCTCTCCCCCTGCCCAGGGGAGCTGAAGTGATGGTGTCTCTGGCACCTTTTCTCAGGGTGGGGCCCCAGGTTCCTGCATCAGGTCACCTATGGGTGGTAGAAAATGTGACATGTCCCGGGCCCCACCTGCTCAGACCTACAGAATTAGGAAATTGGGGTATGTTCCAGGAATCTGCATTTTAAATGCTCCTGGGAGGTTGATGGAGGGATGGCAGGGCACTGGGCAGTAGTGTCTTGTGATTCCACGTCATGTTCTATGGGCCCCACCATCCAGGAATGCAAGCAGATGAGGGGAGGCAGCAGTCAACTGGCCGCTCTGGACTCACAGCCCAGAATCCAACAGGAAGTGTTGAGTGGTGGCCTGCACTGGGAACAACTCCATGGGTGTGTAACGAGTGCAGTTGCACAGGGCCCCATATGCAGAAGGGGGCTCTGCACTTGGAATTTAATGCAATGTGGCTATAGTCTTGAAATTCTTAATTTTATTTCGGAAGTTGTGTCTTTTAAGCAAAGGCCAATGGGACAGTGGAGCAGGTGCCAGGGGCTTGGCGCTTCTGCCTCCCTATTCCCTGTGATGGGTGGTCTGCTGCCCACTCCATACCCTGCCCAGGGACTTCTGCTGCTCTTTGCCCAGCAGGGGCCTGGGTGCAGGTGCAGAGAAGGTTGGGGTTGGGCATGTTCCTCATGTGGAGAGTGGTGGGGCTGGGGCTGTGGGCACCTGTGAAACTCTACATATGTCCAGTGAGTATCCCCATGCCTGAGGAAGTGCAACAGTAAATAGCAGATTTTAAAAAACACCATGGGAGGTCAAAAGAGACTGCTGACGAAAGGAGAATGATTTTTTTTTTTTTTTTTTTTTTTTGCTTTTTGAACATTGGGCCCCACATTTTTGGTGTATGCTACAAATTATGTAGCTGGTCTGAGTGATCCTATGCATAAACCCTGTTCTTATTGGATCTACTTTATTGGTGGCTCACATTAATGAAATAATGCACCCCTTCCCCTAGTTTTTTGCTTTCTCTCTCTTTCACCAACTGTTCATTCTGATCATACTGAAAGTCTTTCATATGTTTGTAAGTTTCTTTATACATTGTAGTATTTTTGTTTGAATGAATGTGAACAACAGGGATTTTTAAATATAAAGCAATAACATATTAAAAGTCCTTGTAAACTTTATGCAAGAGCTTTGACAACTTAAAGAGAATCAGTAAGAGTTATCCTGTTTATGTGATTTATCCAATAATTGTTCAATTTTTAACTGCGTGAATTTGGTTATGTGGTTTAGCCATCTAGGAGTGGTTTGCATTGCCTCACTTTGTTAGGCAGGATAATAATAAATAAGCAGGATATGCTTGGGACCCGCTGTGTGCTCTGTGAATGTTTGCAGAAGAATAGGAGGTGGGGATTGGAGCATACATATCTTGGCAAAGGTTTTTATTGTTTGAAGGTTGAGCAGCTGGTAACACTAGAACTAATTATTCCAGATGTTGTAGTCTGTGTCTCACTTGACCTCTCATCGGCATTTTCCGGTTGACCATGTTCTATTTGAAGCACTCTTCCCTTGGTTCGTATGACAGCTTTTTCTTGTTTTTTTCTCTGGTTCTCTCTGGCTGCTGCTGCTTAGTCTCCTTTTCTTTGATGCAGCCTGTAAATGTTGTTAGCTGAGGACTTAGTCCTTTGCCTTCCTTTCTTTCTCATTCATTTCTTCTTCTTCTTCTGCTTCCTTATATTGTGCAGCAGCTAAGAACAACGTCTCATGAGCCATGTCGTTTGGGTTCAGTTGCTACTAATTGTGTCAATTTTGGGCAAGTTATTTGGCCAAAGTACAGTGTTCTGTGAGCTTGTGCTACAGTTTTATATCAATTAAAGATGAAATAATAATAGTGCCATCCTCATAGGCTTGTGTGAAGATTATTCATGTTAACTTGTGTTAATTGAATAGTAAATACTTTTAGCTATGAAAAGTTAGAAGTTTGGGCTTCTGCTTTTGGCTATAATGAACTAGCTTGTAGCAGACCAATATTCTATCCAGAACAATGGAGAAGCTAGCCAGAGGACCAAAAACATTTGTTTGAAGGCTCAGGAGAACTACCAAGGTGGCCAAAACCCCAGAGAAAAAGGAGGTCAGACTAATTAAGTCTGATATTCTAAGTTGCTTTTCATCTTGATGTATTTACCTGTTCATGAGTGGCAGGTGCAGAGTCTATGAAGGCAAGTAGAAAGTGACTGAGGAGGCTGAGAAGTTAAGCAGAACTAATAGTTTCATTCTGCTGGGGAGAAAAAAATGGAGATGGAGGTTCACCAAGATAGACGGATTCTGTTCAACATTCCAGTCATTCAGTTGGGACCCCTAAAGATTACACCATTGAAATAAGGGCTAACCGAACACATAATAGGCCATACAAACACTGAAATCCAGTTTTGAGTGAGTTTAATCCTTGTTTGGATTAAGGAGATCTATCCTATGGCTTGCGAGAAGCTAAGGAAAATCCTCTCTGAAGGAAAACATTTTCCGGAGCCTCTAAATGTTTCAATAAACAATGACTACATTCAATAAAGATTTATTTGATATATCCAGAGATATGACCAAGAATAAAAAAGACCACAGAAACATCTATGTGATCCAGATAACAGAATGATCAGATATGATCTCTAAAACAGTTGTGATAAATACATACTAGAAAATAGATTAAGATAAAGAATTTTAACAAAACAAAATAGAGATATACAATATAAATAATCAAGTGGAAATTTTAGAAACAACAAATACAAAAATTAAGTATGGAGTAAATGGTTCAACAGAAAATTAGACACAGATGGAGGGAGAATTAATGCTCAGGAATATAGGTCAGTAGAAGATATTAAGACCAATTTATGAAGAGCAGAAAATGGAAAATGTAGAAAGGAGCATAAGAAGCATATGAGTCATGGGTCTAAAATATATGTATTAAAATAACAGAATGGGAAAAGAAGGAGAATATACAACAGTAATATTTGAAAAGGTAATGGCCAATTTTCTAAAATCAACAAATGACGTCAAACCATAAGTTCAAGAAGTGCTGCCGTACTAGATAGGATAATTACAAGGTAATCTGCACACAAGCACATTATATTAAAACTTATGGGAATTAAAGACAATGAAAGCATTAAATGCAGCTAGAGAAAAATAGATTATCTTCAAAAGAGATATATCAGACTTAGCTGATGTGTAAACCAAAATGATGTAAGCCAGAAAGCAATGGAATAACAGTTTTAGAATACTCCAAGAAAATAACTGCTAACCTAGCATTCTTTATCTAGCAAAAACACCTTCAAAATGAAGGTGATATGACACAAAAAGCACAAAGAACAAGAGAAAATAGGTAAATTGTACTTCATCAAAGTTAAAAACTTCTGTGCCTCAAAGGGCATCATGAAGAAAGTCAAAAACAATCCATGCAATGGGAGAAGATTTTTGCAAATCACATATCCGATAGAAGACTTGTATTAGAATATATAAGAAGCTCTTACAACTGAACAACAAAGACAAATAACACAATTTTAAAATGGGCAAAGGATTGTAATAGCTGTTTCTCCAGAAAAGATATTCGCATGCCCAGTTAATACATGACAAGATGATCAAAACTGTTAGCCATCAGGAAAATGCAAATCAAAACCATGAGATATCAGTTCACATTTATTAGGATTGCCATAATAAAAAAGGCAAACAACAACTAGTGTTGGTGAGATTGTAGAGAAATTGGAAACTTCAAACGTTGCTGGTAGGAATGTAAAATGATACAGCCACTTTGGAAGACGGTCTGACATTTTCTTAGAATGTTAATGACCCAGCACTTCTGCTCCTAGGTATATACCCAAGAGAAGTGAAAGCATATGTCTACATAAAAACTTGTACACAGACAAATGTAATAGTAGTATTATTCATAATAGCCAAAAAGTGGAAACAGTCCAAATGTCCATCAACTGAGGAATAGATAAATAAAATGTGATACATCCATGCTTTGAAATATTATTCAGAAATAAAGGGAGTGAAATACCAATAAATGCCTCAGCATAGATGAAGCTCATAAAACATTACGCTTAGTGAAAGAAACCAGTCACAAAAGACCACTGCTATAGTTCGGATGTTGTCCCCTCCAAATCTCATGTCAAAATTTGATTCCTAGTGTTGAGAGTGGGCATAAGGCGAGGTGTTTGGGTCATGGGGATACATCCCTTATGAACAGATTAATGCCCGTGGTTGGGGGAGAGTGAGTTCTTACCCATATTTTTTCCATGCAAGAGCTGGCTGTTAAAAAAGAGCCTGGTACCTCCATCCTACCTCTTTTGCTTCCTGTCTCGCCATATGATCTCTGCACATGCTGGCTTCCCCTTTGCCTTTTGCCATGAGTGGAAGCAGCCTGAGGCTTTCACCACATGCCCAGTCTTTCAGCCAGCAGGATTGTGAGCCAGATAACCCTTTTAAAATTGTAAATGACCCAATCTCAAGTATTCCTTTATAACAACACAAAACAGACTAAGACAACCACATATTGTATGATTCCACTTACATGAAATACCTAAATTGGCAAATCTGTAGAGACAGAAAGGAGATTAGTGGTTGTCAGGGGCTGGTAGGTATATGTGTGGGGGAATGAGGAGTGACTGCTAATGGGTTTGTGGTTTATTTTGGGGGTGATGAAAGTATTCTGAAATTCACTGTGGTGATGGACACACAACTCTGTGAATATACTGTGAGCCAGAGAATTAGGCACTGGAAATAGGTGAATTATGTGGTATAAATTATATCTCAATAAAGCTGTTATCCCCAAAGTGGGGGTGAAATAAAAATGTTTCTAGAAAACAGAAACTGACCAATTTTATTGTCAGTGGACTCTCACTAAAGAAATACTAAAGAGAGTTCTTCAGGCAAAAGGAAATTATTATAGATAGAAGCACAGAAATGCAGGAAGGAATGAAGTGCAATCAACAAGGTAAATCTAAGTGAATATTGACTGCCCAAAACAGTACTACCTCATGGGATTTAAAATACTTTTCTCAGTGTCTCAAAAGGTGTAGCTGACACGATGGCATACATCTATACTTCCAGCTACTCAGGAGACTGAGGCAGGAGGATTGTTTGAGCCCAGGAGTTTAAGACCAGCCTGAGCAAAATAGTGAAACCTTGTCTCAAAAAAAAAAAAAAAAAAAAAGGTATAAATCATGTTAAAGTGGTCTAGTGCCCTTACATTGTCTGAGAAGTGATGGCACTAATTTTTTTTGCTGAGTCAGGAAGGCATATTATCTATAGGATAAATCACTAAAAGGCTTAATAAAAGAATGTGTACCTGGGAATAAAAAGAATATTAGAAAGGAATATAGAAGAATAAAGAATAGTAGATTAAACCAAATATGGCGGAAAAGAGGAAAAAGGAAACTAGAATATGCAGATTAAACACTAAACATGCAGATTTGAACCCAAACATCAGCAATCATTTTAAATTAACAGTCTTTGATGTATTTTTATTAAAAATTATCAGATTAGATTAAAAAACTCTATTCTACTTACAAGAGATACATCTAAAATATATGGGTACCAAATATTGTAAGTAAAGGACTAAAAGAAGACTATCCATGCAACACTAACCAAAAGAAAGTGGCATGCCTGTATTAATAACAGACATGCTCTTTAGGCAGGAAACATTACTAGAGATAAGGAGGAAATCTCATAGTGCTAAGAGAGCCCACTAGGAAGTATTTGTCTGCACCTAATAACTGAAATAAATCCAATATTGACAGAATGAAAAGGAAACATAGAAAAATTCACGGTTGTATGCCTCTCTATAGAACAAGCAGGTAAAGAGCAGTGAGGATAGAGATTTAAGTATCTCATTTAACAAACACTGCAACTGTTAGGATACATTATTTTCTTGTATTGGGCCATAACACAAGTCTCAAGAAATTCCAAAGAATTGCAATCATACAGAGTGTGTGTGTGTGTGTGTGTGTGTGTGTGTGTGTGTTTGATCATGGTGAAATCTACAATAAGAGAAGCTACTAGAAAATTCCTAAATATTTGGAAATTATTTAATACACTTTTAAATAATTTTTGGATCAAAGAAGAAATCCCGGTGAAATGTAGAAACTATTTTGAATTGAACATAATGAAAATATAGCACATCAGATCCTGTGGACTATAGCTCAAATTTACATCGAGGAAAATTGTAGTCTTTTTCGTATTTATTTATGTATTGAGAGAGTGTCTCGCTCTGTTGCCCAGGCTAGAGTGCAGTGGCATGATCATAGCTCACTGTAACCTTGAACTTCTGGACTGAAGTGATCCTTCTGCCTTCACCTTCTGAGTAGCTGGTACTACAGGTGTGCACCACCACACCCAGCTATTTTTTAAAAAAAATTTTAGTAGAGATGAGGTCTTGTGAAAATTATAGTCTTAAATGCACATAATTGAAAAGAAGAAAGGCTGAAAAATCTTAAGATTTCAAAGGTTAGGAAAAAACAACATGTCGAACACAGAAGAAAATAATAAAGATAAGAATAGCAATTAGTGAGCTAGAAAACAAACTTATAGAGGAAAAGCAGTATAATCAATAGTTCTTTAAAAAGACATTGATAAAGAACTTCTCCTAAATCATTAGAGAAAATATTCAGACAGCACAGTTAGCAATATCAGAAATTTAAAAAGGGACTACCACTACTGATTCTCAAGACACATGAAGTAAACAGTTATCTTTAGGCACGCCAATGCATCTGTGGGATTTCAACCATCATATTTTTGTTAACACCCAGCGCCCTGAATCTATTTCTTTATTCACCACCTTTTATAGACAAACGTGTTAAAAACAAATCCCAGTTGTGGCCTGGCACAGTGGCTCATGCCTGTAATCCCAGCACTTTAGGAGGGTGAGGAAGGAGGATTGCCTGAGTCCAGGAGTTCAAGACCAGCCTGGGCAACATGGCGAGACCTCATTTTTACTAGAAGTTAAAAAATTAGCCAGGCGTGGTGATGCACATCTGTAGTCCCAGCTACTCGGAGGGCTGAGGCAGGAGGGTCACTTGAGCCTGGGAGGTCAAGGATGTGGTGAGCTGTGTTCATGCCACTGTACTCCAATATGGGTGATAGAGTGAGACCCTGCCTCAAAACAAAAAACTAAACCGAAAAACTAAAAACCAAATCCTCGTTGTATCCTATCTCCCTGCCCCCAAACAGCTGTTAGTCCAGTGTTTGCCATGTTAATGCAAATGGTAAATGGTACTGCCAGTTAACTAATTTGCTTAAGCAAGAAACTCAATATTTTGCCTCTCTATGTTGGACACCACCATATCTGACCAGTCACTCAATCCTCTAACTTTTCCTTTCTCTCTTTCATGCCCTCCTTCCCTATACCACCCCTCTCCCTTTCCTTCTCTCCATTTCCACTGGATTCACCATTGTCCAAGCCACATTCAGATTGCCTCTGATCCTAGTGGTGGCTTCTCCATTTGTCTTCCCTCTTTCATCCCTACACTGCAAAGCTGGTTCTGCACATATCTGCTCACAGCCATTCCATTTCATGGCTTCTTATTGCCCTAGAAACAAGGCTAGTCTGCTTTGGCCAGAGAGGCTCCCCCTCCATGGCTGATGGCCTGCCTCCCTTCGCTGACTTAACTGCTCACACTCTGTGACAGGACTTTTGCATCTACTGTGCTTCAGTCCCTGCATCCCACATCCCCTCCTGAAGAAAACAAGAACAGAAACAACACAGACAACTAACTCATTGTGCCTCCTCACTTCCTCAACTGCCTTGGGTGATCAGTCCTGTCCACAGCCCCGAGTGCTCCCGAGGACCTGGTCTGTCTTGCTTGGGGCTGTCTGTCTCCCCAGGACACAGTGTAGTGTGTGGCATGGAGAAGAACAGGAAAGGACTATTAATCTGAATGAGTTAACAAACCAGCGGTAATAATAATCCTGAAACATAGTGTTGATACGATTTTCAACTTGAATAAAGTGAAATGGAAAATGGCAAAAGGTGCCTATAGACATAAGTAAAAAATATATTCCAGCTTTTTCAAGGGAAAGTGTGATGTGTTTTTGGCTATTTAATGATAGTAAAATATTTTCAGATAACTCAAATATTTACCTATTTACCAGACTATCACTCTCTCTGAATTTAAGCTCTGAGTGGGAGATGCGTGACCTTTGTCTTTCTTGCAGAATTTGACAGAGGCCCTTGCCTTTGGTTGGTGAGCTGGACTCTTTTGTTGACTTAAATAGAAATCTGGGGTTTATTGGGAAACTGCTTAAGTCAGTTTCAAGACATTGCTTCTCTTGCTTGGTGGCCGCAAAGAACGTAACTTATTGAATGTTTCTGAGAAAGTAAAGTCCAACTGCTTTCAAAGTAAATACATTCATGTTATTTCATAACCCATGTATGCTGGGTCGTCAAAAATATCCTTGTACTTCATCCTAAAACATTTATTAAAGTAACTATGATGTGCTCATTTAGAAAAGGCCAAATGGGCCACTAAGAACTTAAAAATTTAAAAATGATCTGTTGGGGTTAGCCAACAGGAACTGCTTTCTTCTGATATCATGTGAATTGATTTCATGTAGTCTTTCTCTTAAGAAAATTGACCAAGCGTTACTTGTATTTTTAAAACATGTAAATGTAATTACATTTTTTATGTGAAATGCATTATACATACAAAGGAATACATGTGAGGAGTATGCATAGTTTGAAGGTTAATGAAATGAGTACCACATTCTCACTATAACCTTAGGAAATAGCAGAGAACAACCCCAGAGGGTGTGCCCTGTGTCTTGTGCCTTTGCAATGGTTGTTAACGGGTTAAGGGGGAATCACAGTCTGTAAAAGCTAGAATGATTGAACCGAGTTTTGTGTTGGTTTTATTAAGACTTGTGAAAGGGACACGTGGCACTGCTTGTTGGAAAGCTGTCTTTCCTAACATTTTTTGCTTGTCCTTTAAGTCCAGTTTCTTGTCTCTGCTCCATTTAGAAGGAACCACAAAATCCAAGGAAGCCACAAGCTTCATGGCTGCCTAGCAACAAAAGTACCATTTGAGGGGGGAAACAGGCGTAGCTGTATTGCAACTGACCAGATGGAACATGCTGACTGCTTTTGGGCTGCTCTTAAAGCTGTATGTGCCTGAAGTGGGGCAGTCAGGGGACCCATAGTCAACCTGGCCCTGGAGAGAGGTGGGGCCGACAGCAACACTTCATTTATGAGCCAGGAGTGGGGCTGGCTTTGTGGGCATGTGACTGATGGGGTCAGAAGGGCCCCGTGCTTAAGGTTGCTATCTTGAAATTCTTCCGAGTTTTATCTTTCCATTTGCATTTTGAAAGTGAAGTTCCATGGGTCCATGGAGCACGCTCTAGGGGTTTGGGGCTTCGTGTGGTTTAGCCTCCTGCTGTCTCCTCTCCTCCCTGGGAGGGTCCTTGGCTGACTGCTCCCTCACTCCCCAGTGCTCCAGGCTCTGTTTGGGTTCCCCTTCCTTGCTTTTACCCAGCAAGTGCTGCTGCTATCCTCTGCCCCAAGCAGGACTTGGGGCTCAGGGAAGGTCAGGGAAGCAGGACTTTGGGCTCAGGTATGTTCTTGCTCTGTGGCATGTCAGGGCTGGGCAGGTAGTGACCAGCGCTGCCTTGAGCCTGCAGTGTTGTGGTGCATTCAGTGGGCAACTTGAAGGGGGCAAACCTCTCACCAACCTGCCATCCAGGTGCAGAGCACATGGAGTGTGAAAGTTGTTCTCCCTGTCAGCTGTGGGTTGAGGTGGCAAGCTCATGGAAAGAGGAGGGTGACATAAAGTCAGAACCCTAAAGTTGCTCCTGAGCCTATGAGTCAACTGGAAAGTTCTGGTTTGGGCCAGTTTGGCCAGTTTCTCCTGGGCTGTCTCATGTGTCTGTCTTGTGGGTCATCTGGAGGCTTGACCATCCAGGCTGGCCTCGCGTGACATGTGGCAGTTGGCAGGCTGTGAGCAGGGGTGGCAGGAGCAGCCAGGCCCAAGTCTTTCACCCTCCAGCAGGGAACCCCAACGTCTTCAGGTAGAGGCAGAGCTCCAAGAGCAGCAAGAGAGGACAGCCCCAGTGAGCAGGTGCCTTCCAGGTCTCTGCCAGGTCACATGTGACACCGTCCATTGGCCAAAGCAAGACACAGGCCACCCAGATGCCAGGAGTAGAGGAAGAATCTGCCTCTAGAGGGAAGTTGTTGCAAAATCACATTGCGAGGATGTAGATGCAGGGATGGGGGAACCAGTGAAGTCCCAGGATCACTTGCGCTTTCCATTAGGTTTACTTTTTTCTTTTTAGGATCAGAATGTTTTTCCACTTCTAAACTCTAATCAAAATTAGTTTAAAGAGTAGCTCTAGTATATATATTTATAGAACGGTTCTGTGCAAATCTATTTCAGGATTACACAGAAATTTTATTGCCTGGGCTATGGATCACTGTGGACCTGCTGCCAAAACCTAGATAATCATTAAGCTACCCCACTAACATGCTAGTTCACTGGACTAAGAAAAAGAAAGAATACATAAATCGAGAGGTGACATCAGCCTTCTTTGAGATGTTTGGATTTTTTTTTTTTTCCAGGATGGTGAGTCTGCCCTTTCTGTTTTTTCTTTAGATGACAGTCTCACTCTGTTGGAGTACAGTGGTGCAATCTTGGCTCACTGCAACCTCCGCCTCCCCAGTTCTAATGATTCTCCTGCCTGAGCCTCCTGAGTAGCTGGGATTACAGGTGTGGCACCATCATACCGGCTACTTTTTGTTTGTTTGTTTGTTTTAGTGGAGATGGTGTTTCATCATTTTAGCCAGGCTAGTCTCAAACTCCTGACCTCAAGTGATCTGCCTGCGTTGACCTCCTGAAGTTCTGGGATTACAGGCATGAGGCACCATGCCTGACTTGCCCTTCCTTTTTGACTGTACTATCTCTGCAGCAACAGTTAAAAGAACCCCAGAGTGACTTTGCATAGTGTCTCTACAAGGAGTGGAAGGCTCTTTCTATGTCTTCAGGGAATGAGGTTCTGCTTTATTGGTGTGTTTTAACCCAGGCAGAGTGGCACAAAATCCTGGATATTTAGACGGACACTTACTGTGGATCTGAGACTGGCTGCCTGCTGAGCACCCTGCCTCTCACCAGAATCCTGGCCACAGGTTTACAGCCCTAACTGTGTGAGCCTGCAACCCAATCTGAAGTCCTCCTGTTGCACCGCTGTGGCTGCCCCTAAATTTCCTTAATCACCAGACTTCTATAATAGCCCTGTAATGTTATCTTCCCCCATGGCTCCTGGCTTTGTCTTATGTCCTGAAGTGCCCAGCAATGTCCTGGCCACCAAACCTAGAGCCAAGAAAGGACTGCAGGGGACATGCTGCCAGGGGATCAGGGTTGACATGAAAATTGTCAGAGTCAGGAAATTCCAGGTCCCTTAAGTCATTTGGGAAGACATTTGACAGGAAAGGCCAAGGAATGGGATCAGGTTGCCTCTGTGTAAGTAAGAATTGAGATTCCCCGGCAGGGACTGGTCTGGCAGGGAGGTGTCTGAGTTTTCCACTCTGTAGGGAAAGTTTCGATATATCTGTCTAAGTCTGTGTAATAACTAGATTGGAATTAATCAACACTCACTGTCTATTCATATTGTTTTTAATTCTTCAGAATGTTTATAACTGTTACTTCATTATCACTGACAAAATTGAGGAATTCATTTAGTGTACCTGTTAATTTGCTTATTAAAATAATTGCTAAACATGACCCCATCCCCACAAATTTAGGGACTTTTGCTGTTTTCAATGTATCGGTCCAGCTAAGAAGCACTGTATTCTTCCTCCTTGGCTCATGTGATGGTTTAAATATTAATCTCCTGTGTCTCGGGTATAATGATGGGTGGGGTTTGTGTGGTGGAGTGGCTCGGGTGGTGTGTGTTGACTTGTTTGCTGTCTTCACAGCCCCTGCGTTGTTAGGATCCCCTTTGCACACGCATATCTTGTCTCCCAAAGGGCAGCCCCTCTTCCTATAACCCCGCTGTGAGGACTCCACACGAAGTTCCTGAGAGATCAAGAGATGCAAATTGTTTTCTTTTTCAGTTGAGGGACTCAGTAACACAAAAGGGATGGGCCTGCCCACCCATTCATTAGGGATCGGGGTTGTGATATCTGGCGTAGGAGGTAATGGCAGCCTCTATCCTGGACGGGGCACTCGGGCAGTTCCATGGAGGATGCTTAGGTCTCTGCTAACGATAGCAGAAGGAATATAACTGAAGATGAACGTCCACCCATTTTGACAGTTGATTTAGTTGGTGTTTTATTCTCTTCTGTGCTTGATTTGTGTGTTATACTTAAACGATCTTTTTGAGGGAAGGAAGTGATTATGTGTTCCTTGGTGCCCTGCCTGTGCCTGACATATAATTTTGTTAAAATTGAACTGTGGAAATAGTAGTAGTTATACTGCCCAGAATGTGAGAAGAGGAATGGTGAGAACAGGCTATTTTGCTAAGATTTGGGGATTCTGCTGTCAGAGGCTGGGGAGATTATGGGGCTTCCTGTTACAATCTGGGGCGGGCACGAAGCACCTTGAGGCAGATACCTGGCAGGCCAGGGTGAGTGTCCAGAAAGGTGAGATATTTGTGTTGGGCTACTGGGAATAAAATCTGAAGATGTAAGATGGAAATGATATGCAAAAGAGCCCAGATGGGGCTACATCTGCCAGCCACTAGTACATCCCCACCTCCTCCCATTCTAAGGAGAAGAGCTTAGGGCTTAGGCAGGGCGGGTGGAGACTGGTAAGCCTGGGTAAGGGTCTCTGTCTTTTCATCTCTGCTATCTCTGCTTTAGGTACCTCAGCTGAATGGCCAAGAGCAGTATGTGCTGGTGCTGGCCTGGGTGACCTGCAAGATTGATTGTCAAATTCTCAGGAATTTTGTGAGCCACTTGTCAAACATAGCTTTTGCTAAAAATTAAATTGGCTAGGCACAGCAGTTCACATCTTTAATCTTTTTTTTTTTTTTTTTTTTTTTTTTGAGACGGAGTCTCGCTCTGTCGCCCAGGCTGGAGTGCAGTGGCGCGATCTCAGCTCACTGCAAGCTCTGCCTCCTGGGTTCATGCCTTTCTTCTGCCTCAGCCTCCTGAGTAGCTGGGACTACAGGGGCCTGCCACCATGCCCGGCTAATTTTTTTGTATTTTTAGTAGAGACAGGGTTTCCCTGTGTTAGCCGGGATGATCTTGATCTCCTGTCCTTGTGATCCACCCGCCTGGGCCTCCCAAAGTGCTGGGATTACAGGCGTGAGCCACTGCACCCCGCCACATCTTTAATCTTAACACTTTGGGAGGCTGGGGAGGGAGGATTGCTTGATGCCAGGAGTTCAAGACCAGCCTGAGCAACAGTGAGACCCCCCCTACAAAAAAGCAATGATAATAATAAATAAAAATAAAATAAATTTTAAATAAGAATTATAGAAACTCACAATTGAGCAGATTATATTAAAAACAAAGGTTATAGACATTCCAAGTGTTTCACTTCCTAATTATTTTCCTCCATTCTGCTACCTCTGCTCTCCCAGTTATTTAGATCTTACAGATCTGTGTGGTAGAAATTCTGTATACTGGTGAGCTTCTGCACACCTCTTTCTAACCCCATGCTCGGCGACTATGCATTGGTAGCTTGAAACAGGCTCTGGTGGGAGTATTTATGCCACATTCATGCATATGCTTGGCTTCTCTCCAGACAGCACTTCTTCTTGCTCTTGGTTCTCTCCCTCCGGCTGAGTGTGGACCACAGGCTCAGAATGACTCAGACCTCCTTGAGGAGAATCAGAAACTCTTTATCCCAGTGCTTCTCTCTTTAAGCTCATATGTTTCCACGGGTTGAGGAAAAGGACATTGTGATGGTTTAAAGAGCTTTCGTCATTCCATCTTTCAGTCTGTTGATTATATGTGGGATTAAAAATAAGCAATGTGTTGATACTATCAGCTGAACACACTAAATCAGCTTTCTTAGTTAATAACAGCAGTAGAAATGAAAGCGAGAATGAGCTGCCAGTGATTACAGCCAGACACATGGTTCACTGTACGTGTCAACAGGTCCAATTTCCACTGGAATTTTCCACCTGGAATGATAAAGTCTGATTTCCATCCACTGGTGATCATTGGCTCAGGAGACACCTTCTGCAGGAAACTCTTCCTGCCTGCTGCTTCCACAGAGTAGGGGAGGCAGCTCCTGCATGTTTCCCCAAAACCCTGGGCACACCTTTGACACTACAGTACAGAGAGGTTGGCCAGTTTGTATTAAATGCCTTCTCAAATCAGATGATCCATCTGTAAGATGCTGCTGAAGAACGCTGAAATTCACCAGCAAGCCTTTAGTAATTATGAGGTACGGACTGCTATTAGAGAAATAAAACAAGTGAATCAAATAGGATTAACCCCTTCAAATGACTTAACTAGGTATTTCTCACAAGTAATAAAGAAGAAATTCCTTTCATTCTGTTGCGGATAACCAGAAACAAGGAACTGCAGGGTTTCTAACAATAATTAACAGCCTGTTATAGATGCTGCTTCTAAACATGATGACAGTTTGCATTTCTCTTGTTGAGGATAATAGCAAAACTTTCTTATTAAAACCAAAAACTAATCCCTTATTTGAAATCTCACTTATAGCAGATTATCAAGCATTTATCTAGATGATTTAAAGTAACCACATATTTGTCTCCACTTTTCCCCAAGCTGTCATTTTGGAATAATAGCCTAACTCAGCAAGAAGATGAATTGAGTCATGAGTTTAGATTTCCTCGTAATATTAATCTCAATCTTCTTTGGTAAAATTATTTTCCTCTATTTTTAAGAGTAATCATTCTGTATGTAATATAACGCTAACTGCTACCTGTAGCAACCACAAAACCTTAATGAGTTAGCACAGCAAAGGCACGTTTCTTGATCCTGTCACAGTTCAGGATGGGTCAGTGGATCTGGGCAGCAAAGTGCTCTCTTCCATGTAGTGACTCAGGAACCCAAACTCCTTGCATTTGGGGCTCTGCTGTTTTGTAGGTTTCAAAGTCTCCTCTGGCTCCTCTGCATCTGGCCATAGGCAGGAAAAGAAAAGTGGACAGTTGTGCAGAGGTGTTATGGCCAAGCTTGTTGGGGGCCTTCTTTTCACTTTCACCCACATTCTGTTGATCAATACTCAGTTATGCAGCCAGAGCCCAACTCTAAGGCAAGGCTGTGTGCCTGGGGAGAAAAGGGAATGGCATTGGTAAACACATTTGTTCGGTCAATTTTGCACCATGACAAAATTTTCAAGTTCTTTGTGGTCTTGGGCTATAGAGAGGATGCAGAGTGTAGTGGTTGAGACCGTGTCCTCAAATCAAACCGCTGGTATCCAAATTCCATCTCTACAATTTACTAGATGGTGAATTGGGCAAGTAACATAGCCTCTCTCTGTGCCTCAGGGTCCTCCTCTGTAAAATGAGGAAAATAGTAGAACGTATAGAGTTTGTGAGAGAATCAACTGACTTTCCATGTACAAATGTTTAGAACAGTGCCCAGAATATAATGAACAACATATAAATGTTTGTAAAACAAAATGTTTGGCTGGGTGTGGTGGCTCACGCGTGTAATCCCAGCACTTTGGGAGGCCGAGGTGGGTGGATCACCTGAAGTCAAGACCAGGCTGGCCAACATGGCAAAAGCCCGTCTCTACTAAAAATATAAAAAATTAAGGGGGCATGGTGGTGGGTGCCTGTCATCCCAGCTACTTGGGAGACTGAGGCAGAAGAATTGCTTGAACCGGGGAGGCAGAGGTTGCAGTGAGCCGAGATCATGCCATTGCACTCCAGCCTGGGTGACAGAGTGAGACTCTGTCGCCAAAAAAACAAAAAATAAATATTTTAAAAAATGAGATCTGTGCGTGTGCCTATAATCCCAGCTACTTGGGAGGCTGAGGCAGGAGAATCACTTGAACCCGGGAGGTGGAGGTTGCAGTGAGCTGAGATCGAGCCACTGCACTCCAGCCTGGGTGACAGAGCGAGACTCTCTCTCAAAAAAAATAAAAATTAAATAAAAATTAAAAAAAAATGAGATTAGTAACAAAGAGACTTAATTTCCCGTGTGCTATGTCGTAATTTGGGTATATTGCCATTCAATTGGAGGATGTTTCAGTTCAATTGTAAAAATACTTTATTGAGCAACATTATTTGTAATGTGCAGAGTACGACCATAGAATCTGAATAAGCAGACTCGTCACTGAATCAAAGGAAACAGCATATTTTCCCCACCAAATTTGCCTTTTAAGTTCTGTGACTCAATCCATAGTCACATCAGCGTCGTGATCTCGATTTCCTCTCTTGAAATGCCAGGTCTCATCTGGGCCCCTGCGAGTGGAAAAAGATGCTGACCCAGGACCAAAAGGGCTCCTTCAGTGGCCTAGGGCCCAGGGGATGCTGTCGATGTCACTCTGTTAAGAGATGCCTCATCTATCCACTCGGTACTCAGCTCATTCCCGATCTATTTGCACTAACATACTAGCTTTTCGAGTTATGATCCGCATTTCAGAATATTGCTTGATTTTACAAAACACATGAGGGCAATATGATGTGATTTCTCCATATGTAGTCCCCATCTGAGGAGCAGGTTGGGTATAACAGGCTCTTTCTCTTGCAGCTGGATGACTGTACTCTGCAGCTCTCTCACAATGGCGCCTACCTGGATTTGGAGGCCACCCTGGCAGAGCAGCGGGATGAGTTGGAAGGCTTCCAGGACGACGCTGGGTAAGAGCAACTGTTGACCCTGCTGACTGGTCCCCACCTACCAGGAAATGGGGGTACATTGAGGCCTTAAAATATTTAGGAGGAACTACCATGGCTTTGACCTTCTCTTAAT
Organism: Piliocolobus tephrosceles; assembly: GCF_002776525.5. Classification (NCBI taxonomy): domain Eukaryota; kingdom Metazoa; phylum Chordata; class Mammalia; order Primates; family Cercopithecidae; genus Piliocolobus; species Piliocolobus tephrosceles. The sequence continues at coordinate 45,942,404 of NC_045451.1, read as the reverse complement.
TCTCAGTCACACAGGAGGGAGATGCAAGTGACTCATCAGTGGTAACTGCAGACCCGTTTCCATTTTGAGTAACTTTTCTTGATGGGTGCTCGGGAGTAGCCTTTTCTAGGAACATTTGTGGTAGTCAAGCACATGGTATTTATATTCTAAGTTATTTTAAAATCATATATCACAATTAAATAGATATTTTCCAGCCAGCTGTGGTGGCTCACACCTGTAGTCCCAGCTACTCGGGAGGCTGAGGTGGGAGGATCGCTTGAGCCTGGGAGGCTGAGGCTGCAGTGAGTCATAATTGTGCCACTGCACTCCAGCTTGGATAAAAGGGCAAGACCTTGCCTCTAAAAATGAATAAATAAATAGATATTTTCCAGATTTTAGTGGATTCGCAACTATTTTAGATATTGTATTCAATGATAATTTACTGGATATTTTCTTAGCAGATGCTCTAGAAGATAGTTTTATATGGTATCATCTTTTAAACTCATTACTGTGGAAAAAATAATTAATTATGTTAATGTCAACTTACTTTTTGCCCATACCTAGAATAGCTTAATACGTTTGCTGAATAAAGAAATACTCTGAGTCCAAAAAAAGCAATATGCTCATAAAAAAATCAGAGATGTGCACAGAAAGTGAAACCTCTCTAGGAATATACCCATATAAGTAGCCATTCTTATATTTGTTAGATTACTGAAATAGCCTCTGATAGGGCCCCATCTTTCTCCTTCTTATTTTTATTTATTTATTTTTTGAGACAGGGTCTCACTCCAGCTGTCCAGGTTGGAGTGCAGTGGCATGATCTCAGCTCACTGCAGCCTCTCAAGTAGCTGGGACTGCAGACACGTGCCACTGTGCCCAGCTAATTATATATGTGTGTGTGTGTGTGTGTGTGTGTGTGTGTGTGTGTGTATGTGTATGTTATTTTTGAGATGGAATCTTGTTGCGTTGCCCAGGCTGGAGTGCAGTGGTGTGATCTCGGCTTACTGCAACCTCTGCCTCCCAGGTTCCAGTGATTCTCCTGCCTCAACCTCCCAAGTAGCTGGGATTACAGGCACGCACCACCATGCCTGGCTAATTTTTGTATGTTTTAGTAGATATGGGGTTTTGTCATGTTGCCCAGGCTGGTCTTGAACTCCTGAACTCAAGCAATTCACCCTCAGCTTCCCTAAGTGCTGGGATTACAGGTGTGAGTCACCATGCCCAGCCTACTTCTTATCCATCTCGAACCAAGTGTATCTCTGATTTCATCACCCTCCTCTTCAGGAAACTTAAGAGGTTCCCTGATACTTTCCAAATAATGCTCAGCTATCTTAATCTGTTGTCCAGGAGCCCCCAAAAGTTGTTTGAAACCACTTTGTCTGAGTTAAAAATATGGTCCACTGGATACTATCTGGGAGTTCTCATTTTTCACAAATAGCTCAATTAATGGAGAAAAATTGGAACCTTCTTAGTTTCGTGTAGCTATTTGACTTTAGTATGTACTGCTGGCTTCCTGGGTTTCCCCTGTTTTAACACCCTTCACAATTTATGATCATTGATTATGCTGCCAGTTGCCCCTCTTCTCTGCTGCTAACACTCCACTAGGCCAGAACCATGCCTGTCTTAATGTCCAGTACTTGGCATTTTCTCAGCATGTTTCAGGCACTTAGCAAATACTGGTGGCCAGGTGAATGGCCCATTGCCAGAATGGATTCCTGAATAGCATGGCCACATGCACCAAAAAAACCAAGGTCCTTGTTAGGATTCAGCAAGGTGCTCTGAGGATACCCTTCTTGTCTCTAGAGTGGTAGTAGTAAGGGGCACACCAATAGTATGTGAGAAAGGATCCTGGAAACCACTATAGGCTGGGCATATGAGAGGGGTATCTTAAGTCACACCAGATTCTACTTACTGATATATTTAAAATTAACACTATTAGGCTGACAGACTTGGGGAAGTTCCGTTGCAATAGTTTTTATCAAGTATTTGAAAGTGACATCCTTTCATATAAGTTGTCAGAATGCAGGCTAGATGATAGTGTAATTGAACGACTTCATGGCTCATTGATCAAACAGACCCTGGGAATGTTATGAATAGATCGTTGTCAGCTTGAAACACGTCTCTAGTGGTGTTATGCTTGATGACTTTGTTCTCATTTTTGTTTTCTTCTTTTTTATCAAAACTTGAATGATTTGGAGATGGCAGCAGAGGAAAAAAGTGCTAATGTATTGATAAAAGCAATAAGAATAAAGGGTGTGGGAGAAGAGTAATATTTTTGGATCAGCTACTATGCCAGATACTATATTAGGCTCCCTATTCACAGGCTCTTTAATAATTAATTATCATACTAGTCAAGTAATTGGATTTTATTGTTTCAGTTTTTCATCTGAGACAACCAAGGGTCAGGAGTTAAATTACATATCCGGGGTGGCAAAGCCAAGTTTGAACACAGGTGTGACCAATTCCCAAGACTATGCTCTTCTGCCATCCCCGGGGCTTCTGGGCAAAGGTCCTTTAGGTTCTATGCAGCATGTACATTTGCACCTTTTGTGACATGAGATTGGTTTCTGCGAGGACAATTGGTCCTGGTCTAAAACACTGCCTCCAGTTGAAACAGCTTTGCTGCCATTATCCATCACTGACGCTACAGTTTGCCTGGGCAACACCTGTCTCCAGATGTTGGCAGTTCCTCCACAGCTGTTCCTAAAGAGCCAGGGCATCCTGCTGTAAGCTCCCCAGAGTAGATCCTGGTGCTTGTATTCTCACTTTGTTCCCTCTAAATCATCACTTGGCCATGAGTCCATTGAATAGGTAGAGGTTGAATGCCATTTCTGTACTCTAGTAGCTAGGGTTGCTGGGAAAATGTGTTATGGCAAGATGAGAAGGTGGGACTCAAGACTTGGGAAACTGCAAACAGAGGAAGGTAGCCCAAAAAATATTGGATAGTTACACATTTAAAATTTGTTTAGAAAAATTTAAATTTTTAATTATTTTTGATAGGGTCTTTCTTTGTCACCCAGGCTGGAGTGCAGTGGTGCAATCACAGCTCACTGCAGCCTCCATCTGCCAGGCTCAAACGATTCTCCTGCTCTGGCTAATTTTTGTATTTTTTTTGTAGAGACGGGGTCTCCCTATGTTGCCCAGGCTGGTCTGGAGCTCCTGGACTCAAAACAATCCTCCTGTCTTAGCCTCTCAAAGAGTTGGAATTATAGGCATGCGTAGCTACGCGTTTGACAAGTGTGCCCCCAGATCACCCCAGAGTGAGGTTTTGTATCTTTGAAATAGACCTTTCAGGTCCTCTCCTAGATGTGTGGCATTTGACAAAGTCTGTGTGTCTCCCATGAGTGGGAGTTAAAATATAATTGCTTCCCAGTTAAGATTTGCCCTTTGGAGGTATGAAAATGGCAAATACCATTTTTTTCTCTTGATTTATTTGTGTCAGTTATAGCAAAATGTCTGCTAATATTGTGGCCATCTAATGAGGATGTATGAATCTGTGTGAAAATTGTGATGTTTTTCATACCGTGTGTTCTGAGTTTCCTTGCTGGAGGATTTTGCTTCTTTGTTCTTGTCCATTACCCTGCACTTTTATGCCAAGGTTAACTTGTTTAGAATTATCACTCAGGCTCTAGCTAGTCAGAGAATAGGTGAAAGACCTTCAAAAGTGGAAGGACAAAGCAATTATTATGCTAACAAAATAGAACCAGGTCTGTTCACTGTTCATCGCCTTCTGAGGCCAGGGAAATTAGCAAGCATGACATGGTGCAGCAGACACAGAATCCTGCAGCCCTCCAGGTTATTTTTCCTGACATTGTCATTGTGTGGCCTTGGCAAGCCCCTTTACCTCTGATAGGAGTTTATAAAATGAGGACACTTATAACATTTATTTACAGAATAAGGGAAATATGGTCCAATCCCATTTCCCTTTCTGTATGAAGAGGGGTCCTGATGGGGTCTCTGGCACCTGAGGAGAGCAGCGTAGCTTAATGGTTAGGGACACAGGCTTTATAGTTAGTCTCATGGCTGTTTGACCTTGGGGATATAACTTCACCTCTCTGAACCTCAATTTCCTTATAATTCGGGGCAATATTATCAATACTGCCTCTTTGGGTTGTTTTGAAGTAAAATATAATAATGTATCTAAAACATTAACTATTTCTTGATACATAATACACACTCAAAACTGTTAGCTTCTGTTATAATTACAGTCCAGTTCTGGGAAGATGATACATTGAAATGGGAACCACTGGAATTTAGACCCAGAGGATTCTATGCAGGTCAGGTGCCCTGAGATCTCCACTTTTAGTTAAGAGACCTCGATGGAGGTTTGCCCACAGGGCTGAGCTGGGCCAGAACCTCTATTCTTTTGCCTGTTGCTACCCTCCGTGTCTCTGAAAGGAAACTAATGCCAGCCCGCGTCCATAGGGCACTGTCATGGAGAAGGTGGGCTTTTAGGCAAGCCCTGGAGGAGATAGTGGCTTTGGGTATTTGGAAGGTGCAGCAGGTGGGAGTGTGACTTGACCCAAGAGTGGACCTGAGAACCACAATGTTTCAGGGACATCATGAGGACCAGTGTGGTGGCTGGACATGGCATACACATTCACAGGTGCTCCTAACTTCGGGTAACTTGGGGCGTTCACCTTTTCCTCAGCATGACTCCCTTCAGGCCTGTGCCACAGGGTTGGCTGTGAAGATGGCTGGTGCTTACTGGCTGTGTCATGCTGTTCACTTTCTCTCATTTGCCAAGGGGGCTGGTAGTCCTCCCACCCTGGGCCCACGTGTCTATGTGAGGTTGGTGGCTTAGAAATCATGGCTGGATGTGCATCTGGGAAAGGGTAAGAAGGGTTGCGCAGAGGCCCATCTGCAGGGGTACATGGGTCCCACCAGCTTTGTGACCAACCTGTTTAGGGGAACCCAGGGATTTGGGACTGGCTCTGCTTTTATTCTCGGACACCTGACTTCTCAGCCTGCAGATCATGGGCCCTGAGGCTCATGAACCTCTGAGGTTTCTGTACAATTTGTGGGTTTGTGGGATTTTGGTGGGGAGGTATTTCAAAGCCTTCATCAGATTCTCAAAGAGGTCTTTGCATCTCAAAATATCAGATTTGAAGGAATAAAAAGCAGTTTCTTCTTCTTATGGTATAATACAAAAGTTAACCTCACCCATTCACACATTTGTCCAAGTTTCCTCTGTGTTTTAGATGGGGGGAATGGGAAATCATGGAATAGACTTTGAACATAAGTGTAAAAATCTACTGAACCTAAAAAACCAAACTGAAACAAGCAACCAACAAAACCCCCATGTTAAGAGAGAGATTCTGGTGAGGGTGTGGAAGGGAAGAAAGGTAGACATTCTCTGATTTTTTTTTTCCCTCTTAGGGTAGTTATCCTGAGCGGAGGGTGCAGGTGTGTTGGCTGAAGCCTTGTGGCTAATCAGTGACAGGTTTGAAGGAGCTCCTGTCTTCATAGTGCTATGCAAGGCTCAAAGTGCAGGCCATCAAGTTCTGCCCCTGCTCTCAGTGGGGGAGAAAACTGGCCCTTTAAAACCAAAGGAGCCATTAGGGGTGAGTTCAGCTGGGTTGAGTGGGTAACCCAGAGGCTCTGCATACCAGCTCCAGGTGCCAGAACTGTTGATCTCTAGGTTCTGGCTTCAGAAGGTTTGGAGTGAGGTTCAGAATCTTGCCTTTTTAAAAAAAGCTGTCCAGGCCAGGCACAGTGGCTCATGCCTTTAATCCCAGCAATTTGGGAGACCAAGGTGGGTGGATCACTTGAGGTTAGGAGTTCGAGACCAGCCTGGCCAACATGGAGAAACTCTGTCTCTACTAAAAATACAAAAAATTAGCCAGGCATGGTGGCGCACACCTGTAGTCCCAGCAGGACTGAGGCAGGAGAATTGCTTGAACCTGGGAGGTGGAGGTTGCAGTGAGCCTAGATCACACAACTATACTCTAGCCTGGGTGACAGAGCAAGACACCATCTCAAAAAAAAAAAAAAAAAGCTGTCCAGATTGTTGGATATTTGTTTGGGAACCTGCAGCATAGGCTGTCAGTCTTAGAGAATATTCCCACCCCCTGTAGAACTTTAGAACCTTCCCTGCCACGCCCAGCCTCAGGCTCATGAAAGCAGAACTCAGGGGGTGGGCCCAGGGCCCAGGCAGCGGTGATTTTCAAATCTCCCAGGTGATTTCAGTGTGCAGTCAAAGTTGAGACTCACTGCGTGAGGAAGACGGCGTTCCTGAAAAGGCTGCAGTAAGTCAGGCAAGAATGAAGTAACTCCCATGCTGAATGGACACTGAAATCAAAGGTTCTAAATGCCTTTAAATGCCAGGATGTATGAGGGCAAAGATGGTATCAGGTAGGTGTGTGGGTTGGAGTCAGAAGAAAAATGACCTGCAAAGAGAGCCCCCCACAGAACTCCTTAAGTGATGAGGGGGCTATGGGTGGGGGTGAGTGGGAAGAACTTGGAGTGGGAGGCCTTGGTCAGAGGTAACCCCCTTTGGGGACAAGCAAGGAGTGGCCTAATTAACCTAAACCTGGTAGCCAAGGGAGGTGAGTGAATTGGGGCTTCACCCGGGGTGGGGGAGGGAGGGGGCTGGGAATCTGGAGCCGTGGTGCCAGCTCGTGTAGAGCGGGACAGGAGAATGGAGTGGACATGTGTCATTAGGGGAATAGTGCACAGAATGGTGGACTAGTTAGGGAAATAGTGAGAGGATAGAGTGGAGGCAATTTTGAAAAGGGGAAGAGGGGTTTATACCTATTAGTCTGAGGTTATGGCAAGCCACACACAAGGTGTGGGATGGCTAGTGAGAAATGTTGGCTGGGGACCCAGGTGAGAAGACTGGAGTACTGGAGAGGCTGGGGGTGCTTCCTTGGAGGAAGCTACAGAGTCTGGAGGTCTTGTCCCAGAGGGCCAACCATAAGATGCAGGTGAGGAGAGGACCAGGCCCTGGCTGTAGGGACTAGAAAGTTAGTAGTCACCCAGGTGGCAGTACTCAGATGATCCACTGAAACCATAACCCAGGTATTGTACATCAGTAAGAGACTCAGGTTTAGCCGCATGTGACAAAGAACCCAGATAACAGTGGCTTAAAATTTTTGACTATATTTTTTATCATGAAAAAAAGTGTATATTAAGACAATGAAAAGATAAGTCACAGACTGGGAGAAAATATTTGCAAAATGTATCTGATGGAGTACATGTATCCAAAATATACAAAGCACTCTTAAAACTTAATAAGAAAACAACCTGATTAAAAAATGGGCAAAAGATCTGAACAGATATGTCACTAAAGAAGACATTCAGATGGTAAATAAGCATATAGAAAGATCCAACATGACATGTCAATATAATGTAAAATGTAAATTAAAAAAATGAGATATCACTATACCCCTTAGAATGGCTAAACTAAAGAAAACCACTGATATCACCAAATGCTGGCAAAGATGTGGAGCAACAGGAACTCTCATTCATTGCTGGTGGGAATGCAAAATGACACAGCCACTTTGGAAGACAGTCTGGTAGTTTCTTACAAAGCTAAACGTAGGCTTATCATACAATTTGGCAATCATGCTTCTGGGTATTTACCCAAATGAGTTGAAAACTTATGTCCATGCAAAAGCCTGCGCACATTTTTGCAGCAGCTTTATTCATAATTGCCAAAATTTGGAAACAAGATGTCCTTCTGTAGTTGAATGGGTAAACAAACCATAGTATTCGTCCATTCCATGAAGTAGTTTTTATTTAGCAATAAAAAGAAATGAGCAATCAAGCTAGAAAAGACATGGGGGAAACTTAAACGCATATTGTGAAGTTAAACCAGTCTGAAAAAGCTACATACTGTCAGTCCAACTATATGACATTTCAAGAAAGGCAAAAAGCTATTGTGACAGTGAAGAGATCTTGTTGCCAGGGGTGGGAGTTGAGGTTGGGAGATGGGTAGGGAGGGATGAACAGGTGGAGCACAGGGAATCTTTAGGGCAGTGTCAACGCTCTGTATGTTGTAATGTTGGATCCAGAACGTTATGTGTTTGTGAAAACCCATAGAATTGTTCAACACAGTGAATTATAAAGTCAAACTACGGACTTGTTAATAATGTTCAATATCAGTTAATCTGTTGTAACAGATTAACATCTTGCACACTAATGCAAGATGTTAATAGGAGAAACAGGTGGGTGGGGAGGGGCAGTGTGGATATATGGGAACATTCTCTACTTTCTATGAAATTTTTCTATAAAACAAAAGCCACTCTAAGAAAATCAGTGGATAATTATACAGTTTCAAGGACAATATGTTGATTCCATGACATTCTTAGGAACCCGGGCTTGTTTTATCTTTTTGCCCTACCATCCTTAGGATCTGGGTTTTGTCTTTCGTGTTTCATCACAGTTACAAAGCAGCCGCCCCACACCCTTGTCATATCAAGACAGGGAGGCCTGTATTGGTTAGGATGCAGTGTTCTCTGTTGCAACCAAGAAATCCCCCAATATGGCAGTTTAAATAAAATAAAAGTTTTTTTCTTGTATAAGATTCCAGTATAGGCAATTCTCTCTATTGCCTAAATATAGGCAATCCTCTTTGGTACAGTAAAATAGCTATAGCATCCTCAGAGCAAGGATTCCATCTCTGGGTCTAGGTGGCTGCTTCCATTCTTACCATCTCATCTTCATCTCAGCCCCTAGAAAGAAGGAAAGGGACGAAGGGAGTGTATGCCTATTTCTGTGTGCACATGGCTTTCACTCACATGATTTTGGCCAGAGGCTCAAGGGCACAGTGTGAATTTTGGGTGTATCCAGCTAACCTTCCTCTGCTGTCACTGTGAATATTAGGTGACAGCTGATGGTCCCTGCCTTAGGTGAGAAGAGTGAAGAGTAGTGTTGGTGCTGGCTGGGTGTACTGCTTTTAAAGAGCTTTCCAGAAGCTCCACCAGCGACTTCCACCTATAGTTCAATGATGAGAACTGTGCCACATTGTGGAATATACATTGTCACTCCAAACACAATTGGATTTCCATTATAAGGCAGAAAGGGAAATAGGCATTGAATGGGTAATCAGCAGCATCTGCCTCTGCAAGGAGAGATGACATTTCAAAGAATGGGCAGTTGAGTACACTGTGCCACAAAGGCAAGTTGTGAGAGGGGCAAGGCAAGGCTGGGAGTGGTGAGCAGGAGATTTAGGGTGTCCTGAAGAAGGAGAAGCAGAAGGGAAAGCAGGATTTCCCAGGAGCTGAAATCTGTGAACAGCTTGGACAAGGGCTCTGTCCCATCACAGGGTACGTGAGGGTGGAAGACAAGAGAATGAGCTAATCAGGATATCAAGGACCTCATACCAGACACAAAGATGAACTAAAAACAGACCGTAGTCCTAAATGTAAGAGCCAAAACAAACTCCCAGAGGAAAACACAAGCAAGTCTCCATGACTGGGTTAGACAAAGTCATGGTTCCTGCCACATGTGCTTTCCGTGTCTTAGATATGACAAAAGCGTAAGTGACAAGAGAAAAAAAAACAAGTTTGGACTTCATTAAAATTAAAGTCTTTTACACCCCCAAAAGAGATAATTGGTAAAGTGAAAACACAAGCCACAGAATGGGAGAAAACGTTTGCAAATCATATATCTGATATCTGATGACCTTGGAGACATTAGGCCATGTGAAATAAGCCAGACACAAAAAGGTGACATACTGTTGAATTTCATGCGTATGAGATGGACAGAAAAGACACATCTCTAGAGAGGCAGAGTATATTGGTGGTTGCCTCTTGCTGAGTATGGGGACAGGGAGCAATTGCAGATGGGTAAGAGGGTTTGGGGTTGTTTTTACATTGATGAAAAAGTTAAAAAGTTAGATTATAATGACTTTACAACTCCACGAAGATACTAATATTCAGTGAATTATATCCATAAAACAGGTGGATTTTATGGTACCTAAATTATACCTCATTAAAGCTTATAAAACACGGGTCAGGGAATGACTATGGAAGAGAGACACTGAGCTGGTGATGGCCTGGCTAGGTGCGGGGAGAAGCTTCTGTGATGAGTGGTCACTAGCTTAGTGGAAGTGGACTGAGAAAGTCCATTCTGTCTGCCTCATGTCTTGTTGAATCAAGGGTGAAGGAAACTGGAAGATGAGAGAACCAGACTGGCCTCTCTGAGAAGGTATCTAGAGAGGTGCCCTGTTTTGGTAGATCCCTTTTCCCCAACTGCACAAACTTCACATTTTGGTCATAGGACGTGTTGCCCAGGGTGCTTCCACCTGGATTCCCTGTGTGTCTCGGACTCCTCACACCTTCCAGTTAAAGTAGATGACTCATTCCTCAGAGGCTGACACACTCAGGGTTGCTTATACAGGAGGCACAGACATTAGTATCGTCCCTTGAGAAAATTACAATGCTACATCACTGGAACTTTAATGAAGAACAGGAAAAAGCATCAAATAATAACAAATGGATTATTATTGTCAATTCTTGAATGGGCAGTGAAGAGAGAACGAGAAAAAGGAATGATAAGAGAGTTGGGAGGAATGAGAAGAGGCAGACAAAAATGAAGCAAGAGACATACAGAAAGAGAGAGAATATCCAGATAATTAAGACAAATGGAACAAGGGAGAGGAAGTGGCTGAAAGAACAGTAATATCTACAATGGGATTACTTAACATTATTCAGCATTTATTACATGCCAGCCATGTCCACAGCATGTTACTTGCATTGATTGATTGAATTCTCACACCCTCAGAAGGTAGACATTATTATCTTATTTTACAGACAATAAAGCCAAGCCTCAGAGAAGTGAAGTAACTTGTCCAAGATCACACAGCTGGCTTCAGAGTTGATGTTTTTCTACCTCTACAGTCTGCCAGGGGAGAACAGAACACACCTGGAGATTAATGTAGTGGCAACTGCCTCTCTTGCTTAAACTTTGAGCTTCTGGGCAAGTTAATCTTAGCTATCTCTGTCCTTTTACTAGCTGATGACTGGTTCAAATCCTCCTCCATCTCTTTATCCCTGAGATGGAGTGCCAGTTGAGCCCCACAGCCCCAGACGCTTACTAAGAGCTTTTTACTCCTGGGGCAACTGTTGAGGGGGCCCTTGTCCCTACTTTGGCCAGGTGGTGAAACATCTGTTTCTATCCTTGACTGAAACTATAGTTTATTTCTTCTAATTTAAGTGGAGGAGTACTTGGGAACATTGATTCCACTGTTGGTTGCTAGAGAAAGTCATCAAGCTTCTGGTTCTATACCACTCAATAAAATAATGTAAGCACTTCTTGTAGTCACAAAGGGCTTTATATGTTACTCTTATAAAAAGGCTCCCTTGAGACACAGGGTCGAAACTGAAACACACAGGTTTCTGTGAGCCTTAGTTGGTTAAACCAGACTTTTCCCAAGGCCACTGATATTATTGCAGCAGAAATCTGTGTATTCTGAGAAGGCAGGACGTTCAGAAAGTTATTTTAGTGGTAGCACCGTCATGTCCCTGGTGTGTGTGCCTCAACAGGGGTTTCCTTGAGTTGCTTATCTATTTTAGATAGTCCCCTTGGCACTTGGGTAGCCTTGGCCTTAGCATTGGTTGTGAGCAGCCATTGGTTGTGGCTGCCTCCTCTAAAGATTGGCTGTTCAGAAGCTGGTGATGTCTCACTGGCAGTGGCTGTGCTGATAGGAAAAGAATCTGAATCTCCCTGGGGAGAATAAGGTCAAGCTGAGCCGCCTTGCCTTCTGGGTCACTGGATTCTGGGTACTTGGTGCATTCCACTTCATCTTGCTGCAAAAACACAGACTCAAAAGGAGTGGCAGCTGTAAAACTAACCCAGAATGCTGGTATCAGGGAGAAAAGGATGGCTAAGGTGAGTACATACTGACAGTCTGTCTTTGAAATGTGGAAGCCCTATGAAGGCAGATATCAAATTTTGTATTAGTCAGGGTTCTCCAGAGACACAAAACCGAGAGAATATCTACCTATCTCATATGGATTGGCTCTGTGTCCCCAACTGAACCTCATCTCAAATTGTAATCCTCACGTGTGGAGGGAGGGACCTGGTGGGAGGTGATTGATTCATGGGGGCAGTTTCCCCCATGCTGTTCTCATGATAGTGACTGAATTCTCATGAGAGCTTAGGCTTTAAAAGTGTTTGGCAGTCCCCCTGCCCCCCGCCCCCCGCTCCAGCTCTTTCTTCACATCCAGCTTGTGAAGAAGGTGCTTCTTTCCCTTTACCTTCCACCATGATTGTAAATTTCCTGAGGCCTCCCCAGCCATGTGGAACTGTAAGTCAACTGAACCTCTTTCCTTGTAAATTAGCCAGTCTCAGGCAGTTCTTTAGAGCAGTGTGAAACAGACCCATTCTCTCTCTATCATCTGTGTAATCTATCTGAAATATTTATTTTTAAGGAATTGGCTCATGCAGTTGTGGGGACTGGCAAATCTGAAATCTGTAGGGCAGGCTAGCAGGCTGGAAATGCAGGTGGGGTTTCTATATTCCTGTCCTAAAGCTCCATATATATTGTGCATCTCATAGAGTACATCTCATATGTATGTATGAGTTAAGAAAATAATAGTCCAAAGATACAAATCTTGAGAGACTGTCAGTGTGAATTCACTGTAAGCAGCTTAGCATCCTTTTCTCCCTGATACTGGCACCAGTGGAATGAAGGAATGGATAAGAGGAGTGCACATTTGGGGGGCAGCTCTGCGGAGGTGATAGGGGCACTGACTCTAGGGTCAGACTGCCTGGGTTGAGTCTGAGCTCTGTCTCTTTCTAGCTCTGTGACTTCAGCTCCATCGCTTAACTTTTCTGGGTCTCGATTTCCTTATCTTTAAAATGTCATGTTATCTACCCGTATTTGTCCATTTTCACACTGCTATAAAGATGTACCCGAGGCTGGGTAATTTATAAAGGAAAGAGGTTTAATTGACTCACTGTTCTGCATGGCTGGGGAGGCCTCAGGAAACTTACAATCGTGGCAGAAGGTGAAGGAGAAGCAAAGGCACATCTTACATGGTGGCAGGTAAGAGTGAGTGAGAAAGCAAAGTGGGAAGAGCCCGTTATAAAACCATTGATCTTATGAGAACTCACTCACTATCACAAGAACAGCATGGGGGAAACCACCCCCATGATCTGATCACCTCCCTCACACCTGGGGATTATAAGTCAAGATGAGATTTGGGTGGAGACACAAAGCCTAACCATATCACTACGTTATAGACATTTTCTGAAGACTAAATCTGTATTAAGTACTTAGAACCTCATCTGGCACATGATAAGCATTCCATAAATGTTTACGACTACTATTATTTCTGAACCCAAACTGACATAGTGTCCCATAGTGGGGAAGGGAGATGCCTATGATTCTTTAATTTTCCTTTGAAAGTTTTAGCCATGAAAGAAGAAAAGGGTATATTTACTGGAAAGGCAGGGATAAAATGATTATCTTTAAACAGATATGATTATTTCCCTAAAAGAAGCCAAAGGACTTAGCAAAAAGATTTTTAGAATCAGTGGTAGTAGGAAAATGGCCATATGTAAAAGAAATACATAAAAATGAAACTTTCTCCAATATGTCAGTTTTAACTAATTAGAAAATATAGTGGTGGAAGGAAGCTACCAAATTTAAAGGTACCTTATGGTGGATGTCCTTTGTTTTATTTTATTTAAATACACACACACACACACACACACACACATATATAGAGAGAGATAGAGCAAGCAATATGTGAAAATACAACAAGATCAAATAAGGTTTTTCCTAAGAAGTCAAGAAGAATTACATATATATGTATATATAATATATATGTTATATATATGTAAAACTGTTATATTGGACTCTAATTCTTGAACTCTTAGGATGAGTCTTATATGGTCCTGTTGTATTATTTTTACATATGATGTAATTTGATTTCCCAATGTTTTCTTAGATTTTTGCATCTTAGATTTTCAGTGTGTCTTTTTGGTTAGGTTTTAGTACTAAGGTTACACCAGTTCCCTAGAACCCAGGGACTCTTTTTATCCTTTGTAAGCCTTAGAGAAGGTTATACAGTGAGGCAGTTGTGTAGTGAAAGGCAGGATGGTGCAGGTGACTGTGGAGTCAGATTCTGTGCTTTCAGCCCTTCTTCTGTTTCCACCAGTCCTGTATGCAAGTTACACCATTTCTGCAAGCTTTGTTTTCCTCATCTAAAAAATGGACACAGAAGTAGTACCTACATCAGAGGTGGGTGGAAGCAGGGATGGGGAAGGGTAAGAGGTCACAGATGCCCTGCTGTGAACCTGGCTGAATCTGGCTACACTCTTCACCCACTTGCCTCTTCCTTAGGTGGTCCCCTCCTTTTCTCTGAACCTGAGATCTGGGGCCTCCTCCCTGCCTCAGCCTGCTTCCACCATCATTGGCTCCCAGTTCCATGCAGGTTTCTTCATGTATAGGATTTTGTGTACAGCAGCAGATAAGGTAGGAGGTAGAATATTGAAGCGGAGGAATTGTGATTAAACTTCTAAAAAATAGGACTTTTTTTTTCTTCTATGCTTTCTTAAATTCCATTAGGGTTTAGCTTAACAAACCAATTGCCTGGTTTCTCAGCACCTGGAAAAGATGGTGGGCTTGCTGTGTCTTGGCAGTCATAGTTTTCACTGAGGGGTCTGGAATCCCAGAGTGACCACCCTACATGCTCACCGTGGGTCTAGAGAATTATGTGGGGAAACACACTTACTCAAAGTGCAACTTTGCAATTGTTTGAAGATACAAGAAGATACAGAATGGACCCTTTCTGAAATTCTCCAGAACTTGGGGCATTCTGAAATGTCTTCCCTGGTCAACTCATGCTTTTTCTCTCTGTCAGCATTGATAGCATGTCCTTTGTCTGCTATTCATTTGACATTTACCATTGACTTATAACTGCTGGTAATGCAAATTACAGAAAATCCTTGAGATTGGAAGACTAGGATTTACTGTTTCTAACAGTTAGAGCCCATCTCCCGGCAGGGGTTCACTGATTTTCTGCTCCTGGCTGCTGTCCCTGCTACCCCAGAAAACCTTTCTTGGCAAGTTAAACAAAAAGCTGTCTATAATTCAATTCGGTGCACTTAAATCAAAACTTTCTTCTGGTCTGGTCAGAAGAGTTAGAGGAGTGTTCATACCAGGGTTTTTGAGAGTGAGAGTTTTTTTGTGAAGAATATGTTTTTGCAGATATCCGTGTTTACAGGAATCTTGAACTTGTCTTCTGTAGACATTATTTGTTGGCTGCAAGCTTCTTGAGACTAACGCCTTGCATATAAAAAATGTAAAACAAACAAATGAACAAAGGAAAATGGAGGGGCTCACTGAATTTTGAGGGGACTCTGAATGCAGACTCTCTACCTGAAGCAGCTGCTCAGCTGGAGGCTACTGCATGCTTTGCAGTTATGCAGCTGGGTTTCCTTTTTTCTTTAAAAGAATCTATATTCGTCTGTTCTCATGCTGCTGATAAAGACATACTTGAGACTGGGTAAGTTATAAAGAAAAAGAGGTTTAATGGACTCACAGTTCCTCATTGCTGGGGAGGCCTCACAATTATGGTGGAAGGTGAAGGAGGAGCAAAGGCACATCTTACATGGTGGCAGGCAAGAGAGTGTGTGCAGGGGAACTACCCTTTATCAAACCATCAGATCTCATGAGAGTTATTCACTATCACGAGAATGTCCCCATAATTCAATTACTTCCCATAACTTGTGAGGATTATGGGAGCTACAATTCAAGATGATATTTCAGTGGAGGCACAACCAAATCATATCAGAATCAACAAACCATTGTTTAAACCATACTTCTGTCTCTTACCTGGTCGGAAGAATAAAAAATGTAATTGATGTAGTCATTACTGTGAATTCATAATCACAGTATTAGTAGCGTGCCTTGGTGAGATCTGTGTTCCCTTCTGTCCAACACAACCACACACCAGGAGGCAGGAAAGCACTTCCAGATTCTGTTATACATTAAGCCCTGGTGGGGAGAGGTGAGGATGGACAGGGAATCTCGCTTCCAAGAGCCCCGCCATACTACCTGCTGCCGTGCTGTTGGCTGGCTCTGCTTTTCCTTTGTCCACTGCCTTCCTCTTTCTCCAAACCTCAAAGCCTTTGTTCCTGCTGGGTAGCCAGGACTCATGTTTTCTCCCGTTTATCTCCTTCTGCCAACTGCTCTGTGCTTTGGTTCCTCTCTGCATAAAGCAGAGAGGAAATTAGTGGGAGTGGAACTGGGGAGGTCTGCCCTTTTTCTTCCTTATGAGAAATGCAGTGAGAAGGAAGCAGAGGTGAGATGGGGTGTGGGGTAAATTGGCATTTCTGATAATAAGTAGTCTGTAAGCCTTCTTTTGTAGATTCCCATTTTCCTGTAAAGGTATAAGAGAAAAGCCAACAGTCTTGAATTGATACACAGTAAAGCCATTCTGATTACCCCATGATGTGTTCCCTTTTCCTATATCCGCCCCCACCCCCAACAAAAGGTAAAAATAGCCATGAGAATGATCAAGCAGATCTGTGTTGTTACATTCCAGGAATTTTACTTCATGGACACAGATTTTAAAATTTTCCCAACATGGTCAAGCACGACTATGTGCAGAATCTGTGGATGGAGCTTGGCAGTGAGATGCATGTGCCAAACCAACAAAGTCAGACTTCTTTATTTTATTTTTTGTGAAAGGCCTGCTATGTCAACATCATTTTAGGATAGATTCTTGTTCAGTGTGGGTCTCTGCTTCTCTGGATCCCCACTTAGGTGGGTATGTCAGAACCTTCACGTGGATTGACAGCACGTGAGGTGTCTCTGCTGACTCCTCTGATGCCCCTGTTTTGTCTCCTGTCTCGTTAGGCGGGGCAAGAAGCACAGCATCATCCTAAGGACGCAGCTGTCCGTGAGGGTCCATGCCTGCATCGGTGAGTGACATCTGCCCTCAGGAACTAAATGCATGATGAAAAACGCGACTTATGGGAATAAAATAAAGATTCACTGTTATTCTATCTGTTTGCACTAGCCCCTATCATTAGTTCTTAGAGTTTTAGTGAAACAATTTCCAGCAGTGATTCATTCCAGCTTCCTCTGCTGTTTGGTTAGTGACTGGAGCGTGAGGTAAGACAGCTTGCTGGTGAGGTTCCTTTTGGCAGTGCTGGGGGAGATGTTCTTCTGGGGACTGTGCCGTTGTGAGCCTCTGGTGCATCGACCTGCTCTTCAGGTGCCTTCTGGTGGCTCTGTGAGGAGTGCCTGTGGGGAATTGGAGTCTGGGGCTCCAGGTTGTTATCAGAAGACTAAAAGGAAAATCTTGGGTCAGTGCAGGATGAGGATACATGTGGATACAGGGCAAGATGCTCTTCAGCGAGCAAATGTATTTGTGGTTCAGAATGGCTTGCTGTGGGAGGCCCAGTTTCCTCCTTGTATTGGGCCAAGTTGCGGGAAGAATATAATGTCATAAAAAGGAAAAAAAAAAAAAGGAATTAAATTTCACTTTATGCCTAGAAGTTTTTAGTATCTGAGTAATTTTGCTTTTGTTTAATATATGGTGTGGTCTTCATTTAATCCTCTAATCGAAAGAGCATAGATCATCCTGTTGAGACCTAGTCTGCACCCTAAACGTATTCATGGGTGGAGTGGAGGAAATTATTTCTGGTCCCTCCTTCACTCTGCTTCTCTATTGGAGACCCAGGGATGGGGGGACCCAGGGCTGGAGATGGCGGGAAATCCATGTGATTTCACTTCATTTGGTGTGGAGGGTGGTGAGGTTGCAAGTGTCTTGGGTAACAACCTTTGCCTGACTCTGCAGCCAGAGAATAATTGTGTCAGGGTGTCAGGAGTATTGGTAATCTTGTTGGAAACAAGGTAAGACCCGTAGGACCTCCAGCCAACATTGACTATTCTGCTTCTCAACTGCTTGTAGCACTGAGTAAATGTACGATGTATATGGGCACTTACATTAAATCAGTGGCTTTTTTATTACCCACTTCATGTTTTCCCAGTGATTTCATATGTATAAATCATGTGTATCTATAGGAAAGGTCTGTGACACGACTTTGGATAAACTTCCCCCTTACCCTCATCCCAGATCTAGAACAAATCCAGGCACAAAACATGTACTGAACACTGTTGAAACACAGTTGATAACTACCAGAAATTTGGGACATGAATATGAATTGGTTTTTCCTAGGAATAGTAAGGCGGCAGAAAGCAGACTTGTACGAAAATGAGCTCAATCCAAATCCAAATGATTTTAAGGAAACTCCTTTGCCATATGTACTCAAATATTTCAGTTACGTGATTTTTTAAAAACAGCTTTGTGTTATTGACTTGTCTTATGAACTTCCGTATCCTATCGTCCCATGTGATAGGTGTAAGATGTGTGACATCTTATCCTGTGGCATACTGAGCACTGACAGCCCCTCAAGCCCGCAGTCAACCCAGGACACATGTGCTCCCTGCTCTAGGGGTTGACCTGGGGCTGGTGGAGTCGGGGTGCTTGCTCACATACCTCCTTATGCCAATTGCACTGGTTATCAAATTATGTAATTTAATGAAATAGTACCAAATATTTCATACACTAATTAAATATGACTACCTAAAGGTCACTGCTTCTTTGAAAGTTCACTATTTTGGAAAAGACTCAAAATTAGTCACTACAGAAGCATTTCTGTCAATGTAAATGTGTTATGATAACTATAAAAGGTGAGGGGGAATATTATAAAAATCTAAGAGGATTCTACTCTTCATAAGCATCTTGAGCTCTGTTAGACTTCAAAGAAACTGAGACTGGAAATCAGACCTTGTTATTGGAGTGAGTTATAAAAGAAGGTCTACGTGGAATTCCAATGGGTAGATCCTTAGTCAGAGAACTATTTGTGCCTCATCACAGGTAGACTGGAATGTTTCGCTGTAATAGCTACGAGTGCAAAATGTTTTAAGGTCTTATTTATGTTTATGTATTTTTTATGTATTGTTTTCAAAAGGATTTTCTGCTTTAATCAGCTTTTACCATTAATTGCCTCAGGCCTGATTATGTCAGATGAGAGGATTTGGCTCAATAAACTAACAGCAGCACCCAAAAAGGAAAAGTTTTTCCTTTGTATTAAAAGCCTTAAAATTCCATTTCCTACTATTAGCAAGATCTGGAATAGATTTATTATAATAGCACTAATTATTATCCTTTGGTTATGTATAGAAAATGGAATGTGTGCATCATGTTCATGAAGTACCTTCCCCTGTTGTGACATATTCTTTCCCTTTCTGAATGGCAGTGTTCGTTGAGATTTCTTAGGGATAAAGAAAATAATACCTGGAACAATTTTGCATCAAAATGACAATGGGAAATATGACAAGGAGAAAATAAACCTTTTTCACTTCAGTTGTTTTAGTCTTTGTTTCTTCTTAAGGTTCCCTCTTTGCCATAGAAGAAATAGTTGAAATAGTAATACTACAGGCGTGGGGCACAGTGGCTGCTGTCTCAGCCTAGCACCGCATGCAACTCCCCTGAAGACGTTCCTTCTACCCACGATTGGACTGGAAGGATGCAGGATCAGCTTTAGTCTCCTGGGCCTAAAATGCTATCAAGTAAATGTCTCTAAAATAATGCTTTCTTCACCCTACATTCTCTTCTCCTTCATTCCTGTTTTCATTAAGTAGAGGAATGTTTAGAATCCAGGATTGTATGTTAACGAGTTAGAGGTGACATGCTTTTGGAATTCTCTCGTGTTCACTTTGGAACCCAGCACCCATTGGGATGAGTGTGTGGTGGGTGAGCCTTTATGGTTAGCAGCCCAGCAACCCTCACGAAAAATGAAGGCCACAGGGCTCTGCTTTGATGGTTACAGCTAGCAGCTGAAGCAGGTCTTTTCTAATAGTGTAGCGGCTCTGAAGCATGGTTAGCAGCCCAGCAACCCTCACGAAAAATGAAGGCCACAGGGCTCTGCTTTGATGGTTACAGCTAGCAGCTGAAGCAGGTCTTTTCTAATAGTGTAGCGGCTCTAGAAGCATCTAATAGTGTAGCGGCTCTGAGGCAGGAGGTTGGAATGAGATTTTGGTATAGAGAGAGGCCTCAAGCTTTTGTACCTCTGTGCTTATCTCCACTGTAATTTTTATTTCTTTGTGCATTTTTGGTATGACCACTTGATATTGCAGTGAACGCTGCAGCACTTGCCTTCTTAATCTAGCTTCGATCTTTCAAAGAAATGAAAATTTTGATGGTCATATCGTGGGCATACACTTACAGATAAGAATTAAGACATGTATGATAGACATGAGAAGTCTGTATTTTATGAGGTTAGCTGGAGAAAATAAATTTTTTGGTCCCTGAAAAGTGATCCTATTTCCAGACACCAGAAAAATGTTCAGAGGGCCAACTGGCTCTGATAACTAAATCTCATCATGAAAAGAAAGGAACTAAAAAATTGTGGGGTAAGGAATGGAATCTAGGATTTTAAAAAAATAAGGTTTGAAGTCGTTGGGACCCTAAAGTTAATATGTGAGTGTTTTTTTACTGGCTGGCTTTGAAGGCATTTTGTTGGACCAAAAACCTCTGGGCTTCAATTTTCTGATGCAGATCCTGTCTTCCCATTAAGAAAGTAAAACCCTGGCGATTGATTCTCTGGGTTCCAGGAGGCCTGTCCTTTCAAGTGTCCAACAATGAGTTAAACAAAAGTGTAAAATTTGGGTGAAGCTTCCAAAATGTCATTTATACTTGCAGCTGTGAAAGAACCCTGGCACAAAGGGCCTTTAGAGGCATTTGAGAATCCTATGAGATGATGAGGTCTGCTTGTGAGGGACAGAGATGAGTCAGGCAGAGGCTGCCAAGGGGGCTGAAGTGACTGATCTCTGCATAAGATGCATCTAATTACTCAGATGGTCAAGTCACAGGGACAAAGGCAACTTTTAAAGGCAAGAAAATGATACGAGAGAAGGCTGCTTCATCCATTAATGCCAGTTTCCAGCAACAGAAACATCAACAGAAAAAGCCATCAATGTATAATTTGCAAGGCATTTTTCTCTTGCAGGCCCTATCATGCAGCTTTACACTATATTGTTATAGCAAAGAGATGAATTATAAACAGTGCAACATTTCCTCAAGAAGAACCTTCTAGTGCAATAGTAATGAAGGGGATTCATCTCATAACCAGCCGATTTAGGAGCGTTGGCCCCCTGGGGCACTGTGTTGAGCAAGGTCCTGAGGCTGTGTGCAGTCTTAACGGGAAAGGATCCTGCGTCGGCACCCGCTTCTACTGGTGGTGATGGAGGTGGTGTATGTATGTGTGCCATTGGGTAGCAGCTCCGGTGAGGCGCAGGTTTTGTCCAGTGCTTGAGCCTCCTATAGCTACAGTATATGGGTCCCTGGGCTTTTGTATTCGAAAGGTGGGAAATGAGCTGTAATTCATGACCCCCAACCCCTGTCCCCTCTCCTTTCTTCCCAGTCCCTTTCCAGGTTCTGCCTTTCTTCTTCAGTCTGTGAGTCTCAGCATGGCTTCTCTCCCACTTCATTGTGTTTTCTGACCAGCCCAGGTACCCTTCTTCCACCTCTGGGTGTCTTTCCCTCTAATCAATTTGAGCTGGTTTCTCATAGCTGAGCCCTCATGGCTTGCAGGGAGGCCCTTCTCTAGCTTCCTTTTCTGACATTTCACTAGCCCCTAGGTTGGCCTTTGGAAAATTAGCTGGATTCTCATGTGGTCCTTACTGCTTCTTGGCTCTGTGTCAGTTTGGAATTTCCATAAAAAGTAGAGGTTTCCTATGGGAAACAGCAAATTGTCTTTTTGACACTCTTGGCCTGACAGCACTCGGGTGCTGTTTCTGTGCTAGCTAATAAGGATGAGGCTCATGGAGTACTGTGTGCTGAGAGACATGAGGCCTGAATGGTGATGCGTGTGTGCTTGGGCACCTGGCCCCTCTGGGTGCTTGCTGTAGGATCCACACAGATGCAGCTGGCCCTCTGTGGTCTAGTCCATGGCAGACTCCCCACATGTCCGCTGTATGCTGCAGAAAGGGAATAAAGCTGGCTGTTCCCTGACTGGGAGACACCCCTGTCCCACCCCCTGGCCATCCGTTCCCCTCTGTCCACCTGCCCTGCCTTCATTGACTCCAGGCGCTGGACCTGGGCTTCTGGCTGGCTCTATCCTGCATTCCACAAGAGGCTGCTGCTGCTCCTGTCCTGCCTCTACCATGCAGCTTTGGTTTGGAGCTGTGGGTGGTACATTCTCTTTGCCCTGTCCCTGGACATCATGGTGGCCAAGCTCACAGTGTCCTAGCTGTGCTTCTCCCTGGTGGCATCAGGTGCATTGAGTCATCACACTTCCTATTTTCTGTTCTTTTATGCCGGGATCCTCTGATTCTCCAGAAGCCCTGGAAACCATCTCTCATTCTTCCAAAGATGTTCATCTTCTTCCAAAGGCTCATGAGTGGCCAACTGCAGCTTCAGCATGAGATGGGTTTGACACTGAGTCTCCTCCCCTTGCAGCAGGAGACTCCCAGTGCTTGGTCCTTTAAAAATAAAGATAAAAAACCTCCTCTCTTTTACACCCCAAGTCTGTGACCTGTTTCTGCCTGTGGTTCTGTTTTCTAGGTGAAAACGAGCTCTGTGAGTTAATCAGATAAGTACCTCCCATCATCTGTTTTCCATTAATCTGTCACAGCTCCCAGGAGGCAGACCCCAAAGAGTGTGCATGTGTCTAGAAGGCCCTTAGGTCTGGGATGAGGGAGATTTCTTAGGCAGGTCAGCCTGTCAGCCTCTGCACTCTGTGTGGGTAGCTGCCTCTAAGGGGCCTTCCATCAGACTGGAATTGACAGTTGTGTCCAACCCCTGTCCCCCCTGCCCTCTCTGCCACAAAAGAAAAAAAAAAAAAAAGAAGAGAGATGGGAAGGATGTAAAACACACTGTCAGGTCAGGTTTATTAATATACATGAGAGGGTAGTTGTTTTTAGTTTTTTTTTTTTTTTTTTTTTTTGGTGCAGTGGCATGATCTCAGCTCATTGCAACCTCCGCCTTCCTGGGTTCAAGTGATTCTCCTGCCTCAGCCTCCCAAGTAGCTGGAAGTATAGGCATGCACCACCATGCCCAGCTATTTTTTTTTGTATTTTTAGTAGAGATGGGGTTTCACCGTGTTGGCCAGGCTGGTCTTGAACTCCTGACCTCAGGTGATCTGTCCACCTCGGTCTCCCAAAGTGCTGAGATTACAGGCATGAGCCACCCATGTCTGGCCAAGTGTAGTCTTTAAATGCTGGGAACCATTCAGTTCTGTCACACATCTTTCCACACGAACATTGTATTCATATGATATATAGATCGAGATTGATTTCTCACCAAAATGGAAAGAGCAACTAAAGAATGAATTTAAAGAGTGGCTTTACCATCTACAGACATGCAGATAAACAGAAATACAGAGGATGAATAAAGAGGAGACACACACTTGTGAGAGAGAGGTAGCGTGGAAACTTCTGGATAGGGCTGGAAGCTCAGGTCAGCTGTGGGAATTATGCGGCATCGAGGAAGGGAAAATGGACAGGAACAATGTGAATTGAATCACAGGAAAGAAAGCAGATATCTCGGGGTCTCTTATGACAGCTTCATTTCATATTTGTATTTGACCTTTTCCCCATTTTACTTTAATTAAATTATATATTGCTTCTTTAGGACTTGGTTACATTTCATCTCTAAGGATCTCAAGGTGTTGGATAATGAAATTTAAGCATTGCTGTGGAGCCATTATCAGTGTTTACTCTGCACTGTCCATGTAATTGTTTATATCCTGGTTGGTCACTTAACAAGGAACATGAAAATCTGGCAAACAAAACTGATAATGGAGAATGCAGTCCCATTGATAGGGATGCCTGTAGCAGGTGTTACCAGATAAGTTTAAATCATGTGCTGGCAGTTAGACTCCAAAGTTCCTATCCAGTAAAATGCCAGATATATCCAGAAAACAGTTTCTGATAGGGAAACCACCCCGGTTTTGACTAGAGTGTCTGCATAAATACTTTCCTCTCACAGGTCTGGCCTGCTTCTGGAGTGTGATGTGAGCTCTAATGACCAGCTCTGAGTGCTTTTGGCTCTCCCCACGAAGAGACAACTTTATTTTTGGCACTGGACAATCAAAATTTATGTCAGGAAACAAAATGCTTTGTCTTATTTCTAGAAATGTTGGTATCCAGAGGGTGTGGGAGTTGAAAAGGAGGATGGATGGTTCAAAAATGTCTTGCTGAAGAAAGTTATTTGAAGAGTGGGTGCATGTCAATGGATTTTTCACATCTCAACATTTCTGTTGTATTAGAAACACCTAATGGGAAGTATTTTAACTTGGGAAAAAAATCCATATAGAAAGCATTCATAGTTCAGCAAAACTGCTACCAGTTCAAGGTTTACTTTAAAGAAGGAAAGAAAGGCACTGGAGAATTATTACAAGTGCTGTCATCTCAAGCCTATATACTGGAGTAATAGCAACAGAAGAAGAAGAAAAATTAATAGGTTCTGCTCATTATTTTAGCATAATTGTAAAAAAGAGAACAGATTCTATTAATTGTTCCCAGAAGTAACATGACTTATCTGTAATCCCAGTAACTGGATTATGGGCGTGTCACAGGAAGAGACACTATCTTACTAGGATGTAGAGAAATTGTTGGGGCAAGGGATAGAGCCATGTTTCCAGTCAATACTTCAGTCATCTATCTCCCTCCCTCCTTCCCTTCCTCTTCCCCTCCCACCTCTCACTCCCTTCCCTCCCTGCCTCCTGTTTCCCTTCCTCCCTCTCCTCTCCTCTCTCTCGTTCTTTCTTTTAAGAGTCAATGGTCAGCTTAATAACACTCTTAAATTTAGATAATGTATTTACGAGTACTTCAGAACATGTAAAATGCTGCAAAGTTTATTAGTTTGAGGTAAACTCGATGAGAAAGCTGAAAAAGAAATGCTGTCTGCCTCAGCCATTTAAAAAAGTCACGTGAGCCCCGTTCACTGACTGGCACATTTGCAGCTTGGTTCTTTGCCACCCACAGGTTCAGGAGCCCTCGCCACCCATCCTGAGCCATGGCAGGAGCTTAGAAAGGGGGTCTACCAATGGCAAGGCATTTCCTCATGGCCACAGGGCTGGGACACCATAGGACTAGGGCTGTAGTCTCTCGATTCCCTGGCCAGGTTCTTTGCACTGGCCTGGTGTTCCTCTTTTTAGGCCTTTGAAATCGTCTTCAGCCCTTCTCTACAGATACAATTGCCGAGACCAATGCAGCCCTTCTGGTTTGAGAAGTCTGGGAAGTGCTGCCAAAATGTCTAAATAAATGTCTTTAGAAACGTTTGCCTAAGTGAAGTTTCAGCAGGCTTCAAAGGATGGTGTTCTGACTGAGTTCCAGTGTGGTTCACAGATTGCCTTAGAGGAAAGTAAATCAGCTGAGAAAAATGGACTTCATCCTTAAAGAGCGGACTATGTTTAGGAATGCAGCTAAAATTCCTTCTGAGCCAAGCTGTAGATGCCTGGGAGATGGAGCTGGGGCTTCCACATCCCTTCCAGGCTTCCACTCTGATCAGCTGGACACCTGGTCTGTTGTTCTGGCTTCATGTTGGGAAGTCCCTGGAAATAGGGTCTCTCACCTGATCAGAACTGCACTCTGTCCCTGCTGACTGTAGGAGCTGCTTGAGAGGAGGATGAGTGTGCCGGGCAGATGCTACAAGTCCCTGTTCTGGGTTTGGTGCTTTGGTCCTGATCTGAGCTCTGGATTCTGTGCGGGATAGCAACTTGCTCTTGAGCACGTGAAGGTGCGAGTCCTCCTTGTTCTGGGTTTGGTACCTTGGTCCTGGTTTGAGCTCTGTGAGGTCTGGATTCTGTGCGGGGTAGCAGCTTGCTCTTGAGCACGTGAACGTGTGGACCCTATTGTGCCGGACGCAGCATATTGTCTCACCCTCAGAAGGAGACCCCAAATTATTTGTTGTTAAAGAAAGAAGCTGAAAGGGTCAAGGTACTGACAGTGTTTCTTAGGTTTGATTTGTTTACTTCAGAAATGGATTCCTTTGCTATGTTCTCAGAAGAATACAAGGCAGTAGATTTAAGTACCATGTGCTAACAGATGACGCCATGGGAGCACCTCAGAGGAGTAGGAAGAATGTGAGAGTAAATAGAGTTACAAAGCTGTGGCAGTGAGTAGACTGTTGTTTTGAGGAGCATGTCAAGGAAGGCTCTGGACAGTGTTATGTGAGTCTGGAATCGCGCTGTGTGTGTTTGTGGCCTGCGCATGTGCCAGGCAGGGCTCTGTGGTGCCGGCTATCGCAGTGGGGCCCCCGTCTCCGGGAGGTTGGAGGTGAGATGATGGTGGTCTGGGATAGTGACCTGATGCAAGACTGCTCCGTGGAACAGCTTTTGTGGCCTTTCCATTGCAGTATGTGCTTCACATCTTTTGGGGAATGGAGTGGGATTCTCTTGTCCCTAAATGTAACAAGTCGATGGCAGACTTTGATGAGCACGTGAAGAAGAGGTAGGTGCTTCATTAGGGATGGGCTGTGGCTCTTCCTGTGACTGCCCACCAGAGCACTTCTGTTCCCAGAACCAAGTTCTGGCTGCGTTTTTGAGGCCCAATAACGAGAAGCAGACAAAATAGGGAAGAAGGGAATTTATTGCTGTAAACCGGATACAGGGAGAAGGCTGGGGATAATTCACCAGACCAACTCAAAGTGTTACAATTTTCTTTGTCCTTATATAAGTTGGGGTTATGTGCTCATGTGCAGTATAGCATTTGCCTAAGTCTATTGGTAACTAATTTTGTTTCAACTAGAAGGTCAGAGGCAAAAAATGCTTGCTAAGTCTGATTAAAAGGGCCCCAGTACCCTCAAGGCCTGTCTACTGTGGTACCGGAGTGATTATTTCTATCTTATCTCCTTTACAGCTTGGTCTGGAGAGCTGCCTCAGACTTTCCAATGAATCTATTCAAACCGCTGCCTCTGTTACCTTGACTTGTCTCAGATTCTGTCAACCCGAGACGGGTCCTGTCTAGGAATGTGAGACTGTCTCTATTATTTTGACTTGCTCCAGGTTAGGGAGAAGCCTATACAAGGCTCCTACTGACCATATGATTCATTTCTAGCTTTGATGTTTGGGCACCGATTTCCCCAGGTTTAACTGTTTGCTCAATGTCAAGGCAGTGCTGCGGAAGTGTCTGTAACTGGAGTGCTATGCTGCCCTGTCTGTGTGACCGTCATACAGGTCTGTCTGTGTGCGATTGTCAGGGAGACTTGGCCTGCCACACTTTCATGGGGAGTGCCCCGTCTAATTATTCACAGGGTGGTGACCTGTGCAGGCGGCTGTTTCCACACTGTTATGGGATGGCATTGGCCAGCCCTTCCAGCCCTGCAGGCTTCCTCCTCGGTGGGTGACTTGTGTGGCCTGGGATGTCACCTAGGAATGGGTGAATGGAAGGGGTGTGGGAATTTATGTCTGAGGATTCTGTCTGAAAGTAGAGTTGGCGCTGTCCTGCATCACGGTGCTGTCATGCCATGGACATCTGAGGCTGTGGGAGTTCTTGGGGTGCTGTGCTGCAGCTGAGTTAGGTTCAGGCCCCACTGGCTACTGTTATTAAGCACCTGCTATGAGAAAGGTGCTTAACAGAGGTGGTTGCATCTATCTTCCTGACACATACATTATCCTTACTTTACAGGAGGAGAAAACTAGATTCAGATAGGCTTGGGAGCTTGCCCAGGGACATAGAACTAAACAGCAGAGCTCGGATTCACATCCCCATCTGTCTAATTGTTAAATGGAAAAGTTCTGTTTTATTACGATGGGCAATGTACTTTTAAAAATAGTTTCTTTTTATGAAAGCAGAAAGGGAAATTTCTACTAAGCACTTAGTGCTTATGCTTCCTTCCAGGCACTGGGCAAAGCACTTGACAAATATATCTCCTTTAATCCAAACAGTAACCTATGAATCAGAATTCCTGTTCCCACTTAATAGAGGAGAAAACTGAGGCACACAGTGGTCTAATCACTTGGCCAAGGTCCCACGAGGAGCATATGACAGAGCTGAGATTTGCACCCATGTCTGTCTGCCTGACTGCAGGGTGTTGTGTTCAACCTCTGTGCTCTGGTACCTCCAGTAACACGAGTGCTCTTGCCCCTTGACGGGGAACTTACTGTGCTTCAGGTATCCAAGCCCTTGACTAGCACAGCTCTGGGCTGATGAGAGAACAGGCTCTAGATCAGACCTGCCCCTGGGAAGCGGTGTGACCTTGGAAAAGTGACCTCACTGCTCTGACTTCAGTGTCTTCATTTGTCAAAAGGGGATGCTAATATTGCCTTTAAAAATTGTGAGGATTAGGCCGGGTGTGGTGGCTCACACCTGTAACCCCAGCACTTTGGGAGGCCTAGGTGGGTGGATCACCTGAGGTCAGGAGATGGAGACCATCCTGGCTAACACGGTGAAACCCCGTCTCTACTAAAAATAGAAAATATTAGCCAGGAGTGGTGGCGGGCACCTGTAGTCCCAGCTACTTGGGAGACTGAGGCAGGAGAATGGCGTGATCCCAGGAGGAGGAGCTTGCAGTGAGCTGAGATCACACCACTGCACTCCAGCCCGGGCGACACAGTGAAACTCTGTCTCAAAAAAAAAAAAAAAAAAAAAAACCCTAGAAAACAGAAAAACAAAACACACACAAAATTAGTGGGGGGCATGGTGGTGGATGCCTATAATCCCAGCTACTTGGGAGGCTAAAGAAGGAGAATCGCTTGAACCAGGAGGCAGAGGTTACAGTGAGTTGAGATCATGCCATTGGACTCCAGCCTAGGCAACAAGAGCAAAACTGTGTCTCAAAAAAAAAAAAAAAAAAGAAAAAAAAAAGAAAAGAAAAAAAAAGTGAGGATTAAATAAGTATTTCATTGGTGCTAGATCCAATTTTTAAAAATAAAGTCATATATTGAGTATTGATTTGTGTGCTGAAACAATGGGCAGAATAAGCTAATATGTGTTTTAGAATCAGACAAACTGGGGTTCAAGTCCTAGACCTGCCTCTGTGTGTCCATGAGCAAGTTACCCACCCGTTGGAGACCTGTCTGTTGTTTGTAACAGTGAGAAAAGGGGACCTAGTGCCTCCCTCCTGGTGGTGATGCAAATGCTTAAGGAGACAGTGAGTGTGCAGGTCCAGGCTAAGCCCTTGGCAAGTGGTGGCAGATACCACCACCACCACCACCACCACTACAAGGTTTTGTGTTTTGTTGCCTTACAAACCATTAGAACAAAATCAAAAGGGATTATCCAGTTCCTCTAAAGGAATGTGACTTTAGAGTGTCTGATCTATCAGAGCGGATCTGGACTGAAACGTATATCTTGCCTCCAATTCTTGAAGGAGCCCATCTTCCATAACCAGAACTGGATCACAGAATTGTATTAACTATTAAACTGGGGAAATACATTGTGGAACTCTTAAATGTGAAAACCAAGTAATGCCCAATTAATGTGTTTAAAATATGTTTTAGCTACTACCCTTTTTTGGGCAACTGACAGATTTGAAACTGTAGGTCAATAAATTTCTATTAAAATTTTATTTGTTCTTACAAACTGGAGTTGGCCAACCTAAGGCCTGAGGGTTGTCCTGACCCCATGATTCCTGCTTAGCTACCGGCATTGGGGTTATTTTTATGGTTCTCTTCAATTATCCTGTTTTGTTTTTTTGTTTTTTTGTTGAGACAGAGTCTTGCTCTGTTGCCCAAGCTGGAGTGTGGTGGTGAGATCTCGGTTCACTGTAACCTCCACCTCCCGAGTTCGAGTGATTCTCTTGCCTCAGCCTTGTGAGTAGCTGGGATTATGGGTGCCCACCGCCATGTCTGGCTAATTTTCATGTTTTCCATAGAGACGGAGTTTCACCATATTGACCAGGCTAGGCTGGTCTCAAACTCCTGGCCTCAGGTGATCTGCCTGCCTCGGCCCCCCGAAGTGCTGAGATTACAGGCGTGAGCCACTGCACCTGGCCTCCAGTTATCCTGTTTTTGATACATTTTAGAATGTTGCAGTTTTGGCAAGCACTGAACAGTCAGCATGTTTACTGAAAAGCTCTCATCTTCATGGAAATGAAGTAAGTTTCGTGACCATGAAGGCAACTTCCCACTGTCCTGGTGGTGTTCCCGGATCATGTTCTCCTGATGGAAGGGGCTGTTGGCATGGAGGAGGAAGCTCCTGAGTGCACGTGACCAGGCAGACAAACGCAAGAAAAGGAACGAAAACACCACAACATGACACAAAGTGCTTAGTTATAGCTATAATACTTTAAAGTTGAAACATTATGCTCTAAGCATTATAAAAGTAGTCCAAATATTCTGTATGAGTTGACATTCACAAACTGTTCAAAGTAATAAGCTATTCAAATTGCACCAAAAATACAATCCATATGTTTGTCTTTCCAACAAGAAACATGTTAGCGATGGCAAACTTTCACTATACCTATGGCAATACATTTCTCAGATGACCCAGTATCTGGACAGCTTTTTATGACTTGTTTGGCCCTGGGGTACCTTAGAAGCTGTCCGTCCTCTGCCTCATCTCCCTGCATTGATGGGTGGCTCAGGGCATCCTGGGTGCTGGGCATGGGTGCTGGGGTTGGCAAGGGTGATGTGGGTGGCCAACGGTGGGCTGACCAGGCACTTCTCTTTACCAGGTGGTGGCTCAGGGGCCTCAGAGGCTGCTGGGAAGAAATAGAGTGCCACGCATCACTTTGCAGAAAGCCATAAAAACAATGAGCAATTTCTGTGCCCGTTAGAGACATTGAAGGGAACCACATGGAGCTGTCTTGGCTTGGAATTACCCAGGCCAGTGTGAGTCACCTGTGTGTGCTGTGGCTTGTCTTGGAAGATGGTAGAATCTTGGAAGAGTGGGATCAGTGTGGGCATGTGCATTGAGATGGTGCACAGATTGCCTGGAACAGCCCGCGCCAGGCTCCTGGAGGGCAGCACTGCCGTGGTGACGATACTCAGAGGGCACCTCGGCTGCGAGTTCTAGGTACGGCCCTGCCTCCCCTTGGCTGTTCCCAGGGTTTGAGGTTCAATCCTTTCTGGGGTCTTACTTGAGGCCTGGCCTTCATCAGGACTCTTAGGGCCTCTAGGCAGTGGGATCTAGCTTGGGAGGATTGGAGAAGGTGGGGTTTGAGTGCAGCACCCCATTCATGGCCCAGGCAAAAGACAACTGACCTGGGCCTTGTGGGCAGAACTTCTGATGTCACCGCCAAATGACATTGTGTACCTAGAATCTAAGATTAATTTTTCAAAATGTAGCAGTTTTTTAAGGCAGCCTTCCTTTGGGATATCTATTTTTCTTTCTTAAACAAATGGCTCAGGAGCCACAAATACTCTCCCCACCCCAAAAAAGGCAAGTGCCCTGGCCTGTGTCCTGGGTGAGGTCCTGCTCAGTCAGGAGCCCAGACTATGGGCAGAAGGTGTTGGTTCCCCCTCAGGGGTATCCTGCTTGAGGGGAGATGGTGGGTTTGGGAGATGCAGCATTCTAATTCTGGAGCTAGCATCATCAGGTTGCTAGATTTGGGACGTGATACTTTTTCCAAAAATGGGGGACTCTCACACTTCCCTTGTGTGCTGCAGAAAGGACTGATGAGCCATGAGGGTGTCTTAGGTCAAGAACCTGGCATGTGGTAGCCCTGCAGGATTTTCATTAATGTGAGCTTTGTTGTTATTACTCTCAAAATTCACAGTTTCTTGTAGGTAAGCTTGAAAGCATCACTGTCATTTATGTTACTGTAATGTGAGATGTTCCCACATTTCCACCTGACTCAAAATAACACATCAATCTTTATTCAGTGTCTGTGGGTGTAACTATTATGTTGAGTGCTGTAAAGGAAATAGACACATAAGTGAATGCAGTACATATATGAAGCAGTTCGATCCACTTTCATGACTCCAACTAGCAGCTGCGTACTCGAAGTTTCTCACTTTCCCTGAGTTCTAGACCTGTTGTTGAAATGTGTGCTAGATACCTGAACCTCATCCCACATCTATCTCCCCGCCGCTCCTCCTCCCCGCATTGGCAGGGCTCGGCCCACCCGCTCTGGATGTCTCCTGGGCTTCTAGTGCTGCCATGTGCTGTCATTGCCCCTTGCTTCGCCTGTGGTGTGATGTGTCTACTCCTGCTTCCCAGTGAGACTGTGTGACCATTACAGGCAGGGGTGGAGGCTATTCCTCTCTTGAGGAGAGGTTGGAGGGTAAGAGGGCCTTAAGGAAGAAATTTGGGGTTTCTAGGAGTTAATCATGGAACTGCTCTGAGCCTTAGTTTCCCTAACTGAACTTTGGGGACATAGTTTATTTAAAAATTGGAGAATTCTCTATATAAACTTAAGAAGCATTTTTGTGTGTCTTTGAAAGTGTGTTACTTTAATTTTTGCCTTTTTGGTGTGATTTTTCTCCAAGGATATTTGCTCATAAAATACTAATTATACTCCTCATTCCTCTGCTTCTGATTCTATAGCATACCATGTCTTTCTGACATTGCCCTGATTCTTAAATTGAACCAGACACAGGGCCCAAGCTAAACAGGAAAAACGAAACACCGGGAGCCCCCACCGGTCTCCCCAGGTCTGCTGTTTTTCAGACATAACAGAAAATGAGTAAAATGTGTTCCTGGGACTGTAGCCCAGTCCCATGAGAAGACCTAGGAGTCAGAGGGCCAGCCCGGTCCCACTGTGGCTGTCTGGGCTGCGGCTGGCGCCAGTTGTGTTTATGTCCATCTTGCCTTTTTTGCAGCCAAGCAGTTTTGCGCAGCAGGACTTACCTGCATGCCCCAGGGGTCTTTTAGGATTCGGGATTACTTTTCTTTTATAGTGGTTTCCTCTGGGCAGAGCCTGGGGTGTGGAGGATCTGTGTGGTGTTCCCAATGCAGATCCATCCCCAGGGTCTCCTGGGTGGGGATGGCCAAGTCCCTTCCCCTCCCAAGAGAACCCTGCTCTGTCCTGAGGGCAGAGCCCAGGCACATGTTGCCTCTTCCACAGAAGGAATTTATACCAAAACCACAAGCAAAAAACAAAACAGACCACCACCACCACCAATGAAGATGGGGAATAAGGGTTTTTAAAATTTTCTGTTAGGTTCATATTTTTGTATCATTTTGCCTATAAATGTGGTATTTGCCATGGGAATTTGAAGACAAATGATCTATGTGTTTATGGTTTTCTAGGGAAGGTGTCCTGGGGTCTGGGCTCTCTCCAGCTTTGGGAAGCCAGCTGCCTCTGGGGGGCACCCTAGGCAGGATGAGGGGGCCCTGATAGGTGCTTCTTGCCAAATGCAGATGAGGGGTGAGCCTGCCAGTGTTTGTGACATCCCTGCATGACAGATTTGTGTTTTTTGAGGATCGTGATGATGTAGGACATCTGAATCTTTGTACAAATGTGTAGATGACATATTGCTGCAGCTTTTATTTGTGAATAAAGATACATTGATGCTTAAAAAAAAAAAAAAAAGTCAGAGTGGGGCAGGTAGCCTGCAAGTACATTTCTTTTTTTCCTTTCTTATCCCTTAGGTCAACACTCCCAGACCCCAACATTGAAGAACTCACCTTCGTATTCCTCCCACCCCGCCACTGTGGTGCCTCTTATCCTGGGATTCCCATCACTAGACCTGTGTCAGTTGACTTGTGGAGAATGCACAGGGTTCTTCCGCAGACAGTGTCACATGTGATTTTCAGTGTTAATGGTCATAAATAATCATAGTCCTATAATTCATTCTTTTCTGCAATCATACAGCTGTGGCTGGGCTTTTGGGCTGGACTTAGTGCCAGTCCTGCATACTCCCAACTTCCAGTTCTCAGTGGATGTACATAATTATTGCCTTTCCTGGAGCATTTTTTTTTTTTTTTAAATATGTGCTCTGTCCGTGTATAAACCCTAAAATGATGTGATAGGGATTTTCATTTTCCTCTGCGGTGGGTGCATCTCAAGGGAACCCTACGCCCTGCTCTTCCTATTCCAGAGAGAGCAGGGAATTCCCCTCGGATCCCCAGGAGGACATGTGTCTTCTTTGCACTCCCCCTGGACTCCTCTCTGAGGACAGACGGGTGAATCTGGGAGAAGGCAATGAATAGGGCAGGCTCAGCCCTTCCTTTTTCAATGAGTGTCCTATTCTGAGGACCCTCAAGGTCACCTGCCCCTGTGGTAGGCCAGTGGCCATTCTCGGAACTGCCTGGAGCCCTTCAGGCTGCAGATGCAAGGCCGGTTCTTTCATGAGCTGTCTCAGTGGTAAGGCTTTATCCATCTGCTCTGCCTGTTTTCCCATCTGCTTCTAACTCAGGAGGCAAAAATCAGTGTTATCTGTGGACCCAGGAAGCCCCACAGAGAGATCCTCCCTAGACTGGGCCAGCTCCCTCTGGGGGGCACCCTAGGCAGGATGAGGGGGCCCTGATAGGGGGACGTGTCCAGTGGGCAGGTGACAGGCAACTGCTCCTGCTTTTCTTCCCTATGCATTAAGTGGTTCTGGCTTGGAGGAGCATGGCTGTGCCGAGCTAAATTAAAACTGGAGGTGCCCTGAGCTTTGTTCTTTTTAAGGCCATGGTATTCCAGGTTAAAGATAGGAGTGAGTCTAAAATAAAATGTGACTCTCTTCGGGGTGTGCAGCCAGATGCCTCGTTGGTGCCTGCTGTTCTGGAGGAGACAGAGCCTGTTCTGGTGCTGGGTCCTGCTCTGGCATGCACCCTGTCCTTGTGCTGAGCTCTGCTGGTTTTGATTTTCTGCAAGCACATTCTGTACCTGGATTTTTTTTTTTTTTTTTTTTTTTAGAAAACACCTCTTTTGAATAATATAACAAACGTGAGGCAGTTTAGGACCTCACACTCTAACCTCTGTGACTTGGCGTGTCAAGGTGTGAACAAGTGATGGTTTTGAGATGTGTGTATTTGCAGCAAACTTGCTTTAAGAAAACTTCCTACCTCAGTGACTGATCTAACAGACCCACACTTACCACATGATGATGGTCCTGTTACGCCTGGAGTGATTCTCCACTCTCTTGAAGGGGAAGTAGTAAGTTATTAAACTGGCAAACTCTTGGGTGTGAGGAGAAATAATGAGTGGTCCACATGGATCAATCACCTGTAATCCATGAATGAATCTAACTTGGAAAGATCAAGTATTCACCTGTATGGACAGGTATGCACTGCCTTCGTTTTCTTTCATCTTGCCCCAGATAGTCCATGAATATTCACCAGAAAGTGATTGCTGTGTCTGCGATGGGAAGTTAGGATTGGAGGGGCAGAAAGCCCAGCACTCCAACTGTAGGCACCGGTCAGAATTCTGCTTCTCTTGCTGGAGCATCTCTTCACAAGCATAAGGCCAAGTTTCATCTGATGCTGCCAACACTGTGTGAAGGGCACACTTCACTGTCACCAGGTGCAGACCTGCAGTGTGCTGAGGGGTCAGAGCCATTCCATGGAGGGACCATGGGCCACCTAGTATCTGGGGGGCAAAGTGTACCCACTTTTAAAGGGGGTGGCTAATGGAACAGGGAGAGGCCATTTTTCTTAGGATTGGTCTGTTCCTGGACAGATGCCAGGATCCCTGTTTCTGCAGGGGTGCTTGCAGGTGCCTGGAGTCCAGATAGGGATCCCTTGGCCTGGTCGGGGCTTGCCTTGTTCATGAGAATTTCTTCTCGATGGTAGGAGGGTCCTACAGAGGATATGCCATAGACAATGGTAAGTTCGGGGAATTAGAGCTCAGGAAATTCAAGACCTACATCTCCTGTGGGCAAGGCACATACTGAATCTTAGCAAGGTCCTGGAAGCCTGGGCTTTGTAGCCAGGCATGCCTGGCTGAGCCCTGGGTTTACCACTCAGCAGCTGTGTGACCTTAAGTAGGACCCTTAGTCTCCCCAGGCCTCAGGTGACTCTTGGAAAGGGCATGGTTGGTTATTGTGTGCACACCTTAGAGGGTGGGTTGGAGACCTGGATGAGGTGATGACACACCTCCTGCCCCTCCAGCTTTCGTCCTGCTGGTGGCTTTCCAGACAAGCCATGTAGCCCCATGACTGTGTTGGTGCCTCCCCTGTGTCTGCTGACTCCTACTCAATTCTTAGGCTCTGCTCAAATGTCTCCCCATGCCACAGGGAAAATGGCTGGTGGTCTTGTCCCCCACAGATGAGATGGGGTGTATGAAGCACTTGTCATCGTCCCTGTGGCATGCTGTGCTCACTGCACATGTGAGCCCTGGCTGTCCTTCCCAGTGGCGCTGGTCCCTTGTGTAGCAGGGTGGACTTCGGAGCTGGTCCTCCTGGTTCATACCCTGGCACCACCACTTACAGGCTGCATGACCTTGAGCAGGCGATTTCTCACTAGCTCCATTTTCTTACCTGTAAAATGAGACAGTCAGGGATTGTGGGGGTTAAATGAGTGAATTCATGCCAGGTGCCGAGAACCCCCACCTAGCACAGAGTAAGCACTGTGCATGGGGTAGCTATTATTGGCTTCGCTAGCACAATGCATAACACATGATGGGTCTTAATATATCTATATGAATAATAAGGGCAGCAGAGTGTGGGATTAGAGCCGAGCTGAAATATCAGACTGTGGAGTCATCTTCCTTTTCTTCCCAAAACCCTCTCAGGTTTCTCTGAAGGGCTGATAACTTAATAGTGGTTAAAGCTGAACTGTGTCTGCTAAGAAAGACCTCCTTGAGTAGGGGACAGAGGAAAGACTCCTTCCTGCCCTCCCAGGCTCTGATCCTCAAGCTGCTGTCTCTTAGAGACCTAGAGACATGGCAAGGCTGTGTAGAATGAGGACAGGGCTTTCCTGGGGCCAAGCATGGTGTATCTCCTGCTTCCCCTTCGTCTGGTCTTGTCTGTGTTTCATGCTCAGGCAGCTAATTTGTACCTCACAGATTCTTTTTCCTTTGGCTACTGTCATGGCAGATGGGAAAGGAGGTTTTAATGAATTAGTGTTTTCTTTTGGAGATTAAGCTTTCATTATAAATATAACTGCTGACACACAGCCTTCTGGTACTTACATATCATTTGCCAATTAGGATAATGGACTGAGAAAGTCTCTTGGAAAGTGACATGGCCAAAGTGAAGCCTGTAACTCAGCTTAGGGTGTTGGTGAGTGAAGTGCTTTGCCAACTGGAAGCAACATATATTAAGTCTGCCCACAATATGCCTGTGCTTAGAGGTCTGAAAATATTCATGACCTTTGAGAAAGAAAGATTAAAATTAGTAGGCAGAAATGCTGCAGCCAGCTCCAGTTAGTTTGTGATGTGGTCATTCCAGAGTGTCTGCCATGCTGGCCACATGCTTCTGGGACGGCTGCAGGGCAGAAGGCTGCCTGCTTAATTTTAGAATTAAACAAACGTAATGGCGAAAGCATTTATGGTGGATCTGAATCTGGCATGGTGTATTTCCATCACTAGATTTAGGGGTCCAGATCTTCTGGACACTTTCTCTTTCCTTGTATTGGTCTCTCCAAGGTTTCTCCACCTTGACACACTTGACATTTGGGGCCAACACTTCTTTATTAGGAGGGTTGTCCTATGAAATGTAGGACTCTTGGTGGCATCCCTGGCTTTTACTCACTAGATGCCAGTTGCAATGCCCCTAATTGTGACAGCAAAAGACACTCCTAGACATTGCCGAATTTCCCTTTGGGGGCAAAAGTTGTTGCAGTTGAGAACTGCTGCTCTAGAGCTGGCCACAAGACAGTCACAGAGTGACTAAGAAGCTGTCCGTAATCCCCACCAATACAGGGTATTGGGCTACACAAAGTCTATCAGTCATTCATTTCCCCAGGAAACCATTCTCTTGGAGTCTCAGTTGTGTGCCCAACTAGACCTGGAGAATATGAAGGGGAGTGAAATGAACCTAGTTCTCTAAGCAGCTTAAGGAAATGGGTGTTTCGATTGGGGCCAGAAGGCTTTCTCTTAAATCTGACTGACTGATCCTACTGCAGGGTTGATATTAGGGTCCCAAACTTCAGAGAACGCTGGGTTCTGATGGTATTCTATGTGAGAGCAGCAAGCTTGTTAATCTACTTGGATCCACAGGCCTGGGGACTACAACAGATATGTTAGTCTTAGGAAGGGACTTGGAAAGTGAGTGGCTTGATTAAAATTTAGAAGGGTTTATTTAAATAACAAGGAGGGGCTGAGAGAACCACTGGAGAAAAGACACACAGACGAGTGTGAGCAGCATCAGAGTGAATTTGCTAACAAAGCAAATCCAACCTACTTGGGCAGAAGATCAAGGAAGGAAAGAACACTGGTATGAGAGTAGGGAAGTGAGAAATATCAGGCTGAGTGAGGGAGACCTGGATTTTCTGAGCTGTCTCTGGGGGAGCATGCAATCTGTCTTATGGATTCATTGTTATGGTCAAACAAGATAATATCAATTTAAATATTGGGCTTCCCAAATGAAAGTCATTATTAAGGTAATCACATAGACAGTCTTCACAAACAGACATTGAGATTTTTACTTTGCAAAATGGAAAGTAAGGAATCATTGACATCAGATTTTGAGCAGGGGAGAGTATTCTGGAAATGGCATATAGAATTAATTGGATGGGAAGGAGCCAAGAGGAAAGAGTGGTATAGCTGGCCAACAGCCATCCCCACCCTGCAGCACTAGAAGGGGACCACCCACCATGCTCGTTTTGAAAACCTAGGATTTTTACTGTGAACTTACAGATCTAAATGTATTTGTTGGGTTTCAATTAGTTGCACTTAATGTACTTGAAGTTTAAGTTGTCCCATTTTTGGCCACTGGAACCCAAGGAAGCTTCTGAATCATCACTGGTATTCTCTTTAGCTTCCTCTCTTAGTGGTAAAGCAAGATGTTTCAGTTAATCTTATGCATTACTTGCCCCAGGTCTGGAATCAACTATTTCTCTAGGAAGCCCAGTTTGTTGTTGTTGTTGTTGTTAATACAAAATATTTCAAAACTGCAATTTGAGTGCTGCCGATGTTCACTGCTACTGGGCTGTCATAGTTTCTGAGCCTCCTCAGTGGAAGAAGCTGGGAGATATGTGTTGTACACATGTGTATTTATTTACCTAGGATAAAGTAGCTCATAAGAGCATACTGACACTTCAGATTCAAGTTCTGTGCTACAAGGTTTTTACATAGTTTCTTCTATATTACATCCTCATCTTGTTTCTCTACCCCTACGTGTCCAGGTTATCAAGAACACAAGAGTGGATAGAATTAGAATATCCTATATTTACCCACTTAAATTTATATCACACTCACAGAAATATCAGAATAACAATACTACCACCATCAATATAACTACTGAGAAGAGTTGAGGTTCTTTTTTTTTTTTTTTTTTGTATTTGCTCTTCTCCTTTAAAAATATCTGTATTTCAGGAGGCTGAGGTAGGAGAATGGTGTGAACCTGGGAGGCGGAGCTTGCAGTGAACCGGAAAAAAAAAAAATCTGTATCTACATTGTCAGAATGCATAGCCATTGTAAACTATACTCACTTCACTTTAGCGGTCATTTTCTCTTAGTTCTGCAGGTTCCTTCATGTTTAAAGTTCACCATCAATCTTTATGTTGATATCTTTCTAGTCATTTTGTGTGTCTGAAACTCATTCTCGAGTTGGGGAGTCTTTGATGTAAAAAAATGTTTTCTTAATAATTCTAAGATGATATTTTCCTTTTATTTATTTACCTCTTTCATTCTCACATGAGTGCATGGAAGAGTTTTCTAGAACCTGTGTGACTTGTGATATCACAACAAATTAAGTGTATAGCAGCAAATATGTGAGTCTGGCTGTTACTAAGAGAAATATTAAAGGGATTTACAAAAATAAAAGCAATGTTACTCTTTTTTTTTTTTTTTGAGACGGAGTCTCGCTCTGTCGCCCAGGCTGGAGTGCTGTGGCCGGATCTCAGCTCACTGCAAGCTCTGCCTCCCGGGTTCACGCCGTTCTCCTACCTCAGCCTCCCCAGTAGCTGGGACTACGGGCGCCCGCCACCTCGCCCAGCTAGTTTTTTGTATTTTTTAGTAGAGACAGGGTTTCACCGTGTTAGCCAGGATGGTCTCGATCTCCTGACCTCGTGATCCGCCCGTCTCGGCCTCCCAAAGTGCTGGGATTACAGGCTTGAGCCACCGCGCCCGGCCAGCAATGTTACTCTTACAAATTTTTTTCTATTTGGGAAAATAGTTATTTTTCTAAAATATGTTAGATGCACATTAGCACATACTGGGTTTGCTATTTTTGATTAATTCATAAGGAATTAAAATTTTTCTGTTTCAACTTCTAAGAGGTAATTTGTCTGCAGATATTACCCACATAAACATAGCCCTTTGGGATCCTAAATAAATTGAAGAGGGTAAGGAGTCAGAAAAAATTTGAGAACCCTCCTTCTAGTAGATTCTTTAAAAAGGGCTCTGAGGTTTTGCACATTAACAGTTTATTGGTACACTTTATAAGATTTTTGCTTTGTATAATATCCTTGGCCAACATTTTATGTCCTTGTTACTGCATTTTTGTGTATATAAAGTATTACTTTTGAAAAGTCTGATGATAATAAGCTTTTATGTCACTTGTTATTTTTGCCTAAAAGACTTTTTTTTCTATAAAGTCCGGTAATTAGACCGTGTCTTGGTATAGGTCTTTCTGAGTCAGTATTCTCAAATACATATAGGGATCTTTTATGTGGTTTCAAGTTATATATAACATTTTAGGAAAGTTTTCTTGTATTATAGTTTTCAATATTCTATTCCTTTGCTTTAGTTCACCTCATTTCAGGGACCCCTGTTAGGTGTGTGTTAGACGTTCTTTGCCTACCTGCAGTGTTTCTATTTCTTTTGAGTCACTTTTCTGATTTCTTTTTTTGAAAAAATGTTCCCCTTTAACTTTCTGCGTCTCTTGAAGCATTATTATTTTTGTGTTTTTTTACTTTTCTGTCCTAGTTTGTCATTTCTTAAATGACTTTTCATTTATTTAAATTCAAATGATATTCTTGAGTTCTGTTCATTTCTGTTTTTCTCATTCTGACTTATGTTCTTTCTTAGCTTGTATCTCTTTTATTTTGAAAAAGTAGGTTATATATTTGATTTTAGGTATGACTTCAGGTACAATTTAGGTGTGATTTTAGGCACTTTAGCTATGACTTTTTGTCATGCTTTCGTTGTCTGTATAGATGTTATTCAACTCCTTATTCTCTTCTTCCTTATAATAATTCTGTATGAAATTTGACCTTAGTATTTTTATGTTGCTCATTTTTATATAAAATCAGTTTTCTTGAACTTTTAGAAGGAGGCTTTGTTCACATTTTTTTTAACTTCACAGACATCTGTTGTTTTAGTATAGGGTTTAGAAACATGACTGATTGCATTCTGAGATTTCTTGTCTCTACTCTTGTCTCTCACTTTTATTCTGAGCATTTCTTTCTTTGATATTACTATTCCAGTATTTCTCAGTTTTAATTCCACTCCCAGCAGTTTGTCCTAGCCTGGAAGGAATCCCTGAGGGCCAGTTTTAAGAATTCATAGAAGCTAGATTGCTGCAGATCTTTTAGTCCAAACCATGGGACCATTGACTTGCCTAGCATTGTATTGGTCAATTCCCGTCTCAATTTAAGCCGCTGTTCTCAAATGAGCCTCATATACTCTCCAGTGAATATCTGCTGGTTATTTTGGCTTCTCCTGTTTTCAGGTCTGTCAGATGTCTCATTGCTTCCCTCTCCTCTCTGCTGAACAGATAATAATACCATGCATATCTCAGGCTGTTGGTGGTTTGTTCTTTTACCCTTTTATTTTAGTGTTTGTAGAATTTGTTTTTACGCATTTGTATTTTGACGTTTTTCATTTTAATGTAAATATTGCTTATGGTGCTTTTGTTTTGCTTTCTGGTTGCTTTCTTAAAGCATGGGTTTTAGATACTAAAAAATTGCATTTTGAGATTCATGCACAGTTGTGAGAAGTAGTATAGAGACTCCATATGCTCTTCACCTATTGTTGTGTTTTTAATGTAGATTTGTATAGAGATTCAAATAGTATGTCACTGCCTCCATCTTTATAGAATCCTGTCTTTATTGGTGATTTTTAAGATAATTTCCTAAAAATTATTACTTAAAAATCAGTTTGCTTTTATATAATGAACTCCCAAAACAAAGGAAATGCCTTCAAGAGAGAAGTGTCCTTTCCTATCATGTAAAATTAGAAGACTAGGGGTCTGCACTCTAGGGCTAGTATGGTTGTTCCAGGGGGATCAGATTGACTGCTTGAGTTCTAGTCATTACTTCTGCATTCTGGGCAGCAGAAAGGAGGGAGGGTTGATGAAGGGCTTGTCCTATGCTCTTAAGAGGCTTTCTGGAAGTTTCTGGAAACATTTCTGTTTACATGTTATTGGACAGAATTTAGTCATGTGGCTACAGGTAGCTGCTAAGGAGTCATGGAACTGAATCGTTTTATCTGGCTACTAGGCTACCCAAAGAAACACTGGGGTTCTTCTAGTAAGAAGGAGAGAGTGGGTATTTTAATGGGCAACCCAGAAATGAATGGGTTTTTCCTGCTGTGTTCTTGAACACAAATGTGAATAAATATTCAGAAAGTTAAAAGGATATTTTGAGTATGATTTTAATCTTAACATATTTTTTCTCATTACATTTATGCTGTTCTGCAGATGAAAACAATTCAGTGCTATGAATTGAACTATTTGCATCATATCTTGGGATGCTGATGGCATCTCAGTGCAGATCTTTAGTCTCTTGGCAGTAGCAGTAGGTGGAGAGAGATGTTTCTCCTTCTTGCCTTTCTAGCAATGCTTCCTAAGATACTGTCTTTTAAGTGTGGTAATAACCTGCTTTCAGTTCTTTTGGATATATACCCAAGCATGGAATTGCTGGATCATGTTGTAATTCTATAACCACTTTTTTGAGAAAGAAAATGCAGGCATTCAATATTGGTTAGGATTCCAGTTGCAATAGGTGCTCAGAGCCTGAGGGGAGTGGAGCTATTGTGTAGTTTCAATGGTTTGTTCCATTATGATGGTCAGGACACATCAGGAACAAGCCAGGGCAGGTGAGTGTCTGCTGTGTGGTTGGTGCCCTGTGCATGCTTGGGCAGAGCTTTAAGCCAGTGGTCAGTGTAATCCCACTCATGCACATGTGCTTTGTGTTCCCTTCAACCTTTGTTCCAAGTTCCTATTTACCAAAATAGGTAAAAGTCTGCCTATTTTCCATGTTGCGGGTACATTGTATGTCTGTGACATTGTGATCCCCTTTAAAGGGATGTTTTTGGGTACATTTCAGTGTGTTGTGAGGAGGGAGGTGTAGGACTGGGATGGGAGACATCTGAGGAGAAATATGTGTGGCATGTGGGAAGGCTGGGAGCTCCTGTCTTTTGGTCTGACTAGTGTTGAGACTAGCTCTGAACTCGTTCTCCTGGGAGACAGTGTGAGATTTTTGTAATCTAGGACTTATTTGTCCAAAGCTGCCTATTTTCCAGGATTGGAGAAGAGTTTGGGGACCTTGTATTTGACACCAAGCAAACAGAGATCTACGCCACCCTTCCAGGAAGGGGACACTGCTGTTCTGAAAACAGGCCCATCACATTCCTT
This sequence comes from Piliocolobus tephrosceles, assembly GCF_002776525.5. Classification (NCBI taxonomy): domain Eukaryota; kingdom Metazoa; phylum Chordata; class Mammalia; order Primates; family Cercopithecidae; genus Piliocolobus; species Piliocolobus tephrosceles. The sequence goes on along the minus strand of NC_045451.1, from coordinate 45,898,958 downwards.
GGTGTTGATAATGGGACACTGGAAGGTGTAGGTCAGGTGCTTCTCCTTTCCATGGCCCCAGATTGCTGGCCTGGCCCAATTTCAGTGTCCTGTTCGTTTGTCCAAGGAGGGCAAGCATCTGGGACAGGCTATGACTCGTTATTTCAACTCCAAACGAGGCCGTGCAAGGCCTTGCCCTTCCCAGCCTGCACCTATGGGTCTGTGAGCTGTCTCACTTGGGTATGACTAGAGACGTATTTGAGTTTTCTGATGTGGATTAATCCTAAGTGTCCACACACAGATGTTATGTGTGTCTTTTGTTTTGCCATTTGAAAGCTCCCTTAGGAGATCCTGTAGCAGTCTGTCTTTGATGTCCCTGTCTTGTCCCAGAGCTCCCCTCTTGCTTTGCTGGATGACCCTGGGGAAGTGGCTCCTGGAGGCATTTTCTCCACCCCAGGCTGCCCTTGGGGCTCAGGGCATGCAGCTTGCTGGTTTGGCCATCCTTGTGCTCCGGGGTGCTCTAGGCCCTTCTAGCCCCCTCTGCTTTTCTTCTTGCTCCACATTTAGTCTTGATGACCCTGCTGTGGAAGGCTCATTTCGTTTTAGAACATTATAAAAAGCTGTTGCTGGGAATCCAGGATCAATTGTTTATAACCACAGCTAGGAAGATGCTCTGAGCTCCCATCTCGCTGGGAGGAAGACCAAGCGAGTACACAATTAGAGGACAGTTTTGAGTTTAGAGGCACAAGATGGCTGATGGCCCAACAGGCCAGGCCTGAGGGCCCAGGCAGATTTTGATTTTGCTCCTTCTGAATCACAGAGTTCCTTCAGTCACCTGGAGAAACTAAAAATGTAGGAATGTTCCCAAAAGCTGGACAGGAAGAAGGTGTGAGGTGCGGATCCCGTCTGCAGATGTCGATCACCTCTCAGCTGCCCACACATCTTTCTATGAGCTGAAATGTATTTCTCCAGCTCTGATTCTCAACAATAGAGTTTGTGGATAATTTTAATTAGTTTCCAAGGTTTATTTTTGTATGTTTATAGAGCCATGGAAAAAATGAACTGGAAATGAAATATGCTTTGGAATAAATGATAATTTTACATTCTAGAAGAGCTCAGTATTTAAGCAAGACCTTAAAAATAATTATAGAGTGAAAAAAGTAATTACTCCAATAAATTGTACCAAAAGAAAAATAGAAACGCTGTTCTTTCCTATTCCTCTTCTAAATGGGGAAGACAATTTTCTTGTAAGTCCAATTGGTTCCTGTCCACTGCTACCCCCACAGCTCTTTATTGGAGGCATCTAGTACTTTCCACTCAAAGTGTGGTCCCAGGCCAGCAGCATTGACATTACCTGGTTAGAAATGCAGAATCCCGAACCCCACCCAGAGGCTGAATTTTCCCTGGATCTCCAGGTGAACCAGGTGATTATGAGTGGTCTGAGAAGGAGACTGTGGTTGGTTTGAAGGAATCCTCTATGAGACTGGGACAGTGGGAGCTGTGGCCTGGGGAAGGGACCCAGAGGGTGGGGTTCTTCTCACTCAGTGCATCCACCAGAGCTGAGAGCAGGCCTTGCCCTGGGACGGGGATGGAGGCTGGGAGCAGAGGTCTAACCAAAGGCAATCAGGAAGTGAGTGCCTACAGCCATCTCCTTTGGGATGGCATCCTCCTTTTCTCTTTATGGACAGAGGAGGAGAGGACCTATCCCGCAAGCAGAACACATGGTCACGAAAGAAAAAAAGGATCAGGATGGTGAAGACATTTGACATCGAGGAAGGAGAGTTACAGAAGAGAGATGGAGGGAAGTGTGGGGTGCTGGCTTCACTCTCTGTGCCTTTTATGTGAAAGTGCAAGGCTGACCTGTTGCTCTGGAGGGAGGAGTGGATCACTCTTGCATTCCAGGGAGCCGATGGACACTAGTTAGGGAGAAGGAGCAGTTTGGCCAGCATTTTGCAGGATGTGATGCATGGCGTGCTGTGGTCTGAATATTGGTGTCCCCCAGATTCATGTGATGAAATCAAATCACCAAAGCACTGGTATCAAAAGGTAGGGGCTTTGCGAGGTGAAGGTTCCACCCTCATGAATGGGATTGGTATCCTCTTGTAGAAGAAGCCCAAGGAAGCTTGTTAACTCCTTGCCCCTTCCACCCTGTGAGGACACATACACAGTGCTACCTGTGAGGACGGAGACCTCACTAGACACTGAACCTGCTGTTACCTTGATCTTGGCCTTCCCAGCCTTCAGAACAGTGAGCAGTAAAATTCTGTTGTTTATGAATTACCCAGCCTAAGTATTTTGTTATAGCAGCCTGAATGAACTAAGACAGCCTGCCATTGGCAAGGATGCCTTTATCAACTGCCAAGACCATGAGAAGGAGGGGTGGGCAAGTGTCTTCAGACATCACTAGACCAAGAGGCTGATTCCCAGGTTTTTGCTCTGTGTATCAGCTCCAGCCGGTATGTGGCTTTGGTTGGGTTACTGCACCTCTCTGAGCCTCACTTTCCCAATGTATAAAACAGGTACAACAACATTCTATGCTCTCTGGGCTTTTGGGAGGATTAGATGCAGTCAAGGAAGTCAAAGTGTTCTGAGCTATCACCTGTTGAAAACCTGTGAGGGCAGTGCTTAACCTGGCCCCTCTGTTCTATGCCTCACACGGTATATAGCACGGGGTGGCCATCATTACTGGCTAAGCAGACCTGAAGGACCATTTTACCAGTTCATTGATTTACAAGTAGAAATATGTAAGTTACACAGAAAGGTTGCTCACATCCTCTGTGTTTTTGCTTTTTGGCTGTTATAAATATTGCTGTAACGAACCCTTGTATACATGCGTTTGTGTGGACATATGTCTTCACTTCTCTTTCTTACATTCATTTTAAAAATAACATTTTGTTTTTAAGGCAGGAAACTTAAATGTGGTGGTTTTAAAATTGTGATTGTTCAATTATAGCTCTGAGAACAGGATAAGCCAACAGGGAGCGGTGGCCTTTGGGGCAGGCAAGGTGGGAGAGAAGTAATGAGTCGCCTGGGCTTGGTCCTTTTGTTTTTAAAAGCAGAAAACATGATGAAGCTCCAGGAGTGAGGAAGGCCAATCACTGCTTGTTCTTCTTTTCACATGGCAGCAAAAAGACCTTCTTGAGCACACTGGCTCATTATAGATTAATACGCTGATGACAGCACAGAACCTGAGTACTCATCTTGATCTATATCCCTTATACACACATAACCCATGCCACTATCTCTCTGGAGTATTTTCTCATGTATAATATATGTGTGAAATACATAGTATATGTTTTTATCCTAGTATGTAATATGCAATATACAAATTATGATAATTTATATTTTTAGTGATATATAATACACAATTATACACACACATGCACATATACGCACACGTATATATGAAAACACCCCAGAGAGGAAAAGGGACGTGTCCAAGGTCACACAGCTAGCAACTTTCGGGTCAGGACTACAGTCCACTTTTCCACGGCTTTAGTCCGGTGCTCTTTCCCTGACATCCATTGCTGCTTGTTTGATGTGACATTGTGTGATCCTTTTGAGCCCTTCCCTTCCCTTGTGTCACAAAAGGCTTTGTGCAGAGTGGAATAGAATTTTATATCTTTCTGATTTTTAAGGCCTTAACAAATATGTTCCATTTTTCAGATTATCTGAACTAGAACCACAGTGAGTTTCCATCAGCTGCAGAAAACCAAAGGTTTACACATAGCAGCATCTTTTGTTTCACATCTGCTGAAAGGCGTGTTTGCCTGAGCTGGAGCTGTGGCCAACGGTGACGCAAGTTAGACACTCAAGCTGGCAAGGCCATAGGAAAGTTCTCCTTGGTTAGACGTTGCTAAGTCATGACAATGAAGTGAAAATCTTCGAGGACAGTTTTGTTGGGAAGGGGCCATGGGGGTGCAGAATCCAGTGCTCCTCAGAGCTGCTCAGTGAAAATCCTCTAAGACCAGAGCTGGAGCAGGCCCCAGCCCCGCCAGGAAAGCCCCAGACTAGTTGAGGGAGCTAGGAGTGTCTCCTTCCTCTCTTCCCTAGGGGACTGGCCTAGCGTGTGTTCTGTCCTCTGCAACTTCCCTGCCGTCTCCCAACCCACCCAGCTTTTGGAATGGTACTGGTAGAATAGAGTAAGACACTGCATAAAGTGAATCCGCATGCTTATCAGGGGTGTCAAATAAAATGAAGAAAATTAGTTAGTTCACAAGGTTCCCTAATTCTGTTCCCACCTTTAAAGAAATGTCTGACATTAACTGCAAGATGAGTGGCAAGTCCTCCTTTTGTGTCACCTATTAAGATTGGAACCTGAGAAGGCCTCCTGTGTGCCGGGGTTACTTGACCCATACAGACTCTCAGAATGGAATTGATCACTTAGGGATCTTACTGTTGATCTTCCCCAAGCAAATATACTCCATGCAGAATTTTAACCCTCGGTCATCATAAAAACACTGGAGATTTTAGTAAAAAACCCACAAAAACATAAAATCGTAAGAAAAGCTTAGCCAAATAATTACAGATTTCATTAGAAATTGTTCTAGAGTCTGGCCAGCAACTATGAGTCAAAGACTCATTTCAATCTAAGGTGGGAATATTAGTAACTTTATTGGGATACCTGGGCAATTTCTAAAAAGAACTGGTACCTGGGCCCTGCGGCAGCCCAGTGGGATCTGACTTGCTGGAGGTAGAGTGGGCATTGGTGTCCTTTAAAAGTTTTTTCAGGTGATCCTACCAGGTGACCAGGGCTGAGAACCACTGAGCTAAGGCAAGCCCCAGTGCCCTTGGGGTATCCACAGCTGGGGCCTTGCTTGGTGTGAAGGCTTTACTTATGGGATCATATTTCTACCTCATTAGCAGGGAGGTTTTGATATCCCCTGCATACATAGGCAGAAACTGAACTTCCCTGGGTTAGGTAACTTACGTTCTCCTCTCTTCCCTCCCACAATCTGCTCCCTGAGCACTGGCCGCTGGCCCAGGCCTCTGTGACCTCCTGGGCTTTCCTGTCTCTTGGCCCTGCCCTCCTGTAAGGATTCTCTCGGTCTACAAGCTCTTCTGGACAGCCGGCTCCAGGTCAGCCATCTGCTGAGGTGTTGCCTGCTTCGGGTGTTGGTGACATATCCCCTGGGATGTTGGTTCACCTCCAGACCTGGCCTCTTGCTGCTCTGTGACCTCAGGTGACCTCTCCAGGTGTCTGCTTCCTTATCCATAAATCAGGGATTGTAGTGTTCTCCTTATGGAGTTGACAAGGGGAATGAAATGAGGTGAAAGTGTGAAAGACTTGGCCCAGCAGCTGGCACCTAAAAGGAGGCAAGTTACTGTTATAGAATAGTATGTGTGCATATGACCTGACCCCATACTAGGTTCCAAATGCCTGCAGGGCAGATTTTCAAATGCCAGTGTGCAGGTGTATCACCTGGGGACCCAAATTTGATAGGTCTTGGGCAGGGCCTGAGATCCTGAATTTCTGACAGCCCTGAGGTGATGCCAAGGCCTGAGTTGTCAGTTCGTGCAATTCTCATGCACCCAGTTCAGTGGCTACTGGGGGGCTCAAGGGAAATGCACTGGGTAGCTGAGCAGTTGTGTCCTTGCAATATTGTTCCTCCATCCCTGGATCTGAGGGCCGCCATGCTTGCTGTTCTTATGGTGTAACTGTGAGTGCTTCTAGCTTTCGTGTCAGAATTTTTTTCATTTCTTTTAGTTAGCAATCACTAGAAGTGTAAAATCAGTTACACATTTATACTTTGCTATGAAACCAGTGAGCTAATAAATGATAATACCGCTAATGCTCTCTTCATACTCTGACTTTTGTGAGTCATTACTATTCATTCCTTATTTATAAAACATCAGCTCCGTCAGGTAGAAAGAGAAATGGACATGTAGCTGAAAATTCAGGGTTAAATCCCTGTCTCTTCCATTTAGTAGTGGTTTTCTTTGATTTCTCCAGCCCTGCATTTGTGCATCTGTGAGATGGGCCTCACAACACTCACAGCACTGGGTTATTCAATGGAAATGATGAAGAGGTTTCATTCCACCAATTCGTCTAGTTATATTAACATTTACAATTGCAGAAGGATTCAGTTCAAAGATCAAGTCGTATTTTAAAGCTATGGAGATCTTCTTCTTTCCTTTCCACTTTCTTTGGAGGTAGAGGTAAGTGTCAGGCTCGTGTGAGCCAAACTGATTGTCATGGAAGGCTTGCAGGATGCAATTTAAATTTTCAAGTTTTTATTTTGTGGCCTACATTATTTTATGGATGTGTGACATCTCAAGGTAGGATTTTTTGAATATGTAAAATACAGGTGGAAACAGGATAACAACAACAAAAAAAAAACCAGTAATGGAATAAAGCTAAGGACCAGTCTTTATAGAACTTGGGACGAACAAAGAATTTATGCTTCATGAGTTTCCCGAAGAGCTAGCTGTGAGGACATGTTTATATGACTGTGAACATGCCAAAATATGGAACAGATGTGATTCTTGTCCACATGGAGGAATAAGTCTTGTTTGTGGCTGTAAGGTTCATGTATACTGGGAATTGCATAATAATTATTTTCCTTTTTTTCTCCCTTTGTTGGTTAAATGAAGCGAGGCTCTGTTTCTATTTAAAACGTGGCATTTCTAGTTCGCCCTGCGGGTTCCAGAAGTTGAATCAGCTGCTCAGTGGTCTGTGCCCAGCAGTGCTAAGCATTTAGTAGGTTTTTGATAATGGTGAGGTGTCAAATTCATTTCGGTAGTGTGGACTTTGATGAGCTTTGATCTGCCCTAAGTTCACGTTGTGGTCTTGTCTGTTTTTTTTTTTTTAAAGCAAGGTGGCACCTGGAAATGCTTTTAGAGGCAATGAGAAATGGGGACCAGTTTTCATGGAATGCTCATAATGCTGGTGCTGGGTCACCTGTCACACTGATATGGCATTTAATAGGCATTGCTGCTACAAATACAGCTGCTGAAATGTGGCCTGCCACAAAGATACTGATTTGAGCTGAGTCAGACAGCTCACAAATATACTGGTCCTCTTGCCTCGTTTTATTACTCTTATGTTTTTGAGAGCTAGATTTTATAACTTTGTAAGAGTTTTCCTCTCATTGTTTCTACATGGGCCTCAAAACAGCCTTGGCATGTGTGGGAATGAAGATGGCACATTTGTGTCAGGACCTTCTGGCATAGAATTAGGAGTGGTTGGGGGTGGGGAGAGAGGGATGCAAATACCTTTTACAGGTGACATTGAAAAGGTGTGCATTTGGGTTAGCAAACTCTTTTTGAAAGTCTGCCCCCCCTGACGTATCCGTCATCTTCACTTTGGAATGAATGAATTTGATCTGAGATGAGCTGCCCTTGGGGACTGGGAGCTCTTATATTTAGAAGGTTTTTGCGGAATTTTGGAGTTATTGATAGCGCATATTCTGACTGTCAGCTTGAGTCAGAACAGTCTGTAAACCACTTTCATGGACTGGTAAAGAGAAAAGGCTGTTGGCAGGAGCCCATAATGGCAGACCCCACTAGGGTACTGTCTGTGTGTGATCAGACCATGTGTGTGTTCTCACCTGGCTTACCAGGGATGCCCTCTCTCACCACTCCTATTCAACATAGTGTTGGAAGTTCTGGCTAGGGCAATCAGGCAAGAGAAAGAAATCAAGGGTATTCAGTTAGGAAAAGAGGAAGTCAAATTGTCCCTGTTTGCAGATGACATGATTGTGTATTTAGAAAACCCCATCGTCTCAGCCCAAAATCTTCTTAAGCTGATAAGCAACTTCAGCAAAGTCTCAGGATACAAAATTAATGTGCAAAAATCACAAGCATTCTTATACACCAGTAACAGACAAGCAGAGAGCCAAATCAGGAATGAACTTCCATTCACAATTGCTTCAAAGAGAATAAAATACCTAGGAATCCAACTTACAAGGGATGTAAAGGACCTCTTCAAGGAGAACTACAAACCACTGCTCAGTGAAATCAAAGAGGACACAAACAAATGGAAGAACATACCATGCTCATGGATAGGAAGAATCAATATCGTGAAAATGGCCATACTGCCCAAGGTTATTTATAGATTCAATGCCATCCCCATCAAGCTACCAATGAGTTTCTTCACCGAATTGGAAAAAACTGCTTTAAAGTTCATATGGAACCAAAAAAGAGCCCGTATTGCCAAGACAATCCTAAGTCAAAAGGACATGTGAAGCTTTTTAAACAGGCAAATGTAGAGCGGGCTTGAGGGGACTTTGTAAGGCCACAGAGCTTTTTTGGGTGATTCCAACCTGCAGCCAAATTAAAACGTAATACTTTACAAACTCTGTTTGCTCCAGTCTCTTCCAATTCATTGATCCTCCCTAATGTACTGCTGTCTGCCAGTGCTCATGAGCACTAATGGTGGTGGTAACAGCCCTACTGCTTTGGTTGCACATCTGCCAGGGACTCTGCACCTTGTAAGGACCCTCACACTCATTATTTCAGTTTAACCCAAGTCCAACAGGCTTGCAAAATAGGTGTCATCATTCCACTTTACAGATAAGAAAACTGAGGTTCAAAAAGATTCCCAGATATCAAAGACTTGAGCATACGTGATAGAGTAAGAATTTGAATTAAAGTCTGACTCCGAAGACACATTTTCCCATATGTCAGGCTGCTTCTCTAAACTCTACTGTGAGCTTCTGCAGATACCCTACACGAATCCGTCCAATGTAGGGTAGGGTACAGACTATGCATTCCTGAGCTGCCTGGGTCTGAATCCTGTTTCTGCCACTCAGTGGTTGGTACTTTGAATATCCTACTTAACTTCTGTGCCTCGGTGTCCTCATCTGAAAAATAGTGATACTTATAGTAATACTTGTAGGGTTGTGGTGAACTGAGTGACAGCTGGTAGATGATCAACGATTGTTAAATAGTTTTCAAGCTGCACGATCCTTTCTCATATGATATCTTATGGGGAGCAGAGATGTAAGGTAGGTAGATGATATTGGAACTGTTTGGCTGAGGCTGAGGATCATGTGGCCTTGGCTGCTCAACTTCCTGTGGGCAGAGACCCCTGCGCCCCTGAGACTGCCTTCCAGAGTCCTTGCGGCTACACTGGATGACAGCTTCTCCAGGAGCCACATTAGCATGAATCCTCTGTCCTGTCCATTCACCAGCCTTTCAAACTAATAACATAATTTACTTGTTAATTATTAAAGTCAGCTGTGGAGGAAAGAAAAGGCTGAAGTGTATGCAAGAATGTGGTGATATTAATGTGGTATCTCCACGATGGTCTTGATCATAAAGAGGAATGTCCATCAGCCTAGTAAGACACAGTCTCAGTGGGGTGTGTAGGGCAGGTCCTGCATTGGCAGGAAGATCTGCATGCCTCACGGGAGGGGTGTTTGAGAAGCTAAGGGTTAATGCCCTGAGGTGGCAGTGGTGTGGGCCAGGCTGATGGGTGTTATAGGGCAGCTGAAGGAGGTGTGAAGGGCATGGGGGGCACAGGGGAAGGGCTGTCTCATGGCACCGAGTGGGAAGATGCCTTCCAGAGACTTCTTGGCAAACAGAGGTGGCACCATCACCGAGGAATGAAGCTGAAGACCAATGTAGTGAGTTGGCCCATACCCAGGACATGGTGCCAGTGGTTACTTGGAGCAGGGGTCGAACAGCCAGTTATGGGCACAAGCACAGCCAAGGAGTTGGCAGGAAGGAGCCAGGGCTAGAAGTGTTGGGATTTGGCCAGGGCTAAAGGGTATCCATCAAGGGAAGCACAAGGATGTCTAGAGCCTGGGAGCCAAGGCTGGAGCATGTGGTGGATCACCTCCCAGGAGCAGGTGGGCTGCATGACTCTACCATGAATGGGCTGATTTATGGCCGTGTGAGTAAGTGTGTGAGCGATGATTGAGGCAAGTGGTCACAATGGCAATAGGTTGACCTGGTCATGGAATCACTCATTCTTTTTGCGGGGAGGGGCTGACTCCCCCTGCTGGGGAGCTGGACCTGAGAGCATCAGTGGCTCCACAAGTTAAAGGCAGGGCAAAGACTTGAACTAGGGCCTTTGGACTTTGGACCAGTGCTTCTCACTGGGCTGAACCTTGCAGCCCGGCAAATTCCTTCCCTTTCCAGGAGGAGACTACCAGAACCACCATCCTCCGCTGACCATGGGAAACCTTCTTGGGGGTAATTCTGTCTGAGCAAGATGAAGGGGCATGCACATCTCCTTCAGCACCTGCCTTGTAAGAATTAAGCTGCTGGTCTGAAGCATGCAGGCGTGATACCCATATAGAGAAAAGAAACAGCTCTTCTAAGACTGTGACAGCACAGTCTAGGAGTTCCAAGCAGTGGCGGAAGCTCTTCATCCATGCTGTTGGCTGTCATATCTGATCACCCTTTCCCACCTTCCTCACCTGGCTAGCTCCTTGCTGTCTTGCACTATTCACCTCAGTGCTCCTTCCCCCAGCAAACCTTTATTTTATCTCCCTGGTCTGGGAGCCCAGGGTTTGTGTTCCCAGGAAACTTCGCGTGTTATTGTTGACCCACTTTCCCCTCTACTGGGCTCAGAGTCCATTGACCTTTTCTCTCACGTCTGTGTTCTCTCACGTCTGTGTTCTCAGTACCAGGCATTATGCCCATTTCAGGGCCTGGTATACAGGAGGTGCTCGATAAAAGTTTAGTGAATGAATAAAGAGGATGTAGTTTTCAGTGAGTCTTTAGGGTTGACCATCAGATACAGACTGGTCTGTGGAAAAGCTAGAGCTTTGGCCCCAGAGCTCTGGGGGTGTGGCCTGGGTGGTTGCTCTGGCAGCACAGTGGCTGCTTGAGGAAGAAGCTCTGTCCTGAAGGTGGCTTCGGGGTGGCTCATTCCACTCTTAACCATCCCTTCTGCCCCTCTGTTGACCTGATATGTTGCTGTTGGAGAAAACAGGGCAATAATGTCCATGCGGGAGATGATCAGAGGACAGGGTGTTGCCCGGGTGCCCCATGCCTGTCCTGTCATAGTGCTGTGAACCTCCCGGAAGTAGAAGGGCTCTACAAGCTGTAATTCACATACTATACAATTCACTCACCTAAAGTGTCTGATTCAGTGGCATTTAATATTGTCACAGAGTTATGCAACCAGCACCACAATTTTAGGGCATTTTCATCATCCTCAAAAGAAATGCCACACCTATTCTCAGTCACACCCAATTTTCCCCCGATGTCTCCAATCTCTGGTAACCATGAATCCACTTTCTGTCTCTGTGGATTTGCCTGTTCTAGACATATCATTTTAAATAAAATCATATATAGCCTTTTGTGTCTGGCTTCATTCACTTAGCATAACTTTTCAAGGTTCATCCATATTGCAGTATTCATTGGTACTTCATTCCTTTTTGCGGCTAATATTCCATTGTATGGATACACTACATGTTGCTTGTCCATTCACCAGCAGATGGACATTTGAGTTGTTTCTACTTATTGTCTATTATGAATAACACTGGAATGACATTTATGTACAAGTTTTTGTGTTGACATGTGTTTTTTCATTGCCTGGGCACGTACCTAGAATGGGATGGTTAGATCAGTTAGTAACTCAACATTTAGCATTTTAAGGAGCTGCCACATTATTTTCCAGAGCAGCTGCCCCATTTACATTCCCGCTGGTAATGTATGAGGGTTCCAGTTTTTCCACATTCTTACCAACGTGGTAAGAATTTGTTTTTGTCTGTCTCATTGATTATAACTGTTTTAGTGAATTTGAAATGACATCTTGGCATGATTTTGATTTGCATTTCCCGTGTGGCTAATGGCATTGAGCATCTTCTCCTGTGCCTATTGGGTATATCACCTTTGGAGAAATGTTCTTCAAATCCTTGGCACTTAAAAAATTGGGTTATTTGGCTTTTTTTATTGTTAAATTTTGTAGGAGTTCTTTATCTATTGTGGATACAAGTCCCTTATCAAATAATGCTTTGCAAATATTTTCTCCCATTCTCTGGGTTGCCTTTTTGTGTTCTTGATGATGTTCTTTTAAGCAGAAAATTTTAAATTTTGATGCAATCTAATTTACCTAGTTTTTTTCTTCTTATTTTTGCTTGTATTTTAGCTTTATATCTAAGAAATCATTGCCTAATGCAAGGTCATGAAGGTTTACTTCTATTTTTCTCAAAGACTTTTATCATTTTAGCTCTTACATTTAGGTCTGTGATCCATTTTGTATTTAGTGTGAGGTGGGCGTCCAACTTAATTTTATTGCGTATAGATATCCAGTTATTGTAGCATTTGTTGAAAAGACCATCCTCATATATTTTTGATGTTAATAAATGCATTTTAAATTTCACTTTTAAAACTTTTAAGTGCTTTTGTAAATTTCTTTGGGATCTGTTGTGAAGAAAATTATCAAAATAATTCCTCCAAGGTTATCATTTGTTCCTATGTAATCCTGAATGAGGAATCAATTGATTTCATGTCTGTCTATATTCGAAACTAACATTCATAAAAGGATATTTAGCCATTGAATTTTGGCTCCTAAGACAATAGAATCTGGCTTCGAAACACCTTTTTGTTCCTATTTTTTGGTGGTTGCATTTCATCTTAGTTTACTTCATTTATTTTTTATGTTAACTGCCTTATTTGCTTTCTATTTTTGTCAGTATAATATAGAGTACCCACATTTAAAATGTTTGGAGCACAAAATAGAGCAACTGATCCTGTGGATTTGTCTCCATCACCCGGCCTGAGTGGCCCAGGAGAATGCTGTAGTTATTAATTTTCAAAAAGGGTTAAGAACCAAGATTCTGATTCCTGTTTTTAAAATGAAAGCCCCCTAACTTATTCCAGTGCTATTTGGCACTCTACTGCCTCTGTTCCTAAAACAAGGCCACCATTTGGCCATTTGGGAGATTGACGTGCCCACTGGCTTTCTCCTGTTAGGTAGCCACTGCTCCAAGCAATGATGCCTCCCTTGGCCTTTCTTCTCTCACCCCCAACCAGATGCTCCTAAAATAGACTTTTCCTGGTGGCCCATCTGCAGAGCAACAAACCACTGGAGTGGTGAGTAGGATTTGAGCCCTTTTTGTAAGGGCTGTATGCTTGCCTAATTATAACCAGAACTGTTCCCTGCAACCCCCTATCCCACATAGGCAGCAAGGGGCGATGCTGGAGGGCAGTTAATAATGCTCAGGGTCATTGCTTTAGGGGATGGGTTGCAGGCGATTGAAAAGCTGCTCAAACTTACTGCTCTTTCTTTAGCAAGCACAAGTGTGATAAGGGAATCCATATGAATGCAAGTCCCTTCTGTATATATGTTCACATCTGCATTTGAAGAACAATTTGAGAAAAAGCTCCTTACCAAGATAATTAAAACTACTTTAGTTCTAGTATTTAAAATTAAACTAAAATTTATAGACATATAGCTTACTCTAAGGGGAAAAAGTGATACCAATTTTAAAACACAGAAATGTTGCTGCAGTGCACATAATTTAAAATCAGTGTGATTGGCAAGTGACAAGGACTAAAATCAGATTTATTCTTGAACGCCTGGGAAAGCTATCCATGTGTCTCGGAAAGATATTGTGCCATGTTCCCCATGTTAAAGTAAAAATGATTCTGGAGAAGAGTTGCCCAGATGAGCCTGTTCTTCCCTTAAAGCAAGAGTTAAGGTAAGGAGAATTTGCTCTTGAAGCAATTTTATAAAAGTCACAATACTTTTTGCTACAATCATTTCAGACTTTTTTTGTTTTGATGAAAGGATATTTGCTGTTGAATAAAATTAAGGTTAGAAATGTTAGGTATAGAAGTCTAATGTTGAAAATAGCACGAAAAGTCAATATATAATGAAGAATGAATGATATGAGAATTTTCTCGTCTTCCTAGCAGCACGTTGCAGTGGGTTTCTGGGGGCAGGAAGAGGTGGGGATGGAAGCCCACAGAGGCCATATTGTTGCCTTGGAGCTGGTGTCCTACACAACTACCTGTGAGATCTCCCTGGAGCCTGCACAGGGCCGCTGCCTACCGTGGGCACATGGTGAACCTTTGTTCAATGAAAAGACACAACTGAAGATCTGGCAACTGGCGGGGCCAGAGCAGAGAACTACACCTTTCCCAGAAACACAGTTGTGTAATTTAGGCACCCTGGTTTTCAGCAATAGGCATCAGAAATTTGTCAAAAAGATGGACAGTTCCTTATGTTTTCCAACATAAGTCCAGTGCTGTTGTCAGAATGTGTTTTGAAAAAGAAACCTTAAGAAAAGATGTCTTGGTGATGAGTGGACAGCGATGTCACCCCCCGCCCCCAGGGGAACAAGCAGATTTTCCAGGTACGCAGCTCAACCTTGCCTGTGTTCAGCTCCGTCTCCAGAACATACACATGGACACTCCCATGAGTCTGTGGCCCCTCCCAGAGGTTTAATATTTCCTCTAGTAAAAAAGTTGAAAGCATGGCACACTGGATTTGGGACCTAGGAATATGGCAGCTAGTTTTTTTTGGGCTGTGAGCGGAGGTCAGGCCTGCTGAAGGGAGGAGGATGCCCATGCTGCTCAGCAGGCCTGGCACGACCATGGCTTTCCTTGTGCATGGCAAGTTGCTTCTGGAGGTAAGATTGACTGTCCCACACCAGATCTCTATTTATCAAGCACAGTTGCACCCCTCATGTTAGGCAGCCTGGATTTATGTGCTTCATTAGTGGCAATGCTAAGGCACACAATTTAGAGTTACCAAAATACCTATGTTCCCCTTATTCTCCAGAATTCACAATGCCCTACATATAACTTAAACATTGTCTTAGTGTAGTAAAATATACATAATACAAGAATTTCCATTTTAACCATTTTAAGTGTACATTTCACTGTCATTACTTCCATTTACCATTTTGTGCAACCATCACCAAAAAGTATCTTCAAAACTTTTTCATCTTCTCTAACAGACACTGTAACTATTGAGCGATAACTTCCCATTCTACCCTCACCCGCAGCCCATGTAACCTCTAATCTACCTTATGTCTGTATGGATCTGCCTATGTCATTTTTACATTTTATTTTTAAAATTTATTTTAAGTTGGGCTCATAGAAGCAAGGTTTACAGAAGAGTTTCAGAGTTTCGAAAGAGGACTTGAGGTTTCATAGTTTTTCTTGAGGACCTGTTGTGTATCAAGTTGTGTAGCTGCATGAATGTGCCTGACTTCAGCTGCTCCTCATGACAGCCTAAGTGAGCAAGTTATTTCTGTTTTAGGATGAAGAAAGCGAAGCTCATTCACATAAAAGTCCTATTAAAAGTTGAGATTGAAAACCAAATCCTACTGACCTCAGATGTCCATGTCTTCCTATTACTTACTGCTTCATCCAGAGTGCATAAAGGACACGTAAGGGGTGGAGTGTGCATTTCCATCCATTATTACATTTAGCAGAGTGAGTTCCAGAGCCAAAGGTGGCAGCAATACCAAGGAGAGCTGCTGCCCATCATGCCACAGAAGCTCCAGTCTTACCTTAAGGCTCCAGCCACCCAGCCACTTGTCCATCCACCCACATCAACTCATCCCATCATTAATTGGTGCCAGTTATATGCCAGACCTTGGGGGATAAGCCCGTGGCCCCTGGTGGCTGTGATGCCTGTGATGATGATGGCAACAGTGGTGACAGTAAAAGCCACTATCCCCATTGTTTATTGAGCACATTCTGTGGACTGAGCCTGGGTAGGGTGTTTCAGGGGTTTTAACCCTCACAGCCTGCCAGACAGGTGGCAGTGGGTTTCTGGGGACACAGGGAATGGAAACTCACAAAGGTCAGATTGAAGCTGTCAAGAGATCACTTGGCTGGTGGCAGCAGGAGGGGTTCCTGCAGAGCTGTCTGATTTCTGGCCTACCCTCTGTGGTGGGTGAGCAGAGCCCCTTTTCTCCAAGCCATTTTCTTGGGCAAGACATGGACACCTCAGTAGCCAAGGGACCTGGCTAGCAGGAGGGGGCGGTGAGTTTGGGAACTGGGGAGCAGGGACCACAGAGGGGGATTATTGGACGCCTCCATTTCTGAGTCTTCTGGCCGGGAGGGCCTCACAGTGTTTCAGGAAAGTGTGAGGCCTCTGCTGAGTGCCCATTTTTCATGGACAGTGCAGGCTGAGGTGGGGCAAGACCCCGATGACCAGGGCCATAAGAGAATAAAGATGAGTCCACTGCCAGAATTCTGTGGTTAGTGCTAATTCACTCAAAGGAGAGGCCTGTCCTTGATGTCTGTTCAATCACATTTCGCATATATATGTCAGGTTTACGATCTCATTTTGTTCTTCACAACAAATCAGCAAAATTCATTTAGGAGGGAGCAGTGAGGCTGAGATAGGGTGTAGGGTGAGAATTGATTAGGCTGTCAGAGAGCAAGAGAAAGGGGAGGAAAAGAGGTTCTGAAAAGAAAATGTGACTTCTTAAAACCTTGTCAGCTCGCAAGGATTTATTCACACATCATTAAAATTTAAATTACATGATTTGGTCTGTCACTGAGGACAAATGGTTCCATTTTAGCTGCATTTTGTTTGAACTGTTTTATTCAGGCAATAAATATTTAATTAGTTGATTATTTTAAAATTTACCAGGCTGCAGTAAATCTATATTTAGCAGAAACCCAAGTCATACGGTAAGTCATTTCCAGTAGGGTTAAAATTATCAGCATGTTTCTCAAATCTTAAATGCCAAACTCTGGACTATGTTCAGTTTTGCATTCTTAATTTCAGGCAGACATTTTCATTCCATCGGCATGTGATTCTTTTTCCAAGACTACATAATAATGGTGACATTTTTCCTTTCCATGCTGCAGCAGCCCTGCAAGAGAGAGAGAAATTTGGTCTCTTTGATTGATGAGTTTTGGTGACCTAACCAGATGACTGTCTTTCTCTTCCAGACTGCTTAACTCTCAAATTAGCTGGAAACGAATTTGTTTTTCAAACATATTTCAAGCACATTGAGTAGCTGAATATCATATACATAAGTGTTATTTCTTTTCTTTTCTTTTCTTTTTGAGATGGAGTCTCACTCTGTTGCCAGGCTGGAGTACAGTGGTGTGATCTCTACTCACTGCAACCTCTGCCTCCGGAGTTCAAGCGATTCTCCTGCCTCAGCCTTGCGAGTAGCTGGGAGTATAGGCGTGTACCATCATGCCTGGCTAATTTTTTTGTGTTTTTAGTAGAGACAGGATTCCACCGTGTTAGCCAGGATAATCTCAATCTCTTGACCTCATAATCTGCCTGTCTCAGCCTTCCAAAGTGCTGGGATTACAGGCATGAGCCACCATGCCCGGCCGGGTGTGATTTCTTAACCGTCTATGATTACACTGAAATATAGAAAGGTGGCTTGGACATTATTTAGGAAGTGTGATGAGTCTGTAAGTCCTGTCATGTGGGCATCTTTTTTTTTTTTTTTTGAGACGGAGTCTCACTCTGTCGCCCAGGCTGGAGTGTAGTGGCCAGATTTCAGCTCACTGCAAGCTCCGCCTCCCGGGTTTACACCATTCTCCTGCCTCAGCCTCCAGAGTAGCTGGGACTACAGGCGCCCGCCACCTCGCCCGGCTAGTTTTTTTTTTTTGTATTTTTTAGTAGAGATGGGGTTTCACCGTGTTAGCCAGGATGGTCTCGATCTCCTGACCTTGTGATCCGCCCGTCTTGGCCTCCCAAAGTGCTGGGATTACAGGCTTGAGCCACCGCGCCCGGCCCATGTGGGCATCTTGATTCACATCCTGGAACTGTGGCCTGTGCCTCAGACACAGTTGCCTGAATGAGCCATGATCCACTCATTAGCACACCCTCCACAGCCATTGGGTCAATAGCACTTACTTTGTTCAGTTTCTACTCTCTGCTTATTAAGGATATGTAATTTTGATTTGTGAGGTTATGCCCATGAGTCCTTTCTCCATTCTAGCTGCTGTCAGCTTAACCTGGGGCTCTTGGCACCTCTGTGTTGGACTTTTGCATCACTCTCCCTGTGGATTCTCTGCCAGCTCTCCCTTCCTCCATATGCTTTGCAGGGTGATCTTTCTGAAATGCAGATCTGATTGGGATACTTTGTCGCTTAAAACGTTTCAAAGCCAGCCCCTGCTCCCTTGCCTTCAGAGCACCTCTGTGTCCTTAGAAGAGTGTACAAGCACCTCTTCCTGCCAGCCCAGTCTGCTTTTTCCAAGCAGTTCAAAGCCAAAGGCATCTATTTCTTCAATTCTACTTCATTCCTACCCACCACTTCCACCTTGGCCCTTGGGTGAGAAGTACTGAAGGAAATCAGAATATATAGATATATATTCATTATATATATATATATATACACACACATACTTTTTTGTATATATACACATTGATAATTTTTAAAATTTAACTTTTAAGTTCGGGGGTATGTGTGCAAGTTTGTTATATAGGTAAACTTATGTCATAGAGATTTGTTGTACAGATTATTTCATCACCCAGGTTTTAAGCCTCGTATCCATTAGTTATTTTTCTTGATGCTCTCCCTCCTCGCATCATCCACCCACTGATAGGCCCCAGTGTCTGTTGTTCCCCTCTGTGTGTCCGTGTGTTCTCATTTAGCTCCTACTTATTAGTGAGAACATGTGGTGTTTGGTTTTCTGTTCCTGCATTAGTTTGCTGAGGATGATGGCTTCCAGCTCCTTCCATGTCCCTGCAAAGGACACGATCTCATTCTTTATTATGGCTGCATGGTATTCCGTGGTGTGTATATACCACTTTTTCTTTATCCAGTCTACCATTCATGGGCATTTAGGTTGATTCCATGTCTTTGCTATTGTTAATAGTGCTGCAATGAACGTGTGCATGTGTCTTTATAATAGAATGACTTATATTCCTTTGGGTATATACCCAGTAATGGGATTGCTGGGTTGAATGGTAGGAAATCAGAATATATATATGTGGCTTTATTTCATGAGACCATGTACCTTAGAAGCCTCTTTCTACAATCACACACTTTGTTGTTGATATTGCTCTTCCATGAATTTCTGTGCTAGTGAGGGATTGTTAAGAAAGGATGATAGCAAATATGAAGCCTTTAGCTGACTTCCCCTCTCCAGAAATTTAAAAAACAATTAAGCCACTCAGTAAATGACCTGCCTTAGAGAAGATTATAATGTTGGCCTTAATTTATTTTACCAACTTTCCGTTTCTTGAAATGCATCTAATCAACTTCTATTAACTGTCCTGGAAAATATTTTGGTTTACAGTGCTTTTTGTTTTTAAAGTAAGGGTTACCACTAATTTAAGAAATTTAGGCTGAAAATGTTACTTTTAATAAAAAGGAAATGTCTTAGGCATATTAATGCATATAATTTTGCATATCACAAGGTGCAATCATAGTGTTTGGTTTTCGGAGCAAAAATGACATTTGTCAGTTCTTACTTTGATTTGCTGATGCTCTTGCCCCTTCAGGGTGGGTTGCCATTTGGAATTTGGAAATGCCGTGGCTTCAATTCATTTAGACAAACATCCATGTCTGGTTAGGTTCAGAGTGATGGTGGTGATCTGAGTATGGATGTCCATAACAGCTTCACATTTTCATGTACTCTGAAAAGGAATTTTATAGAGGTTATTATTTAGAATGTCTAATTCCAAGTGAAGAGTTTAGGGGTGGAAAGTTTGAATACAATGCTTTATTCTCTCATTGAAGTTTTGTAGGAAGCTCATGGGTTGCTTTTGCAAAAGCAATCTGAAGATATTCCACATTAGTTTGAATGCTTTGTGTTGAAGAATTAGAATGTTTAGGGTTTGGGAGTACTTCTGTGAAATTGAGGTAATGGGAGTTTAGGTTTATGATGATGAAAGTGTGTGTGGAAGGCATGTGGCAAAACGTTGACTTTTGCTGCTCAGTTTTTCTTGTAAGTCACAGGTTGAGTACTTTTTATCAAACTCTGCATGTTCTTGCTGGGTGTGGTGGCTCACACCCATAACCCCAGCACTTTGGGAGGCTGAGAGGCAGAAGCATCTCTTGAGCCCAGGTGTTTGACACCAGCCTGGGAAATAAGGTGAAACCCTGTCTCTACTAAAAACACAAAAAATTAGCTGGGCATTGTGGTGTGTGCCTGTAGCCCTGTCTACTTAGGAGGCTAAGGTGGGAGGATTGCTTGAGCCTGGGAGGCAGAGGTTGCAACGAGCTGAGATTGTGCTGTTGCACTCGAGCCTGGGCGACAAAGTGAGACCCTGTCTAAAAATAAAATTAATAAAAGAAAATAAACCTGCATGTTCTTTCTATAAATGGGGATTTTATTTTCATAAATAAGACTAAAATAGTGGTCTGGGGGTAATTAACACAGCGGGAGGGGAAGAGTAAAAAAAAGTGTATGGTTCTAAAAAGAACTTACAATGTTAAAATCATGCTGTATTACTTTTATAGTAGGTCTGGCTATAAACATGTTAAATTTTTACCCAGTATCAAATTCAAGGAAAATGTTGTGAAACAACATTGGATGCATTCAAAGGAATTTTAAAATAATTATAATTTGCTGTCTTCTCCTTGGTCAGAGGGTACTTTGGAATCTTACTTTGAGCTGTGCAGGCAAAAGGAATTATTCCACTTTTCTCTATTTGGCTTTGCTCTGTTGTTGACTATTCCTCTTGAGTTCAAGTGGAGGCCTCCTGGACAGCTGGTGGCCAGGGCAGCTGTAGTGACCCAACTCTAGTGTGCCCCTCCCAAGGATGGGGCTCCCAATTTAGCTGTTGGGTTTGTACATAAAATGCCACAGCACAGCAATCTGAGCTCTTGCTTTCTGTTTAAATAAAAAGGCAGATGCTTCACACATGTTTTCATGAATTTATATAAACCATGGAAGGAAAGAATGCTGATATTCAATAGGAACCTTGTAGCAACTTGTTACTTGTAATTTTTAGGTTGACTGTAAGAGCAAATGCAGAACGCAAACCTGCATCTGTGCTGACACTGCATCTGTGCAAACCTGCATCTGTGCTGACACTAACCCATGCTCTTTTAAGTGCCTAAGTAGTGGGGGGTGAATGGAGCGTCTATAAATAGTGAGTTAGTGTGTCTGACAGACCTCAGAGACTGGAGGGATTCTTTGGGCCAGCATTGTCTCATGTGGCCACATGTGGCCAGGGAGGAACACAGCCGAGGGGAAGGAAGTACACTCTCTCTTGCCTTTCTTTCCATATGAAGAAGAGTGGATTCTTGAGTCAGGGAGTTATCCTGCTGAGGAGCGCTAGCTCTGGAGCATGGTCTACTGGGGAGACCTAAAGTAGGACTGACAAAAGCTTTCCTCCTTCCTGGAGGAAGATACTGTATTGGCTTCCATGACTTCTGGAGGCATCTGATGCCTCCCAACCGGCTACCCTGCTAAGTTACACTCGATTAACTTTTCTGTCTCCTCTTGGACTCAATGTTTTATGAAGCTGAGCTTCTCTTGGAATGTGGAGCCTGGAAAGGGAGGAAGTGTGCCCTGGGCATTCCTTAAAGTTGTACTGGATTCATACTGATCTGTCCACACTCTCTCGGGCCTCTGTGACAGCGCCAGGCACATGTCACTGTTGAATTAATTGATGGTGTACACTTGTTAGCAGACGAGCTACAGTTGAGGGTATAGTCTGTGGCTATCAGATACAGTCAGATGTCATGTGGGCCAAAACTTACAACCTTGGAGTCATAAACCAGTTGCGAACACCCAGGAAATGAATCGTTCCATCTGAGCCAATCTGCAGTCCTCTCTCACTTGCCACCTGACACTGTAGCACCCCTTCTGGTGTGATTGAAGAACTTCTAAGTGCCAGCCTGCCCACACCTGGTGATGCACCAGTGTCTGTGTGCTGCCTTGGGAGGTGACTGTGGGATATGAGGATCATATATAATATAAGCGAATAGTTTTGCATATGGCTAGCCCTTGTTGGCTCGGGATAGCTGGTTTAACAACCAGCTCTTAGATGACACTGGGCAGAAATTTGATGTTAAGTGTTTCTCACTCCCATATTACAGGATTTTTTAAGAGCAGTGTTTGCCTAAAGTAAGAACCATCTTCTGGGAGAGGGGTCAGGTGGGACTGCTAGTTTTTGGCCAGTGTCTTTTAGCTTATCTATGATTCACTTAGATGGTTGATGAATTCCTTGCCCATTCTGGCAGCTTTCTGACCATCAGGGACTGTCTGGTGCAGTGCAGGATGGTAGGTAGGAAGCCTTATGATCTGAAGAGTGTAAATAGTAAATGGAGAAGTCTCTTGCTAGTCTTTCATTTCAGCTGTTGACTTCTCAGTAGTGCTGGATTTTTGATGTTTATCACTGTCTCTTTCACCCCCACCCTCTCTTACCCAGAAGACAAATGGTGAGGTTAAATTTGGCCATGACTCAGCCAAAGTCTAGTGGTAGCCATCAGGAAAGAGTGTCAGAGGTCTTAGATTTGGCACTTGGGCTCTTCAACTGTTTTTAGTTTTCACTAAGGTTGAAACTATTCTGTTTGAACTTACTCTGGTAATAAGCTGAGAACAGTGTGCTCCTGGGTGTGTTTCAAAAACAAAAACATTTTTTAAAATGGAAATATAGATTAGGGTAGCTTGCCACAATGATAGTCATGTGTAGGGAAATACACACAAATTGAACTAAGTCTAACTTTTATGCTTAGATAACAAAAAGATACTCTCGAATTTACCAAATATTCATTCAAGCAGTCACCAATGAGGCATCTGGATAGCTTCTTTTGTAAGACTATTCTTATTCTTATAAAGTTAGTTGGCTCTGAAAACTTTACTCTAGTTGATCTAAGAGTTTGACTTGATATTTCAAGGATGTTAAACTTTGCAACCTAAAACAAAACTGAGATTGCATATGATTGGTTTTTACGGCTTAAATTTTAGAATGAAAAAGACAATAATGATTGGCTTAACTTTTTTTTCTCTCTTTAGAAAACGTTTCATAGCAGTAAAGGTGATACATATTGTTGAAAATGTGTAAATGTAGCTCTGGGTCCAGGGGTGTTGCTGGCAGATTTTTTGAAATAATTCTCCAGAATCAGCAGTCAACGAGGAAAGAACAGTGACTTGCAACCTGGAAATCCAGCCAGGACTGCCATGAATGTCTGTGGTAGTTTGGGATCACATGCCGGTTCTAGGGGACAGCAGGTCCATGCTGGTCCGGGTGGCAGCCCCCGTGTGGATAGGCAGTCTATAGTGTGGGGGAGCGGGTACCTGAAGAAAGAGAACTGTAAAGGAGTCACAATAGCACCCCAAAGCCCTCTCTCCTGGATTAGGAGACTGTCATAACTTTTGGAGTGGCAGTGGTGTTTCAACAGGATATACAAACCTTATTCTAGTTTTAAAAAGCTATTTAATTAAACTCCATATTTAATTTTTTTGAAAAGGTGGCATGTTCACATGGGTACAACTTTGAGAAGTATACAATGATTTATAGTAAAATATCTCACATTACTATTCCGTCTCACCTCTGACTTTGCTCTCTGCTTCCTTACCTCAAATTTCCCAGTTGGCCACCACATGTAATCATTGTTATTAATATCCACATGTTTTTGTGGAGGAAGACAAATGTATGTGATTTACACTCCCCCTTTTAAAAATAAAAGTAACATACCATATATACTTTTTTTTCATTTACTATTTCTTGGGGCTCTTCCTATACTACTAAATAAAGGGCTTCCTTTTTCTTAACAGCTGAATAATACTCAGTTCCATGTACATAGGAATCCTATTTAACCTCTCCCTTGTTGAGGGATAGTTGGTTTGCTGTCTATTCTTGGCCATGGTAAACAATGCTGCAGTAATAACATTGCATATATGACATTTTGCACATGTGTAAGTTTACCTGGAGGATAAATTTCTGGAGGTGGGATCGCTGGGTCAAATGGTCTGTGTACTTGTAATTTTGATAGATATTGTCAAATTGCCTTCCATAGGGCTTGTTCTAATTCCTTTTCCCACCAGCAATTTGCAGCCCATCAATGTGAATGTTCTGGAATGCCTCTTAGGACACCAAATGGTGATATAAAAAGTGTGTTTTACATGCAGGTCTGAAGTGCACTGTTCCAAAATGTGACCTCACTGCTTCCTGATGGTGCAGGGGTTTTAGTGAGTCCTGCTATTGTGTAAGACAGGTGAACCCTGTGCAGTAGTGCTTGTTGTCCATGCTCAAGGGCACACACCCAGTGGAGCAACAGCAGGCCTGAGGTCCACGTCACTCTGCAGGCTGACCTGAGGGGCTGCTTTTCTCCAGTACCCCAGCAGCGGCCCTGGCTGAGAAAGCCTTTTTGAGAAACAAAGGATTCAATTTATTTTCGCAAACAAATTAGTGTCCTTGAGTAAACATTTGATAAATTAACTCTGATTAATGTAAGCATTGACTGAAGCCATTTTTATCAAACCTGTAGGAAGAGTGTATCAAGAAGATGAGCAATCAGCTGAAAATTTGAGTATTTTTGAAACTGAGCAGAAAAGGGTTGACATTTTACCATGTCACCATTTTAACGTGAGAAAGGAAACCACCCAGCAAGAAAGGACAGACCAGAGTGCTCCTGTTGCCTCCTTCCTGGGTCATTCCCCTTTGTGGCTTCAGTTTCTCTGCCATTCCTGGCGCTCTGCTTCCTGGAGGTACACATGTCCCCCTCACCCTTGATTCCTCCCCTGCCCTCCATTCACACCCCCTCAAACTTCATGTTCAAATCCTCATTCTGCTATGCTATGTTATTCTGCTATGAATTCAAAATTTTTAAGTAATGAAAACTTTGATAAGAGCAAATATACATTTATGATTCTTAAAAAGCTGTAATTTTTATGATTTAATGCCATGATTACAATTTTGGGATCTCACTGGAGATCAGATTGGGTTCGACTAGAAAATGAACAGGTGTGGAAAAGGAAGTTGGAAATGGTCTGAGTTGAATTTGGGTGAAGTTCTCAAAGTACGTGGAACAGCTGATGTCATCTCAGCATGTTGTTTTACTACAAAAGCTAGGTCATCTAACAACATTTTGTCACGGTGAATCTGATGAGAATTCCGAAGTACACTCTGAGTAATAGAAAGAAGGTGGATGCTGCAGAGGGGGTCTGCATTGGAAAACTTCTGCTGCCATTTCAATGCGTCGAGCCACCTTGCCTTATAATAGTGAACAATAGTAGAAGTACCTGGAGGCTCCATAGAGGGGCTGTGTGCAGTGAGCATAGTGTTGAGGCACCATGTGACAACAGCACACAATTCTGAAGGTGGAAGAAGAATGACATGAGAACAAGAAAGCAAAATGATTGCAGGCTCTTACATAAATGCAACTGACATGTGGGTTTTTAATTAACAGTGGTATAGAATGAATACAGTGATATAGAATAACACATTTAAAGCTAAAACAAAAATCCTTATTCTGTTTCCTTATCCTGCTGCTGTTTTTCACGGCAATCATCACCTTATACACTCAGTACTGTATAACACTTGTTTTTGAAACCTGTATTTGTTTCAACATGATTGACATATTAGGGAACAATTTGAGCATCACGTGGATTTCACATTTGCTGGTATAATTTTGTCTGCAGAAGCTCTAGGTGAATGCAGAAAACTGCCCTCAGCTGAACCAAGCCACGTAGGAATACACAAAACACACACCCACACATGCCTCAAGCATTTCCCACCTACCTCAGGTCATGTCTCATTTTTGAGCCACACCCATCCACATGTGGAGTTCCAATTTTCTCCTTCCTGATAATCCTCCATCCATCCCACAGTTACAAGCCTTTCCGATGCCCACTTGCACAAGCACGCTTTGGTTTCTTCACAGTACAGTGCCATATTTTTTGTAGTATTTAGGTATTTCTAAGCCACTTTGTGGGTATAAAACTGCGCTGTAGTTTTTATTAGGCTCCTCTCTTTTTTTCCCCATATGCCCTCTGGTGTAATTGTGAGATTTTTTTTTAGCAACATGTATGTTGTGTTATAACAGAACTGCCTGACTGTGATTGACTTGGGTTTATTGTTCATGTTTATTGTCTTGTCCCCTCTCCTCCTCCTTCCCTGGTAGAATGTCAGTATGTGAGGGCAGAGCCTTTTGATGGGTCACTCACTGTGGTGTCCTCAGCACCTAGAACAGTGTCTGGCACAAAGCAAGGCTTGATAAACATTTGTTGAATGAATGAATCATCAGATAATTTACTGGAAATAGCACTCTAACTATATTCTGTTGTAAAATTAATGTTCTATAATAAAGAATTATTTATAGTTTTGCTTTCAGTTATCTGTGGTCAACTACAGTCCAAAAATATTAAACAGAAAATTCCAGACATAAACAATTCATAAGTTTCCAATTGTCTCTTGTTCTGAGTAGCATGATGAAATCTCTTGCCCTTGTCCCTAGGCTGAAATCATCCCTTTGTTCAGCATTTATTTGCAGCGTACACTACCTGGCCATTAGTCACCCAGTGACCATCTCAGCACGTCGGAGCCATTGTGGTACAGCAGTGCTTGTGTTCATGTAACTCTTATCTGACTTCATAATGGCCCCAAAACACAAGACTAGTAATGCTGGCAATTCAAATATGCCAAAGAGAAGCCGTAAAGTACTTCCCCTAGGGAAAAGGTGAAAATTCTTGACTTAATAAGGAAAGAAAAAAATAGTATGTTGAGGTTGCTAAGATCTACAGTACATAAGATATTTTGAGAGAGAGACCACATTCACATAACCATTATTACAGTATATTGTTACAGTTGTTCTATTTTATTAGTTATTGTTGCTAATCTCTTATTGTGCCTAACTTATAAATTAAACTTTATCATAGGTATGCATGTATACAAAAAATATAGCATAGATAGTATCCAAGGATTCAGGCATCCACTGGAGGTCTTAGAATACATTCCCATGGATAAAGAGGGACCACTGTGTTATAGCTAAGGCACATAGAATGGCTAACATAGCTTATCAAGGAAGGGGAGGGATGGAAATGTGGAATGTCGATCACCTGGCTTTTTAAAATTTGTATTTAAGAAAAGCTTTATGTTCTAACAACCTTTAATTCAAAGCTGATTAAAAGTAAGAACAATCAGAATAATAGCAAAAGTGGCCAGATCCATGAATATAAGATTATGTTCATTTAGTAAAGATAGTGGGGAAAAAAAGCCCAACAATGGTGCTTGACTCCAAAATAATTTAATGTAGGAGAAATAAACATAAAAAGTGTATAAAGATGATGAGTAAATGAGGGCATGTGTTGAGTGTGTACCTATAATTGGTAGTTGAAATTATAGATATATACATGTACATAGACACACACTTATATGCATGTGACTTTGTGCTGCAACTCTGGGAAGCACTTCACACACTATTCCCTTTTTTAATTTTTGAGACAGAGTCTCACTCTGTAGCCCAGGCTGGAGTGCAGTGGCGCAATCTCGGCTCACTGCAAGCTCCGCCTCCCAGGTTCATGCCATTCTCCTGCCTCAGCCTCCCTCCCGAGTAGCTGGGACTACAGGTGCCCGCCACCACACCCAGCTAATTTTTTGTATTTTTAGTAGAGACAGGGTTTCACCATGTTAGCCAGGATGGTCTCTATCTCCTGACCTCGTGATCTGCTCGCCTTGGCCTCCAAAAGTGCTGGGATTACAGGCGTGAGCCACGGCGCCCAGCCTTCACACACTACTTCATTTCATCCTCATAGCAGCTCTGCATGGTAGGGGATGTTATTTTTCTCATCTTTCAAATAAGGAAACTGGGGCACAGATAGGCTAAGTAACGTAATGGGGATGATGCAGCTGGTAATCGGTGAACCTGGGACTGTGGGTGCAGAGTCCATGCCTTCGTGGGTGCTGAGAGCATTTAACTAGGTCTTGGTAATACCCGTTAAGAAGATTTGTCCCCTGCCTTCCAGGAAGAAGCCTTGGAGATGTAAGTGGGAAATAACCGTGGGATTGGTACACAAGCCAGCAGAGCCTGAGGAATTGTGGGGACTGGGGGAGCAGGTGCGTAACTGCCTTGTGTGGTGGGCTCCCCATCCATTAACTAGATGCTTTGGAAGTGCCTGCATACATTAAAATGAGCCCCAAATACCCCAAAAGCAAAAAACATAGACATGTGCATGAAGGAAGGAGCTAATGTTCATTCAATTCCTACCTTGTTGTAAGCACTGGGCTAGTCGCTTCTCATACACTGTATTAGTAGCTGAAGTTGTCAGATATGAGCTTAGTGTAAGTGTTTTTACTTGTTCTGTCTCATTTAATCTTTACAATCCTCCTGTGACTGGTTCTGTTATTATCTTCATTTCTCATAAAACCCAAAGAATGTGCCCAAAGTCACATAGTTATAAATGGTTTTGTTTAATCATCACCACCAACCAGTGAGATAGGAATTATTCTTAGAAGTAAGCACACACAACCAGGGAGTGGTACTGTTAAGATTTCAATGCAGGGCTGTCTTCACAGCCTTTGCTTTTTCCATTTTAAATAAGGCAAACATTGAGTTGAGGTGTGTTTCTAAGAAAAATAGAAGATTTGAGACAGTGATTAAGTTCTTCTAAGACTTAACCAAAATCAATATGTACTTAGAATAATGGAGATCTTATATTTAAAAGAAAAGCAGTTAGCAAGTTGAATAGCCATCAGTCACAGAAGATAGGAGCCATAGATTTTAAATATGGTAACCAAGAGACGAGGAAGATCACACTGCCAGCAGAGGAATTCATCTTAAAACTAGAGCTGATCTTGCTTCTCTAAATAAAATAATCCTTCTTGGTTCCCACTGTCTGCAGAATATGAATTTTGGCGTGTCCTCTCTTGTGGCCAGTCTCTCGTCACCTCTCAGGCCACTCCTACAGGCGGCCCCCTCTCCATCCCTGAATGCTGTGTGTTTTCATATAATAACATAGCATTGTTCATCCCTCTTCCCAAGGGGAGAACCTCTTTCTTTCTGGCAAAATCCAGTTCAAGTTTTATTACCTTGGGGAAGACTTCTCCAGATCCCTCAGGCAAAATTGAGTTGCTTCATTTCTCTTTCCCAGATCTTTATCAGTTTCACTCTTAAGGATTTAGTACTTGAGTTGCAACCACTGGCTACTATGGATCACTCTCCAAATGGCTCAAAGGTTCTTCATGGATCCAGAGACTATGTTTTATTCATGTCTGCGCTCCTGGTGCCTGTCTCAGAGCCTGGTATACCCAGTCAGTGTTTATGAAATGGGTAGACAGATGGATGAATGGATATGTAAATGATTCCATAAAAATGTGCTACGTGGGTAATAAGTCATTGCAAATTAGGAACTGTTGCAGGCACTGTCACTGGATATATTTTTTATCCATAATGAATGTAATTGCTAGTTTTAAAAAATTGTTTCTTAAAATTCTTAGAAATTAGGATACAAAATGGGTTTTTAACAAGGCATATTGTAGATATGTATCTTCCTTGGCTTGCAATTAGGAAATGTTAACATTTTATGCATTATTTCTGCATAATTTCTTTCCTGACTTTCCACATTCTAGGCATTGTCCTAGGTCCTGAGTGAAGCGTTCTCTGCTCACCTTCTCCGTCCTCTTGGCTAGCCTCTGCTGGGAACATCAAGAGCTGTGGTTCTTGGTTATTCTGTAGCTTGCCTCTAAGGCATGTATTATGCCTTAAAATTTTCATTATTCATTGGATTACTCTTGACCTTGACTCCCCAAGCAGATGATAAATTCTTAGAGGGCAGGAATCGTATTTATACTCTCCCTGAGCCCTCTAGCATTTCTAAAGTGGTGGACATGTCTGTGTAGTAAGCGTTAAAGGATTTTTCGTTGATGAGGCTGTTACTTTCTTGTTTTGTTTTGACAAATTGCAAAATGCCCCCTTTCTCCATCTTTGGAGGAAGAATGAAGGTTCATACTCTCTTGTGAGAAACACAGCCCCGCTCCGGCCTGTGAAGTGTATGGGAAGTTTACTGCAAGGATGCAGGAGTGTTGTGGAAAAGAGGAGCCAGAAGAGCAACGAGGCTCCTGAGGGCGGGGCTGGGGGCGGGATGTGAAACAGAAGTTCTTGAAAGCCAGGCATCTGTGTCTGTCTGCCTGTCTTGTCACATGGTCTCTCATCCCTTCTTTTCCTAGGGCAAATGCCACACCTCCTGACTTTCTCTACTGACTGGGCTCTCTATGAACTTATTGCTCCTTGAACGTGACAGCAGAGTGGTCATTCCAGGGACCATCACTGACTATTTTTTCCAACTTCAATATAGTTCCTCAGAGGAGGAATCTGATTGGTTCCCTGAGGTCAGGTGTTCTTCCTGGTCCAGTCAGCTGTAGCCAGAGAGATGAGGTCACTGGGTGTCAACATTTTTAAGCAGGATTATGGAAACACATCTTCAGATGACAGTGTGGGCTGGCTAGGCACGCCAAGCTTCTGGAGTGAAACTTGAAGTATGTTTCAGCAGCAGTCAGTCGGGAATGTTAATTAAGGGGCCACAGTCCTCATTGCTTGGAGTAAAGATAGAGGTACCCTCTACTGCCTCATGAAGCTTTGGCCTAGGGAGTGGTACCTTGTGAAGGGTCTTGAGGTCCAATGAGAAATTGAGGATTGTTTTCCCCAGAAGTCCCTGCCACCAGGAAATCTGGCAGAGTAGCATGGCGGACTGAGTGTCCTTTGTGGCTTACTGTGCTGTGAGAGTGAGACACTGGGCTTCCTTACAGTGTTGTGTGTGTCTGCTGTGTCTGTCTGTGTGAGGGGGATGGAGTGATACCTTGTATAATGTGATTGCTGCCAGTCTTAAATTAGTAAAATTCAGTAGGAAAAGAGAAGTGAAGAACTAAGTAGACTTATAATTAATGAGATTTAGAACCCCAGCAATGGGTGTAGAAAACACCTAGTTTCCTATGGAAGGCTCCAGGTAGGGGTGGGGGCATGTGGGACTCTTAGTTCTTATGGACAACTAGTATGTCACAGAGGAGCCTCCATCTGCCTTTTTGAAGCAGTCTTTATTTTCATTTGCTACAAGCAAAGCTCATTCCTTTGCCATGGGAGAGGCAAAGGAACAGCTTTAAAAACTATTTTTAGCTTGTTAGCACAGATAAGGAATTCTTAGGATTGGAGTACTAATCAGGAGATCAAGGTGAAAAGGAAATGAACATGCAGAGGGCAGAAAGAAGACATGGCAGAACTGAGGGCCAGAAGGAGGAGCAGCTCCACACCCATGAAACTGTGTGAAGACGTGAAGCACTTCTTGTGGGAGAGGCCTCTGCTGTTCCTTGCAACACCCAGAAGGTAGTACGAAATTGCTGGCACTAGGGCGGAATCTTGTTTTGCAGCAAGAAAAAGTGAGAAGCAGTCCTGGTGAGAGCAGATCTGCGGGCAGGTCTGTGGGTGGACTTCCGGGGCTTGTTCTCAAGTTGCGGTGGAGTGTTCCACCAGACTTTGCAAGCTCACTGATGGGAATGGGCGCCTGTTGCCTCATGTGGGCACCAAACCTCTGTGCTTCTCTCTAGAGATCTTGTGGTTCTGGGTGTGAAGCTGAAGATTCAGAATGATACATTTTCATCTCTTCTTGCAGTTGAAGGGTCTTCATTTGAAACAGAATAAAGATATAGGACTATGCCAGCCCCTTGGTGTTAATGATCTAAATTACAGGTTATTTCATTGTGCATGATCTCCATTTGCCACAAGACTAGGGTTGGGCAAATAAGCCAGTTTTTGTTTTTTTAGACGGAATTTCGCGCTTACTGCCCAGGCTGCAGTACAGTGGTGCGATCTTGGCTCACCACAACCTCCGCTTCCCGAGTTCAAGTGATTCTCCTGCCTCAGCCTCCTGAGTAGCCAGGATTACAGGTGCCCACCACCACGCCCAGCAAATTTTGTATTTTTAGTAGAGATGGGGTTTCTCCATGTTGGTCAGGCTGGTGTGGAATTCCGACCTCAGGTGATCCACCCGCCTTGACCTCCCAAAGTGCTGGGATTACAGGCGTGAGCCACCGCGTCCAGCCAAACGAATTTTTGAAAACAAGGTTAAAAATGTGTAATTCCTGGAAGTCTGACAATGATCTCTAGTAAAATCTATACAATCTCTTACACAGTAGATAGTAATTTTTAAAAATTGAATCAGAAAAATCATGATCATTTCTAAATGATTGCGGAATTAACCAGAAATGAATATGGGTTAGCTAGGAGTGAGCATTGCTAAGCCAACCTCATATTGAGGATAATATTGGGCTGGTAGATTTAGTTTTGTGGAATAGATTTTCAAGAGACTCTTGTAAATATCTGTGTGGGCTAGACATTAGCATGAATTAGATGGAGTCACTATTTGTTTAAAAACAATCTGTTGTCATTGTTTTGAATTATCAAAATGGAATGGGCAGACCAACTGGATGCCAAAAAGCTGCCATGTTTTCATTTTAAAAAAATCAGTGTCCTCTGTCTAGAGGGCATACTCAACACAATTTCAAGCGATACAAAGCTGATAGGAATAGCTAACATGTTGTATGACAAAGTTGGTAGAAATACTTGATATGTTATATATCACAAAGTTGAGATCTTGATAAATTGAAATCAACTAAAAAGGCTAAACCTAAGGGAAATACATGTCCTGCCTTTTGGGCTAAAAATTTTATTATGTGAGTATGGAAAGAAAGTTGAACATACATTTATATAAAAGATCTATGTGTTTTAGTTGACTACATTTATAGAATATAAAGCTTTATAGGAGAAGATGGCCTATAAAGCTATATATTCTGTTAGAGGGACAGAGAGTGCCCACAGCTGTGATGCTCTGTAAGCCATATCTCAGTAGGGCCCTGACCGGAGGATGTCCTGGAAAGGATGCAGGAGGAAAGTATTGAATGGTAAGAGGGATTGGGAAGCCTGGCGTGAAAACCCAACACACAGATGTGCAAGCCTGTTTCCATTGGTCAAGTCTGTCCTGAGGAAGGAGCAGGCCTATTCTAGGTAGCTCCTGAGGGCAGTACTGCCTTTGTGGGTAGAGGCTGCTGGTGGACAGATTTGACTTGGGTATGAGCAGACTTGATGGCTGCATTGAAGCTATATCTTCAGTGGGTGGAGAGCTGAATTTAGTGGCCTCTGAGGTCCCTTCCAAATCTTAGATTTTGCAGTGCTTGGACAATCTACATTTTGTTGTAATTTTAAAGCCACTAGCATATGGTTTAGAGATGGGTTTATCACTATAATTTGGGTTATGTAATACTATAAAAGGAAACTGTGATATGACCATCCTTTAAGTGGGAAGGCCCAAGGAAGTTTCCAGAGAACCAAGAGTAACCATGGCTGTTTGCAAAGAGTGAGTTTTGTTGAATGTAATTGTGATGAGAAAATACAGTTGTTCCTTGAAAAATATACTGTGACTGAAGAGAGTGCAAAGGAAGCACATCACATGTGGTACCTGTCCCCAGTAATGCAGCTTGCATTTAATCCGAAGGTGAATTCTAACACATAGATATGACGATTTAAAGAAAAAGTCCTTTCTCCCTTTGGTGATTCTTTTTGAGCATTTCTGCTTTTCAGTAATCATAGCTTTGTTTGATCAAGCTAGCGCTGCCTCTCAGGGAACAGAGAGCAGTTATTACAGCTGGCATGGGCAGCCAAGGACCTTCAGGGCCATGCCATCTTAGAGACTTTCTTCAGAAAGAGGCCCTGATTACTCTTTATTTTTGCCCATGTTGTTTTACTCTGATCTGTAATTTAAAATCTACTATACAAAGAGTCCACAGAATGCCAACTGGATGCTAGTTTAAAGGTTTTTTCTTTTGCTCTGTCTTTTAAAAAAATTTTTAAGTAGGACTGTCAATTTTGGTGTTTGCTGTTAAGAAATTGGTGAGATGCAGCTTTCTGTTTCCTTAACTTCAGTGGACTAAGATATCAGAAACAAAATAACCAGTGGAAGACTGTTCGAGGGGTCTTTTTTCCTAGAAAAGTGGACAGGGATGACACAGCTAACTTAATCTCACATGGAGGAGGGAAGGACCAGCAGGCTTCCAGAATGGGCCTATAATGGCAGCCTGGCAGCTGTGACTCAGGGAACCGTTGCGTGTATGCTGGGTGCCCAGCTCTGCCCATTCTTCTCAGGTCATGTTGGGATCACACGTGGAAGGGAGGAAGCAGGCAGGCAGGACCAAGACTGTGCTTGAGCACATGGGTCGCTGTCAACTGCAGAGGACAGTAAATGGCTCCTTCTTGCTGGGTTTGAAAAGCAGATGCTTACCTCATATCTAATAATGGCTGTGTCTTGACTTTTGTTCACTGTTCTTTCTCATATGTTTGGACTTGATTTGGGGGCAAGGGAGAGGGTAGCTTTTATTTTTGGTTTTATGATTTTCTGCCTTTTAAATGTAAAGCCATATCTTTCTGTTTCCCATTTCCTTCAGTTATTCACATGTCTTAATGTCTTTAGCCCACACATTGAATCTTGTTCATGACCATTTCTGTGACCCCGGCTTGGTAGAACATCAGGAGGTGGATGTGCTCAAACTCTGCTCTTGCCCTGGAAGTACAGTTCTTTCAGAGTCTCTATTAATGGGCTCCCCTGATTAGGTCAGGCTCACCTGGGATAATGTCTCCTTTGATTAATTCAGAGTAAACTGATTTGGAAACTTAATTACATCTGCAAAATTCCCTCATTGTTGTCACATAGTTTAACCTAGTCACAATGATGATATCTCATCACATTCATGAGTCTAACCTAGATTATACAGTGGGTATAGCAGGGAAGGGTGTCTTGGGGGCCATTTTAGGATTCTGTCTACCATACTCCTGTAAACATTTACTCATTTAAGCCTCAAAGAATTACACAGGATTAGTCAGTAACAATTTTCCTTACAGAGCTTAAATTCCTTTCCACCTCAAGTTCACTCACTTAGTACTTTATTATGAATTTCACCAAACTCCCTGTATGGAAATGAGCTTCAGAACCAGTTTTAGCAGAAGAAAATAGGTTAACAAATTTATTCAATTAAACACATTAGGATTTTATTCGATCTAGAATATTCTGGGCATGTGGTCTAGTGCAAGGCTACTCAAAGTGTGATCTGTAAATCACTGCTGATTGGAGAACTGTACGTATCACAGTGAGATACGAACAGAAAGTGAGAGTAAGCATTTAGAAACATTTATAACAATTTAATACTGTCGCAGTATCTAAGCCAGTGATCAATAAGCACATCTTTTTGACCAAAATACAGGACAGGTTTGGTATTGCTGGACTCACGTGATGAGTTACGTATGGTGTGATCTGTGTGTTGATCCTGTGTTTTAGAAATAGGTTAGAAGGTAGGGTTTTATTTTTAATCAACCTTATTGAGGCGTACTTTACATTCAGAAAAATGCGCCCACTTTGACAGTGTGATGAGCTTAGAAAAATGTATAGACCCCATGTATCTACCACTACCACAATCGATGTTTAGAACATGCTCATGTTTTCAAAAGTTTCCTTGTACCCCTTCTCAATCACTCTAGACCCTCTCCACTCCCCACCTATAGCTTCCAGGCCACTGGTGATTACTGATATGCTTTCTGCCACTATAGATTAGATTTCTCTTTTCTAGAGTTTCACATCAATGAACTAATTCACTATGTACTCTTTTACGTTATGTTATGTTTTATGTTTGCTTATCTCAAGATCATAAAGAGTTTATCCTCTGTTTTCTGGTAGACATTTAATAGTTTCAGTTTTTCTATTTTGGTCTATGATCCAATTTGACTTAATTTTTGTGAATGAGGTAAGATATGGATATCTATTAATGGTTGTTCAAACACCATTTGTTGGAAATACTATCTTTTCCTGTTGATTTATATTGGCACTTAGGTTGAAAATCAGTTGATGATGTATGTGTGGTTCTAGGCATAGATTCCATATTCTATTCTATTGCTCTGGTGTTCATGCTTAGGCTGATGCTATACACTCTTGATTACCATTGTTGTATTATACATTTTGAGATTAAATAGTACAAGTCCTCAAGTTCAAATTCTTTGCCAAAATTATTTTGATTATTCTGTGCCCTTCGAATTTCTATATACATTTTAATAATCAGATTGTGGATTTTTTAATTTAAAATATCTGGGAGTTTTATTGGGATTGCAGTGAAAGTGAATCTGTAGATCAATTTGAGGAGAACTGACATTTTAATAATATTGAGTCTTCTATTTATTCACGTGTATATCTTCATTTATTTAGGCCTTTCTCAGTTTCTCCCTGCAAAGTTTTATAATTTTCAGGATATAGGTCTTGCACATACTTGGTTAAATTTATTCTTAGGATGCCATTTTTTGATGCTATTATAAATTTAAATTTCCAAATTTTATTGCTCATATATAGAAATAAAATTGATTTTTTACATTAACCTTATAGCCTGCAATTTTGCTAAACTTATTATCTCTAGTAGCTTTAATAAATAGATTTCCTAGGATTTTCTGTATATATAATCACATCATATGTAAATAAAGTCAGCAGCTTAATTTAATGCTTAATATTATTAGTTGAATATTATTTGGGCAATGGATATTAATTTATTTGTAACCTTAATTTACTGATGGCAAAGGGCAAAACAAATTTCACTGGACTTTTTTTTTTTTTTTTTTTCTGGTCCAGAAAAGACCCCTTTCCTTGAATAGGCAGTAGTGGGTTGTAAACTAAATGGTGACAATGGAAGTCATTTCAAGAGCAAAATATTTTATATTAGTTATACCTGGAAGTATTCATATATTCATTTTTGTAGCTATAATTAGCCAAATAAACTGCTAAAACCACTGTGTGTGTTATTCTGTGAGAATTTAGTGTTAATGAAGGGAGAAGACCATCTGTATGTAAATAGTATTTACGTGTAAAACAAATTATTGAAAACAAAAGTAATTCTTTGAAAGAATCCAGTAAAAGAGCTGACTGATGCCAGTGTTCACTATTTCATATATCAACATTAGTACTTTGTGGGTTTCTTACTAAGTAACAGTTTGGTTTGCTAAGAATAAAAAGCCAATATTCAAATGATCAAGACAGTAATGTAAGACTACATCAAAAATGTTTGTGTGGAAATGTTGGGTAAATCTATGGCAAGGAGATACCTCAGTCATCACTTTTCAATGATATATTCAGAAACTGACTAATGATATAGAATGATATATGAAAAGCAACCCATAGAACAAATGGAGTCAGTAAGGAATTTTTCATTATAGGTTGAAGAATGCACAGACGTGCTAAGTGGCAATTCTTCTAGTAAGTGTGTAATTTCATCATGTTGATATGATGGAAGAAGTCTTTTCAGCTTTATTACTGATAAACACAGCTAGCTCTGAATGATATAAAACTATGAAGAATTACATTTTCAACAAGAGTGCTCTGCAGTTTAAGTTTTGTACAGGAGAGTGTGTTCTGACAGCATCATTGCAATGACAGAAAAATATTTTAGAGAAGCCCCATGGATTAAAGAGCTCTTAACAGAATGCAAATCAGTGCACTCCTTCCTTCGGTGAGAAAGTTTGGGTATGAAAAAAATGTCATTCGAACTAAACAGTTTGCTTAGTGCTGACGTAAGAATTGTAAACTATATACAGGCAAAGGTGTTAAAAATTATCTTTCCTTTTATATGCTAATATGGAAGCTAATTATAAACTGATATTGCATGCTGAGGTATGACAGTTACCTATGGAAAAGTTCTGTGGAAAATAAACTGAAATAAATTCTTAGTATTTCTTGAAGTCGAGGAACCAGCTTGTTCTCAGTTCCTTAAAGATATGAATTAGACAGCCAGATTTGCTTATTTGTTTGTTATCTGAGGTATTAAAACCTCCATGCACAAAGGAATGCAATACTTTTTTTTAATGGGAGAAAAGATCAGTGGGCAGAAAAAAAAGTTACAAGTTTAACAAGCACAGAAATTCTCCAGATTGCTATGTTATGTCCCATGATTTAACTACAGCGATTTGTGATGTGATGATCTTAATATTGCACATATATGAAACATTGTCACCAAATACCTTATAAATTTGGTCAAGCATTTTGAATTTTATTTTTTACCAAAAATGATCTATGTTTAGGAAATGTATGGATCTAGTAGCTACTTATTTCAACCAAAGATAATTTAAATTTAACCATAACTGCACAGGATAAATTGTGGAACTGGCAGCTACTGAAAGATTCAAGATGTGTTTTGAGAATATAGCATTTGCTTTCATTTTGGATACAAGTTGAAAATTAATGTTCTGAGCTTGCCAAAATTATGCCAAAAACTCCCTATTTCCATCAACATACCTCTGTGAGACTCCTTTCTGTACTTAGGAGTGTTACTAAAATGAAATATCGAAACAACTTAGACATATCTTAGCCCCTGTAAGTAGCTTGCTTTATCCAACCTAAAATGGATAAGTTAACAAGCAAAAGGTAAGCTAACTTGTCCTATTAAAAACTTTGAATATTGGTATATGATATTTTTCTTCATTGTATATTAGCTCTTTTGCTTTTCTTTTTTTTTTTTTTTTTTTGAGACAAGGTCTCACTCTGTCACCAGGCTGGAGTGTAGTGGTGCCTTCTCGGTTCGCTGCATCCTTCGCCTCCTGGACTCAAGTGATCCTCCTACCCAAGCCTCCCAAGTAGCTAGGACTACAGGGGTGGGCCACCACACCTGGCTAACTTTTGTATTTTTGTAGAGAGGGGGTTTTTACCATGCCTGGCCAAGTATTAGCTTTTTGCTTGTGCTGCAACAAAAATCATTATGAGAGTAATAGTGATCTTCTATATCGATTGCCCTATGCTTGCTTTTGTTATGTTTGTATTGTGTAATTCTTTCCTTTTTCTGCAAGTTATATTTTTCAGATCATATTTACTAAAATACAGTTTTGTGTATTGAGTCTAAAATGTTAAAATATTTGGCATATACTTACACATCCTTTTTTATTTCCTTTGCTGGCAATTCATTTTTATGGTTTTTTACAAAAACATTGGTCAGCAGTGGACTTGAAGTGTCCTTCCACACTAATAGTTGAGAAGCACTGCATTGAGTTTTTGGTTTCTTTTTTCTTTTTTCTTTCTTTTTCTTTTTTTTTTTTTTTTAAGACAGAGTCTCGCTCTGTCACCAGGCTGGAGTGCAGTGGCACGATGTTGGCTCACTGCAACATCTGACTCCCTGGTTCAAGGGATTCTCCTGCCTCAACCTCCTGAGTAGCTGGGATTACAGGCACACGCCACCAGGTCCAACTAATTTTTATATTTTTAGCAGAGATGGGATTTCACCATGTTGGCCAGGATGGTCTTGATCTCCTGACCTCGTGATCCATCTGCCTCGGCCTCCCAAAGTGCTGGGATTACAGGCATGAGCCGCTGCACCCGGCTGAGTTTTTGGTTTCTTTTTGGGAGTTTTATTTTGGTGGCATCTCCTGCACTGCCCTCCCACACACTCCTCCAGAGGCTGCCTGCAGGGGATGCCTCTGAATCTGTTCCAGGCAGTTTCCACAGCAAGGCTGTTGGGAACCTCCATGAAGACCTCAAATTGCTCCACAAAGAAAACTTGACAATAGAGGGTATTATCCAGGAATATTATTTATCTTAGTCTCAAGCTGGCCAGCATGTTGGTTGTTTTTAGAGACTACTTTTACCTTCATTCTGAGCAGCCAGCAGCCCCCTTAACTCTCTGCATTTCTTCGCTGACTCTACCAGCAGTGGGGTGTGCTCACAGGTCACCTGCAGCCTCCTCCTTACCAAACACAGGGAGCTTTTCCTTGCCGTCTTCTCCCCTTCTCTTGGGCACTGGAGGGCATTCACCATCAGTCATTTAAAAACTTCCCTCTCCCACCGGCTCTCCTGCTTTCTCCCTCTCTCTTTCTGGCAGCTTCTCTGGCTGTGGCCTCAGTAGCACTTCTGCCAAGATCCCAGGCCCTCCCCTCCTGCCTGTACTTCTGTCAGTCCATGAGATGTCAAATCTAGCAGCTCCTCAAACTCAGCATGGCCACTGCTAGGTGTGTCTGTTGTTGGCAAACCCTGTGGGCAGTCACCCGACCCAGAGGCCTGACCATCTGTCTTCCCTGTACATCGCTCGGGTATGGAGACCTGTGCCTGGTGTCTGCTGTCCCAGTGCTCTCTGTCCGTGCCTTGCCTTGGCTCAGGCCCTCTCACTCTCCTTTGCACCACTGTAAGACACTGCCCTTCTCCTGTCTTCAGGCGCACTCCTCTAGCTCATCTTCCCATTGGCACTTGAGCTTTCACTCAGAAAACCAGTTCTGATCCTGGACTGACATCTGTGTGGCCTCAGGGTGAGACCTAGACCCTTTGCATTTTTGTAGAGAGGGGGTTTCACCATGCCTGGCCAAGTATTAGCTTTTTGCTTGTGCTGCAACAAAAATCATTATGAGAATAATAGTGATCTTCTGTATCAATTGCCCTATGCTTGCTTTTGTTATGTTTGTATTGTGTAATTCTTCTCTTTTTCTGCAAGTTATATATTTTCAGATTATATTTACTAAAATACAGTAGTACAGTTGGCCTGAGCAACTGGGCTCATCTGGGACAACTCTGTCTCCCTCACACCCGAAGTTGTACTGAACACAGGCAGTTGCAGACACAGGCCATTTAGGAAGGCAGCAAAACAAAATTAATCTACCGGCATCTCATGGAAACTCTGGACACGAGAGAATGTGAAAGCTTCTAGCTAGCAGGAGATGCTAAATGGAAAAAGAAACCAGTACAGCATCTTATTACTGAAGGCAGTTATGAAAAAGGCCCTTAATTTTTACTGAATGCTCCTTCATTGTTGTAGTTAATATATAGTTTTCTAAAAGGACTTTCGGAGTTCTATCCCCAACCCTCTGGTTTTCTTCTCAAAAAATCTTAAGCTTTTCAGCCATGAATTTTTTCTCCGTAGGGCTGTAGAAAGGCGGCTGTATTACTTGCCGACCTGGCTTGCTTTTGTAGAGGACCCTCAAGGTGTGTTGTCAGAACTTTGGCTCTGCCCCAGGATTTAGCAGAGGAGTCAATGATTGTTTGGGTAATGAATAAATGAATCCTCCCACACTCTAGGACTAAATCAGTACTTGTCAAATCTTAATGTGCATGTGACTGTATTAGGGCTCTCTGGAGAAACAAAACCAATAGGATGTGTGTGTGTTTGTGTGTGTGTGTGTGTATGTGTGTATATATATATGTAGTTACATAAGGGGAGATTTTTTATGGAAATTGGCTCATGTAATTATGAAGCCCAAGAAGTCTCATGATCTGCTGTCTGCAAGCTGGAGACTCAGGAAAGCCAGTGGTGTCACTGAGTTTGAAGGCCAAGAACCAGGGGACTGGGCAGAGTAACTCTCAGTATGAGGCCATAAGCCTGAGAACCTGAGAGGTAGCTGGTGTTAAGTCCTAGAGTCCAGAGGCCTGAGAACCTGGAGCTCTGATATCCCAGTGCAGGAAAAGATGGATGCTCCAGCAGAGAAAGCATTTGCCCTCTTCGATTCTTTTGTTG
This sequence comes from Piliocolobus tephrosceles, assembly GCF_002776525.5. Taxonomy (NCBI): domain Eukaryota; kingdom Metazoa; phylum Chordata; class Mammalia; order Primates; family Cercopithecidae; genus Piliocolobus; species Piliocolobus tephrosceles. Next base: position 45,857,692 of record NC_045451.1, on the reverse strand, counting down.
TGTATGGTCCCTCAATGATTAGATAAGATGATTATTAGATTAATTAGATGATGCTTCCTCTCCACAATGGTGAGGGGGCTCTTCTTTACTTAGTCTACAGATTTAAATGTGAATCTTTTTTAGAAATGCCCTCACAGACACACCCAGAAATAATGTCTTACTAGCTACTAGCTGTCTGGGTATCCCTTAACCCAGTCAAGCTGACACTTAAACCCCACCATTTTGGTGACTCTTCTGGGGATCCTGTTAAAATGTAGGTGATGTTTTAGTAGGTCCGTACTGGTAGGACCAAGGTTCTTTGTTTCAAATAAGCTCCCAAGTGATGCTGATGCTGCTGGGCCAGGGACCATCCTTTGGATAGCTAAGGATTAAACTACCCAAAAAACAAGGGGAGCACTCAAGCTCGAGCAGCCATTCCCATGAGCACTGGCACAGCTGTCATCTTCTGCACTCAAGCTCGAGCAGCCATTCCCATGAGCCCTGGCACAGCTGTCATCTTCTGCAGCAGAAGCAGGCGCAGGGCCCTTCAGGAAGCCTTTCCACATCTGCCCGGGGAGAGCCTTCTCTTCCTGACAGAGGATGTGGCTGCTGATCTCCCACTATCCGTCCTTATTTGAAGAGCTCCTTGAAAGGGCCACACGTGGGAGGGAAAGGGCGTGGGGCACTGTCCCAGCTGCATGCACTGCCCGCTTACTCTGAGTCTGCGTTGGTCAAATGAAGGGGCTCCTCCGGGCCTCCACAGCCCTCCCACTGCTCATATTCTGCCACCTGCTCCTGCACCTCTGACCACCAAGCCCCCAAGGGCCACCAGTGCTGCTTCAGGACTCTGAAGATTATCTTGAGGCAGCAGTGGTGGAGGCCAAGCTTTGAAATTTTTCTTAATGAACCTAAGCACCTTTATGGTAGAAAAAACCCAATACATAATAAACTCTATTAATATCTCCCCACATAATCAACATAGTTCACATACTTGTCATTTTTTCATTTTTAAATGGCTCAGTAGTTGCATTCCCTTAGCTTGCCTGGATAGGCCATGTGTAGCCATTCCTCTGAGGCTGGGCACTTGGCCCATCTCTATTTTTTTTTTTACCTCTTGTATTTTAAATGGTGGGGCTGTGACTATCTGCTGAGATTATCTCCACCCCCACCCTCCTGCCCTGCTATTGCCTCGAATAAGCTTTTGCAATTGGCAGGACACCCAGTTACATGGTCTTATAGCCTGCTATACTTTTTGCTTTTTAATAATATTTTCCCCAATTGCATGGTTGTTGTGTGTAAGGTCAGTGTCTCATAGATTCCTCAGTTCCAGGAGGATAGTCTCTTCTTTTCTCTCTTTGTCTTTGCAACATTCTTAGTGGCTAGAATATTGCCCAGCAAGCAGGAGCTCAGTAACATGGGTGAGATGAGCAGGTATGTGCCCCAGAGCTGGATGCTTAGATGTGCTTCCCACAGGCTGCACCTGCCCACCAACACGAGGTGAGGACCTGCATGAGCCAGGCATTGTCAGACCCTGGGCAAATTCAGAATGGTGGGCATGAACCCTGCTTTCAGAGGAGAAAGGGATGGTCAATGGCCAATTCTACTTTAATGTGTTAAGTGCCAGAAAATGTGGAAGCTCAGAATTCTACGGGAACATAGAGGATGAGGACCAGGCTGAGACTGGGGTCTACAGGAAGTGTGCCTGGAGACAGGGAGGCCAGAATTGGGTCCAGAAGGCTCCAGGATGTTTCCTAGGAGGCCTGCTGCAGACTGCTGTACGTCTCCTTGGCTGTTGTAGTGGGCAGAATCCCTGCTGGCAGAATTCTTAGCTTTTTGTCTGCTGGTAGGCTCCTTCTTATTTTTTTTTTTTTTTTTTTTTTTTTGAGACGGAGTCTTGCTGTGTCTCCTGGGCTGGAGTGCAGTGGCCGGATCTCAGCTCACTGCAAGCTCCGCCTCCTGGGTTCACGCCATTCTCCTGCCTCAGCCTCCAGAGTAGCTGGGACTACAGGCGCCCACCACCACGCCCGGCTAGTTTTTTGTATTTTTTTTAGTAGAGACGGGGTTTCACCATGTTAGCCAGGATGGTCTCGATCTCCTGACCTCATGATCCGCCCGTCTCGGCCTCCCAAAGTGCTGGGATTACAGGCTTGAGCCACCGCGCCCGGACTGCTCCTTCTTATTTTTAAGCTTATGATAGAGATGATACATTGGGAAACCACATGTTACAGGGAAGCTTCACACAAACAGCTGTGTAATTGCCCTGATGCTCCTTAATTATAGACATCACAGCCAAACACTATCTCTCCATCACATTTTAGATGCAGTGCCTGCCCCGTGGAACAAAATGTACCTCCTCATGGAATCGTGAACTCACTGAATTTGGTTGGTAGTGCTAGAAGGAACCTTGCTCAAGTTACAGTGACACGTTGCATGATTTTTTTTTAAAAGCCCAAAAACCAAAATGAGAAAAGTCAAGTCAAGTTATGCTAAGTTAGGATTTCTGACTTTAGTTCGTGAAAGTCCGTGAACAAAGCTTCGGAATAGAACAATAAATTACTGATTACAGACTGGTTCCACTATGAGTCATAGTGAGAGAGTGTCATTATTTTTCACAATTTACAAGTGTCATTGCCAGAGACTGGAATACTTAGGAACTTCCAGACACTGGACATTCCATGTGTTCTGGGAATGCCCCCTCCCTGCTCCCCTTCTCCCAGATTCCCTTTCCCTATTGCTCTGTTTCATGTAATGTGTTTGCAAGGTTGTGGCTCAAACTTCCTTTAAGTATGTGACATTCTTTGAGCTGAAAATAGCCTATGCAGGCTAACAGTTGATTTCTTTTTCCTTTCAAGGTATATTCTTGATAATGTTTATCATACAGAAGATAAGATAATTTCCATATTTAGCTCAAAACTAGTGGATTTTATTCCTTAGCTCTTCATAAATAAGTATTTTCTGTGAGATTTAAAAAAAAATTATTAAAAATACTGGCCTTTAAGATACTGGCATTTGGACTTCTTAGGATTGACACGCACATTTTTCCTATTATCTATTTGTTTCTTTATATGGTTGCACAGAAAAATACAGGCAAATTTTTTTTTTTTTTTTTTTTTGAGACGGAGTCTCGCTCAGTCGCCCAGGCTGGAATGCAGTGGCGCGATCTCGGCTCACTGCAAGCTCTGCCTCCCGGGTTCACGCCATCTCCTGCCTCAGCCTCCCAAGTAGCTGGGACTACAAGCGCTCGCCGCCATGCCCGGCTAATTTTTTTTGCATTTTTAGTAGAGATGGGGTTTCACTGTGTTAGCTAGGATGGTCTCGATCTCCTGACCTCGTGATCCGCCCGTCTCGGTCTCCCAAAGTGCTGGGATTACAGGCTTGAGCCACCGCGAATACAGGCAAATTTTTAAGCAGTGAGGATTTGGTGGAATCATTTTATTTTTTAAGTTTATTTTTATGTTTTAGCTTTGCATTTGAGGTAATTGCAGAGCTCCCCAAAAAACTGCAAAAATAATATGTAGACTTCTGTATACCCTTCACTCAGTTTCCCCAGATGTTCACGTCTTTTAAACCATAGTACAAGCAGTAAAGTCAAGACATTAACATTGATGCATTTCCATTAAATATTCTACAGACTTTATTAAAATTTTGTCCATTGTCTTACTAATGCCCTTTTTCCTATTCCAAGGTCCAGTTCAGTATCCAATCCAGGATCACACATTTTGTTTCAGTTGTCACGTCTCCCTAGTCTCTGTAGGCAGTTCCTCAGTCTTTTTATTTCATGACTTTGACACTTACGAAGAATACCTGCTAATTATTTTGTAGAATGGCCCTCAAGCTTGGTTTGTGTTTCCTTGTGATTGATTTCAAGTTACACACTTTTGACAAAATGCCACAGAATTTTCATGCCCTTCTCAGCTCATTGTATGTGGAGGTACGTGTTGCCAATGTTTCTCATTACTGCTGATGATAACTTTGATTACTTGGGATAGTGGTTTCTCCACAAAAAAATTACTGTTTTTCCCTTTGTAATCAATACGATACTCTAAAATTATGTAAACGTCCTGCTCATCATGCTTTTACAACCCTTAATAATTCTTGCCTATGACAATCATTCCTGTAGTGTTTGCCAAATGGTAATTTTCTGTTTCTGTGATTCCATCTGTACTTATTAATTAGAATTCTGTAAGGCAAAGCTTCTCATCTCTATTTATTTGTATCAGTATGAACTCATGGATATTTGTTTTATTCTATGGATTATAACCCAGTACTATCATCACTTGTTTTGTTACTCAAATTATTCCAGATTTGACCATTGGTAGATCTTTAAAGTTGATTCTTGTGTCACTTAGACATTCCCTCATCACATATTTTGAATGTTTGTATTTTCTGGCATCTCAAGAAGTTTCATGCTTATTTTGTATTTTCCCTGCCCAATCCTAAAATCAGCCATTTCTCTAAGGACTGGCTAAGGGTGGGATTATGAAGGTTTGGGCCTCTGTCTCATTTGGGTTTTTCTTTCCATTTGAGGTTGCCCCATTGGTGGGTTCCAGAAATCATGGGCATGTCCAGGTAGTTGCAGCGAGGCTCCCTCTGGTCAGCCACAGCCATCAGGGTTACAGTTTCCTGGATCTTTACCATAAGTAAGGTTGAAGTGGAAGTTGCCATTTTCTTCTAAATAAATTCATTGAGAAACCTTGACCGTACTCCAGGATTCTCCAGGGTTTTTTGTTGCATCCAAATCAACAGGGCTTCCTTCCAGGTCTCCGTTGATGAATGGATTCCCTGGCCCCTGTCCTGGGTTAGGCTTTGGAGACAGGAACTTGTTGCCAGGACGGCAGATAGAAAAGGATTTAAGGTCACCCGAGAAATTGTCCACAGTTAATTGTGCTGTGAATACAGGGCTCTTCCCCAAGGAGTGAGCAAGGTGTTTGAAGACCAGACCTCGCCGTAGGCTGTGGTCCCCTGTGGCTGGCGTTCAGGGATACTGAGAACTGGCAATCTGGCCTTCCTCAGTATGGAAGGGCCCTGGGGGCTCTCAGAATGACAGGTCATCATTAGTCGCAGTGAAATCACCAGCAGTGTGAGGAGCCAGCCATGGAGTCAGGCTGGCTTTTAACTGCTTTAGATCTATGTATTAATTTCTCCTACTCAGCAGCCTAAGCCTCTGTGGACTTTTTTTTTTTTCTTTTCCAATGCGCTGTCTCGTCAGCATTGGAGACTGCTCCCAGAGAGGTCAGGCCTAATTCCTCATTGGCAAGTTTTGCCACACTTTAATCCGCATGTCCCAGATTGAACCCTTTTTGAATGGAAAGGCTTTGCAAGTCAGTAAGGGTCTGCAAGCAAGTAGAGGGAATTACGGGAGGAGCTGCAGCTGGGGAGGTCACAGAATCGCATCCTGTCCAAGGTTGGTCCTGGAGGAAAGCGGCCTGGTTTGCACTGTCCAGTTCATACACAAACTTGGCTCGTGTTCTTGTTATCCCCCACCCCGACCTGTCCCCAGTGCTCCCTGAGCCCTTAGTGCAAATCAGTGCTTTAATAGTTGTTAAATGTATGCATCTCTCTGCATTAGAATGAGTTATTGAAAGGTGGTCTGTCTTACTCATCTATTTATCTAGTGTCTGGCCTTTAATCTCCTTCACTGAAAACTTCTAAAATGAATAAGAGGAGGGTTGACTGGGGTGGCAGCGGGGAGGGGAAAGGCCACCCTGCATGTCCCTTGCTGGGGAGGTTGAGGGTGAGGCCAATAGCCCTTGGAATTTTGCCTAGGACCTGCTGTGATCACTTGAAAGATGCTTGCAAATGGCACCCCGGCAACTCCTTTTCTTCTGGATTTGAGATGGATCTTATATCAAGCACCAAGGTGTCTTTAGAGTCCAGAGGTAAGGGGTGCGGTATTCCTCAAACCACAACTTCCAGGAAGAGTTGGGGCAGGGCCCTAACTGCCTGCTTCTGTATCTGTGATTACTGTAAACGCAGTATCTCATTCCCCAGCCCTTTGTGTAAAACTGATGTTCTGGACGGACCACATTAACTCTGTGGGTCAACCTTGTGTCACTGCAAATCCTCTGGGATGTGAGTGTGTGTCTGAGGGGTCCAGGCCGGGGGATCTCTCAAGATGACTTTGTGCTGGATTTGGGGACGTGATGTGTGATTGGGCCTGGCATGTGACAATACTATCTGGGTATCATCAGCTTGACTTTGCCTAATTGGTTGGGTTTTGTTTTTCCTGCATGAGCTGTTTTGTGTGTGTGTGTGTGTGTGTGTGTGTGTCTGTGTGTGTGTTTTCCCCCAGTAGGGTGACAAGGCTGATGTTGACTGTACCAAAGAGGTTTGTGTGGTGTGGACCGTGGGTTTCTCTTCATCTTAAGCACAGCTATCAAAAGGGCTGGGGGAGATTGGAGGTTCCAGCCTCCAAATCAGACAAAAGCTAGTCAGTGCCCAAAATGGCGATTGCAACATTATTTCTAATGAAAATCTGAAAGCAACCTTAATGTTTAACTGCAACAGGATAAGTTTAAGTAAATTATCAACTTCATGGAATATCATGTAATGGTTAACATTAACAGTGTAGCGACCTGGAAAAGGGCTGTTGTTAAGATAAATAAAAGCAGGTTTCAAAATTACCTTATAAGCACATTAAAATGCATATGAACAAGAAACCGGTTACTTTGCTTTCACTGAGGAGGGCAATCAGGCAGCTGGAGGGACCAGAGACAGGAGGACCGGGGAGAGAACATTGTGTAGACTTTTGTGCTTTTGCACCTTTGAACAATGTTAATTGAATGTATTTCCTTTTCAAAAATAAATAACAAAAAGATGAAACAAATGTATAAAAACTGAAAGGAAATACAATAAAAGGATGATAATGGTGGTATTAGATGGTGCTGTGAAGAATATTTTCGTTTCACTCTAAGCTTCTCAGAAGAAGGAGGAATTGGTAGCATTTTGAATTTAAAAGGCAAGTGTGAGTACACATGTGATAGGAAGACTCTCCCTGAAATTACTAAAATGTTGAGGAAACTAGACAGAGTCCACTCAGTATTTTCTGTGTAGGTTCATAAAGGGTAGGGCAGAAGCCAGCCCAGAGATTGTCCAAAACAATGGATGTATAACTATCATTTCTTTGGGACTTCGGATTGTATTTTTAAAATTTGTTTCAGGGTCACACATTTATTTTAATCATCAAGCCCTATTCTGCAGGCCGCGGTCAGCCCTGCCCTGCCCCACTCTTCTCTCTGTGGACCTGTCTGCATGCAACTGGCCACGCAGTGGACAGTGATGGGCTGTGTCTCTCCCACACGGCTCTCTGGGGCCAGGCTGACTTGGCTTCCCAAACGTTTTATGCACAAGGCTCCCTGCCTCCCTCTGTGTGAGGGAGGGTTTTGTTTGGACAGCCTTTTCCCCTGGGGCCCAGAATGGGGGACAGGACCTCAAATTACTCTTCCTCCTTCTACTTCTTGCTGGGCCAGTGAAGGTCCAGTTGTGTGGGACAACTCAGGACGGGGAGCCTGCTGAGATGCTGAAAAGGAGCCTGGGCCTCTGGCTGTCCCTGAGGGGCCACCCACAGCTGGTCTTGTGGTTGAGAAATTTGTCCTTTTGGCCTTTCCTTGCTGTGCCTCTCTGCCTCCTCTGGAGACTTCTCTCCTTGCACTCTCTTGTGACCAAACATGCAGCCTCTGTCTGTCCTCCTTTATTGAATCCAGAGCCCCCCAGTTCTCCTTTCCTCCCCCCCTCCCACGTTCCTTTTCAGGACAGCCATTTCTCCGTGTCCCCTTTTTTGGGGAGTGATGGAAAGGACTCTTTGACGCTTTACAGTGTTATTTGCATTCAAAAGATGCTTGAAAAATACATGGTTTTAACCAAAGCAGTTAATCCCTAATAGTAGAGCTTCCGGTTGCATAGCAAGGATACAGTGGAGCTATCTGGGGGCACTGTGTGCCTGTCAGTGGCTCTCAAATCACTCCACCTTAGAAGCTGCCTATACTTCCTGTGTTTAAAGGCAATTCTGGTTTGACTACTAGATAATTGAAATGGTACATATATGCTTTAAATATTTGTTATTCTTATGAAGTAAAACGTAGGGAAGGCACAAAATATTAAGTATATGGCTTGAATAATTTTCAGTATTATTCTAATTTTGTTACATTTCCTCATCATCCATGCTGCATATGCCCTTGTCATCCATATGTTATTCGTGTGGGGTTGAGACTTCAAGGCCTAAGGGTACCTGCCTTAATGTCTGAGAGACAGAAAGCAGAATTGGAACCCAGGTCCATCTGACCACAGAACTTTGGTCCCCATATTAACTGCTTTCCTCACTTTTACTCACTTCTTCCCCAGCTTATTCCACAGAGTTTTACTCTAGGAGATAACTAAATGCCTTCTAAAATAGCAGCAAAATATACAGCCTAAAGCAACTTATAGTGTTTTATGCTTGGCAAGAATTCTTGGAATTTAAAAAATGGCATTCCGTTCCTCTTGTTCTGATATACATAATAATTAGTTTGTTCAGTAAATTTTTCTCTCTCTCTATATATATCTTAAAATATGAATTATTTAGGGAAAGATGCTTTCCAAGTTCATTTTGATGATTGACTTATTAAATGGGCACCCAGTTTGGTTCAATGAACACTAAAGATTACAATATGATGATGATGATGATGAAAATGACCGTATTTCTTTTTCTGGAATTTTTGAACCTTGTTTTTCATTTAAATTAAAAAAAAAAATTCAATAGGTTTTTGGGGAACAGGTAGTGTTTGGTTACATGAATAAGTTCTTTAGTGGTGATTTCTGGGATTTTGGTGCACCCATCACTGGAGCAGTATACACTGTAGCCATTGTATAATCTTTCATCCCTCACCCTGGTCTCACCCTTTCCCTGAGTCTCCAAAGTCCATTGTATCATTCTTATATCTTTGTATCCTCATAGCTTAGCGCTCACCTCTAAGCGAGAACATAAAATGTTTGGTTTTCCCTTCCTGAGTTACTTCACTTAGAATAATTGAATTGTATTTTTCTTATAGTTTGATAAAGGAAATAAAGTTCTACCTTTGATGAGCAGCCAATAATAAGGATCAGAATTAATGTGAGAGGGAAGGCAGCCAGCGGAGCTCCCTGGTGGGAAGGAGAAGACTGGGGCTGCATGCAGGAGCTCTGAGGTCAGACCATTCCTGGGGTTTTAAAGGGAAGTGGTTAAGATAGGATGAGTGTTAGACCAGTATCATTTATGACTGATTTTTTTGTTTTTAATTTTTAATTTTTATTTTTAAAGGAAACTCCCTGAGGCCGGGCACGGTGGCTCAAGCCTGTAATCCTAACACTTTGGGAGCCCAAGGTGGGAGGATTTCTTGAGGCCAGGAGTTCGAGACCAGCCTGGGCAACATGGTGAGACCCTGTCTCTAAGTAGAATAAAAATAATTAGCTGGGCAGGGTGGTGCACACCTGTAGTCCCAGCTACTTGGGAAACTGAGGTGGGAGGATCCCCTGAGGCCAGGAGTTTGAGGCTGCAGTGCACTATGATTGCACCACTGCGTTCCAGCCTGGGTGACATAGCAGGACCCTGTCTCTTACAACAAAACAAACAAACAAAAAACCAAAACCAAAAAAGCCTGACTGTGTCAGAGACTTTTTCAAAAGCATGCATTTGTTTTTATTTTTATTTCTTAATTTTTTAAATTAAGTATGTGAAGCAACTGCTTACTGAGCAGCAAACCCAGGAAAGCTGCGGCTGGCTTCCAGTCTCTGAGGTCTTATATAAGAATAATTGGTAATCACTTCTGTTCATTATTTATTCCTACTACAGTGGTCTTTCAATTTCATTTCTTTTTTCAAGCCAACCATATCACGCATTTACATTGTTAATATTTACATTGTTAATTTTCTTAGCAAATGACTTTTGTTTCTTCTCTTTACTTCCAGAGAAAATAGATAATGGCAAAATCAGTTGAAAAACTAAATATTGATGACTTTGTTATGACTGATCCCAAATCAATCTAATGAATACCTCATGGCTCCATGGTGGTCATCACTAATTGTAATATGACAGATACAGGAAAGACAGAACTACTTGGTGCATAATGTTAAAATAGCTGATGTCACAGACTAGAGTTGATTCACTCCTGTGTTGTGGATAGCCTTATGAAACCAGTACCAGTTAAAGAAAGAATCCAATGGCCAAAAGTCATTTCAAAAGGACTCACACTGGTAATTTGCTTTCTTGGAAGTGGTCATAAATCCCCCTTTCTCTCTATCCATGTCTATCAGAACTCAAAGCTGCCAGAGGGCAACATCCAGACTGCTTGCCCTTCCTCCCAGCCTCTGCCTGGGTGTGACCCTCTTTATCCAGATTGACTCAGCCAGTCTGGTGATTCCTCAGCATTTTGCCTCCCTCCTCTTCCTTCTCCTCCGGTGTCCTGGGTTCTGCATACCCACAGTATTCAGAAGGGCAACCTGGCAGGAACAGAGCCCCTGCTCCAGGACAAGGCAAGAGAAGTCCCGCAGGATGAAATCAGCTTCTCTGAGGTGGGAGGGAGGGAAGCAGGACCCCTCAAGCTTACTGGCTAACAGGGGTGTCCCATCCTGCGTGGAGCTCCTGTTTGTCAGTCATGTCATGGGTGCAGAATGAATTTGACTGGTTAAGAAGAGTTGGTTAAGATGGGTTTTGAGGGGTCTGGTGCATTGGCTCAGCACAGATGCCAGCCGCCTTCTGGACTGCTGTCCTGCTCCCCTAGTTCCTTTTCCTGCCTCTGTGGCTCCTTTTTTCAAATTTGCCCTTTTTGTGCCCGCTTTGTCCTCCACAAGCAGCAACCCCATTTGCTTGCAATGTCTTTCAAGCCGGGCTCCTGGGGATGAGGGATCTCCCTACCCAGTGACTGGCCACGTCAGAAGCTGGGATCACAGCTCATTGTCATCACGAGTTGTGAGAATTATGAGGGTGCTTCTTGGCGTTTTTTTGGTGCCACAAATGCTGGGGACCTTAAGACTTTTAAAAGCATCTCAGGAGCCTTTTCCATACTAATACCGCTTTCCAGGACTGTAGAATCTAACAGTAGTTTTTCTTGGAGAATTAATGATGAGTCTACCCAAAAGCAGGCCTGTCTGGCTTGGAATTATTCATTTGTTGTCAGTGTGAGTCAAGAAAAGAAGCCAAAAAAATTGAGAAGTCAAAAGAAAAACAGAATAGCTATCCCTTTATCTTAACATTTGCAGACTGCACACTTTTAAAACAGTTGTAAGAACATTTAACATAAGATCTATCCTTTTAACAATTTTTTCTGTGTACAGTACAGTGGTGTTAACTATAGGCATAGTACAGCAGATCTTTAGAACCTATTCATCCTGCACACCTGAAACTTTTATGTCAGCTGAGTAGCCGCTCCCAATTTCCCTGCCCTCCAGCCCCTGGCAGCCACCATTCTGCTCTCTGCTTCTCGGAGTCTGGCTACTTCAGATACTTCATAGAAGTGGAGGCAGGCAGTGTTTGTCCTTCTGTGACTGGCTCACTTCACTTGGCATAATGTCCTCTAGGTTCATCCACGTTGTTGCGTATAACAGGATTTTCTTTTTTTAAGGCTGAATAATAATTCATTGTGTGTGTATGTGTATATATGTATGGATGTATATGTATGTGTGTATATATATGCACCCCATATTTTCTTTATCCATTCACCCATTGTTGAGCACTGAAGTTCTTTTGACATCGTGGCTATTGTAAACATCTCTTCGTTTACAATGTCTGCTACATAGACATCTCTTTGAGGTCCAGCTTTGAATTCTGGATAAACACCCAGAAGTTGGATACTAGGGAAAACTGTATGAAGGTTCCTCAAAAAGTTAAAAATACAGACTAGATACTAGATACTTGCCAGAGTTCTTCTTGATCAAACTAATTCTAGTTTGGTGTTGCTCTGATCACATACTAATTTTCTGATCACATACTATGAGTTTTTTGTGTCTGGTCAGTTGCCATGGAGGCATTAGGGTAAAGGTATTGGCTTAATGCATCTCCAGATGCAAAAATTTCTTGAGTTTGGCAAAGATTTTAATTTACATGACAGTTTTGGTTCCCCAACACTAAAGTGAGCCAGGTGAGAATTGAGAAAAGAGGCTCCAAGAGTCAGCTCTGAGAACACACAGCTAGTTAGAAAGGAGGAACTGGATCTTCAAAATCCAGCAGCTGGAGTCCTGCAGCTGACTCCAAATCAAATCTGCCTCTTGCTGCATGTGGCTTTTACAGTGGGCATATGCCCCTACATGCTCTGTGCAATGCAGCCTCCAGGAGAGGCTTCAGACTCAGTTTTTGCTTTCATGGAGCAGGTACACCCCTGTGGGGACATGAATGTCACACGCATGTGCCAACTGCCCACAGCCTTGAAGCCGGGGTCCAGAGTCCAAGGCATGATGGAGGGGCTCAGGGATGGCTGGGACTGGGAGTCAGGGAAGGCCAGGCTTTGAATGAGGCCAGAGGCTGGGAGCAAAGAAGCTGGCACAGCACAGACAGAGGCTGGGAGCAAAGAAGCTGGCACAGCACAGGCAGAGGCTGGGCATGGGAATGTGGCCGGGGTCCTCAGGGCCAGGGCTGGAGTCCAGAGCTTTTGTGGGATAAGCAAGAGAAGAGATGTGATTGGAAATGTAGGCTCAGTTTTGTGACATGACTATGGAAGTTTTATTCTGAAGATTCATATACAGGTCCTCTTATTACTGGTTTGAGCAATTCTTATTGTCCTGTTCTTGTTCTGTTCTTTAATATTTTATTTTATTTTATTTATTTATTTTTTTTGAGACGGAGTCTTGCTCTGTCATCCAGGCTGGAGTGCAGTGGCCGGATCTCAGCTCACTGCAAGCTCCGCCTCCCGGGTTCACGCCATTCTCCTGCCTCAGCCTCCTGAGTAGCTGGGGCAACAGGTGCCCGCCACCTCGCCAGCTAGTTTTTTGTGTTTTTTAGTAGAGACCGTGTTAGCCAGGATGGTCTCGATGTCCTGACCTCGTGATCCGCCCGTCTCGGCCTCCCAAAGTGCTGGGATTACAGGCTTGAGCCACCGCGCGTGGCCTGTTCTTTAATATTTTAAATAAAAAAATTATTGTGGTTGAAGATGGCGCTCTTTATTTTATTCTTCCCCACCACATTTTAAAATCCAATATATTTTGCATATGGATCATGAGAGCTCGGGCAGTGTTCTAATGCTGAGACAAGCAGGCAGCTCCCACCGTTGGCCTCGGGACATTCCAGGTCCTGAGGTCGACCCTCACATGGCTGGGAAGGAAAGGAGGTGGAGAACTGGCACACACACACACAGGAGGGCACACACAGGCACACACACAAGAGGGTACACACAGGAGCACACACAGGGCCACACATGGGGCCACACATACATGGTTGTGCACACATAAGCGCACACAGGAGCACACACATGAACGCACACAGGAGCACACACACAGGCATTCATCACCCTTCCCTCACCCTCTCAATATAGTTACAAATCTAGTGTTCACATTATTAAGATGATGTCAGTATTGCTCACAGCCAAGCCTCATATGATTACATTTCCTTTCTTGTACAACCTGTTTTCTTGGAACTAATAATTACCTTATTTTTCATGTGCCTTGTGTACCTATTGATGAATTTATCCCTGGACTCTGAGACAGCTAAATATTTTTTTTTCTCAATTTGTTTGGATGCACTAGAAATTCTGTCAGTTCCATTTTTTTTTTTTTTCTCATAGACATTTATCCTGGAGCCCACCCCTCCAACCTATCTGTCTGGGCTTCATCTCCCCTGACCCCTTTTTAGCCTTATGATTGATCCTGGCTCTTTGGTACAGGGGAGGATATTCCAACATCTAACTGCACCTTTTAAAACTTTCAACCAGGTGTTCTGTATTCAGCTGCCACCTACACCCAGCTTTCAGAGATACCCGTTTTCATGTTCTTGAGCCCTTTGGAGGTCTGCACCATAACTGACTTGCTGCTTTTGCTCCCACTTAGATTTCATCTTTCTCTCATCTGCCGAGTCCGAACACATGCCCATGTATCTCTGTTTGCTCTTCAAACCAGCTAATACGAGGTTGACTCTTTACAGAACAAACAAAGGCAGAAACCTGCAAGAACAAAGAAAGCTGGAGAGGAAATGACAGCTGGCCAGAGGTGTCAGCAACGTTTCTGAAATTGGAGTGCATGTGTCCAATCTGCCATGTTAAGCTCAAAGTTACTTCAGTTTTTCATCAATTTTACAGCATATACTTACAGTAATTACTCCATACCTTTCCACTCTGTAGATATTCTGCAGCAAACCTTCCTCTGGGCTTCTGGCAAGATGCTGGCTTACCTCCAGCCTTATCAACCTTGATCCTAGCAAGAGTCTATTGTCCTGGATTGTATGAATTTGATCAATAAAATAGTTAAATGTGTTAGGGATGAGTTCTGGGATGGGACAGGAATAACAAAAGCGGGAAACATTTTCATTGTTTCACAATAGACTTTTCTTTTGCTTTAATCCTATCTGTATATTGTGGCAGTCTATCTATTATGATTCTTTCAAAAGAAAACTTTTTAGCAGAATTTTATTAAGAGAGATTTATTTTCCATTTAGACAGGTGCCGGCAATGTTCGTTAAACCTTTATTTAAAAAAAAAAAAAAAGAAAAAAGCTGTCTAGGGATCAAAGGTAAATAAATGTATTTCATATGGGAAAGAGCCAAAAAAATTTTTCAAAAAAATAGTTAAAGATATAAAGTATGCTGTGGGCCCCGCCTTCCTCAGGCTTTGAGGTGAGTTAACTGTCATTGGAGCATACATTTCAGTCTTTACTGCACATGCTTTGATTCTGGCTGCAGCTCCCCTAAGTGGAGAATTTATAAACAGGTTGGGCTGTGGCTTTCAGAAGAGTGGCATATTCATCTGTTTCTGTTTTCTCCTGAAATTTGGTTTCTCCTTCCCTTCCTGGTCTTTCAGCGGGTGCCATGTTAGTGGCTGGAACCACTTGGCAGACATTAATCTCTTGGATGCCGCCCTCTAGTGCAGAAGGTCTGCCTGTAGATACTGTCAAGGCCATGTGCACCCCGAGTGTGCACCTCACATGTCCCCTGAAATTTACATCTACCATCCCCTAGGGCTTGTACTTTTCCGATGTTTTCCAGACCCCCTGTGGAGTTAATGGGGCTTCTGTTCCTTTGAACTCCTTTTGTCCTGCGCAGTGAACAGTGACAGGTAAGCCAGGCTCCCTGGGCCCTGGTGCAATTATAATTAACCATGGGCCTCAAACAAATCCTTTATGCATGATTTTCCATCTTTGCATGACCTTTGATGGTCTGTGACAAATCAACTTCTGACATTGATTGTAAGGGAGTAGTTTTCTAACAAATGCAGAAGATTGCCTAGAGAACTGGGGTCCGACTGTAGACTTTATCAGCAGCACCAGCTTAGGGGTTTGTAGCCTGGATGTGCTGATGGTTTTCCTTATCTTCTTGAGAGACAGAGAAAGAAAAGGACAGTTGGTTGTAATGGATTAGAAGATTAGTGGAAAAGAAATGGTCATTTCTTATAAAACAGTATGTGTTCCTATGTCATGGGTAAGAATGGAATAGGGGATGGGGCTGTAGAATTCAAACTGCTCGTCAAGGCCCTCGGTGTTCTTGGGGCACTACTGGATGGGGGTGGGGAAGGAGGAGTTCCAGCCTGTGGGTCCCCCAGGAGCAGCCGTGTCAGCGATGGGGTCAGAGAGGGACTCACTTCTACTGCCTTCCTGGTTGAGCTCTGGGGACTGCACCAAGCTTCTGGAGAGAGCCTTGCTTGTACACACCTCAGCTCTTGTCTGCCTGTGTAAAGCAGGACCACACAGCTAAGACTGTCATCCTCCCTGTGTCATGGGGTGACTTGCCAGAGTGCCATTTAGTGCTGACTAAATGTGAGTCTGAGAAGAGAAACATTGATGTCTAAGTATTCACCTTTTAAGGGATCTCCCTTTTAATTAAGGAGGATTCTGTGTTTTCCTGTTTAGCACCTGCATCTTTGGTTTTGTGGGACCACGAAGAGAAGGCTTGGGAAGATGTGAGAATGGCTCTGTGGAGGGTGTAGCTCTAGTCGGGTTCCAGCAGGTGGGAAGGTGAGAAGTGAGAGGAAAAGCCCAGAATGTTTTGGGAGGAAAGAGGTTTTAAGAGAACAGCTGCTGAGATGCGTGTGCCTTGGCTGAGAGAGACAGGTGAGGAGAACCTTGAGGATGTTTTGCTGTGTTGATGCCCACTCAGAAGACTTCAATATAGGTTTAAAAATGCCAATGAGGAGTGATTTAATACTGAACTTGCGTTTTTTAATAAATGTAATATGCTGTAGCGCAGCTGGGCACATCACTTAGCTGGGTTAGGATCATCCTGTGATGGGCCACCAGGCACCCTGGTGAAAGTGGTCACCATCAGTATTGGTGGATTGTTCACTGGGAAGAATGCCTTCCGATATGGTACCAAGCTCTGTAGCACACACAAGCTTCTGTACAGAACATCTGGCTTTTGCAAAAATTTTGTTTTACATTCAAATACTAAGGGTGTCTGAATTTAACAGTAAAAAGACAATCTTCAAAAAGAAAAAAAAAAAAGAGAAAGAAGCAGCTTTTGTAATTTGCTTTTATTGGTAGAGCTGAAACTGTTTCCATAAGAGGTGACCAGTCTTGCCTGATGGTGTGAGAATGAAGGCAACCACAGTAGCAGCTGTAACAGGTGAAGAGTTGTGTGTCCACTCCCGAAGTGTTTTTTTCTCTTAGTCAGTACCTGCTCTTTCTTGATTTCTCTGAGAGAGATCCCCAGAGCTTAGGAGAGTTCACTTAGCTCAGGATGTCACAGCCTGGAAATAGTCTAAGGCAGAATTTTGTTTCGCTGAATTGGATGTTACATAGTAGGCCAAGATCTCAGTAGACTGATTATAGCCTCATAATCTACATGCTATTTATTTCATGAATATTGCAACTATTCTTAACACTCAGATGACACAGAAAGCCCTCTGACCTATACTGAGGGGCAAATTCTGGAGTCCCCAAGAAGGGAGAGAACACTTGAGAGTCCATATAAAGGTAGAGAAAGAAGGAAGCAGAGAGCAGAGGAATAGGTGGCTTCCTTCCCCTCTTCTGTTCCTTCTCTTCCCACCCACCTACATCAGAAAGGATTCTGGATTAAAGCAAGTGTGGTGTCAGTGATCAATAGAAATCTCCTCTGGGGGCATTTGGAGGTTCAAAGGAAACTCATAAACTCACTGGAATGACTCTGGTTGGTGAAGGAAGGAAGAGGGACATGGAAACTTACCAGTAATTAGTTTGAGCAGTAGAGGTGAGGACGGTGGACTTGCGGTTCCCTCTGGCTGCGTTTTTGATATCTCCCTTGCCCCCTTTGTATCCCTATAAGGAGTAGCACAAAAGAGATCCTAACAGTTATTAAAATTTTTTTTTGGCAGCATGTGCTTCCAACCACTTACCTACCTTTCCTCACCTCTACAAGTGTGTGTGCATAGTGTGGGTTGCCACAGAGATGATTAAAAACCAGAACCAAGGATTGGGAGTGTCTCTGGATTAAAATAGGTGCTTGCCTCAGCTGGGGCCTCTTCTCTGCCCCTCTATTGGCCTGTGGATCTTCTGCTACAATGAGGGGACAGGCTCACATGTTTTAACAAAGTAGATTCATGGTTTTCTGTTAGTTTCTTTTTTTTTTTTTTGAAAAATTTAAACTTTCCTCCAATGAAATCTCAAAGTGGCTCTGTTGAACCATTGGGCTGACTTAGCCAAACTAACTTTCATGAATCTTTCCTACCTCCCTTTTCTTTTAATTTTCAAATATATTTTAGTACTTTCCAGCCTAGAAGAAAAATCAATCTCTCCATGGAACTTGACCTATTTTTGAGCTGTATAATTATTTCTGCACATATCCTTTCACACATCTTTTTCAGACACTGCTGTTACTGAGTATTGTTTGATTATGTTGCCTTTTGCTGTGACCCCTGCTTTGCCCAGGGGTGGCTTTCAGGGCAGTGTTCCTAATCGGCAGCCTGGAGTTTAGTGAAAGTCTCCTCGCTGTTTAAGACTCCTGCCTTGTGAGAAGGTTCTTCTTTAGTTCTTGTCCTTCCCACATTGTGTTTCTTTTTCCTATACTCTCTAGCACTGTCTGTTAATGGACATTTTTATGGCCACACCCCATATACTGCCCCTTTGGGGAACAGAAGCCATCGTAAGAAAAAAGACATCATGATTGAGAAAGAGGAGCTTGCAGTCTAGTTGGGGAGATAAGTGATACATACATAACAGAGTAAGGCAACTATGACAAAGGGGATTGTTAGAGAAAGAGAAGGTGGAAAATAAGTCCATTGCTGATATGGTATGAACAGTGACTGCAAAGAGTAGTGCAGGAGAGAGTGATCAACCAAACCCTGCTCACACCCAGAGCTTAGAGCTGGGCGAACTGCCTCGCTGGCTGGGCTGCCTTAGGTGGAGGGAGTACCTTGGGGTATAGCACCTAGGCTATAGTTGTCATCAGGTCCCCTACAAAACCTTCATTGTGCAGTGTGGTTGAGGCAGACAGCCCTGTCTGACCTGCAGTGCGGGGAAAGACTCCAGCCAACTTCTCTCATCATCAGGCCTTGATGGAGAAAGGGAAGCTGTGGTCAAATGGTCATGGTGTTACATGGTCAAGTATAAAAGCAGAGCATTTTTGGTTTTTTTTTTTTTTTCACATTTTGAAAAATATAGCTTTAAAATAGTTTTAGATTTACAGAAAAATGGTAAAGATAGTACAGAGAATTCCCTTATATCCCACACGGTAACAGCTTACACTAAGGTGGTACTTTTGTCACAATTAATGTTATCTAGAGTGTCATACTTCATTAGATTCCCTTTGTTTTTAGCTGATGCCCTTTTCCGGTTCCAGGTTTCTGTCCAGGACCCCACATTACGTTGAGTTGTTACACCTCCTTAGGCTCTTCTTGGCTGTGACAGTTTCTCAGACTTTCCTTGTTTTTGATGACCTTGCCAGTTTTGTTCAGTGCCGGTCAGGTATTGAGTGAAGTGTCCCTCGATGGTGATTTGTCTCATGTCTTTCTCATCATTAGAATGGGGTTATATGCTTTCTAATGTGCCATTCTCACCACATCCCATCAAGGACTTGTACTGTCAGCGTGACTTATGACTTGATGTTAACCTTAAGCACCTGGCTGAAGTAGCATTTGTCACCCTTTCCCCCACTGTTCTGCTACTCTTTCTCTCCCCTTTCTATGCTGCACTTGTTGCAAGGAAGTCACCATATGCAGCCCAAAATCAAGGGATGGGAGTTATCCCTCTCTTATTTGAGGGCAGAATGGGAGATTTGTCTGTTCTTCCCCTTGTATGTATTTATTGAGTCATCTGTTTATATCAGTAAAGACTTGTGACTATTTTATATTTCAGATTGTAATCTAATGCTGTTTTAAGCAGGGGCTTGGTAAGCCACATGTCACCATGCCAATGTGAGGCATTAATACAATCATTGTGTGATGCGCTAGCCCGGAGGTCCTTTTTCCATGGAGCATTACTGTAAGCTGCTTCCTGAAGAGGCCCCAAAGCTGTGCAACACACTGCATGGGCAGTGGAATTCGGTAGCTCCTAACTTGTGTGCTCAGTTTATGGGAACATGTGTGTAGAGTGCCAGTTGATGGACAAGACCCTGTCCCACTGCTGCTATGGGGTCACTCATTGTAGTGTTGAATCCTGATTCCCCCATTATTTATATGCTAATGACCACATAGCAAGTCACTAAACATCACTTTCTAATAGGTCAAATTGGGACATTAAAACCTGTGACAGAGGGTTGTTGAGAGAAGTGAATACAGAGGTGCCTGTGAAGTGACTGGCACAGAGGAGATGATTATTAGGTTTCCTACATGCTCCTGCTCCCCCTTCACCTGTTGAAAGTGAGATCTCCGTGGAATCAATGCTGATGCTGACCCCTGGGCATAGCAGAATGAAAGTTGTTGGCAGTAGTAATTATGGGGGCCAAGACCTTCGGAGTGGTGCACAGGATACGGGTTGAGAGGAGGGGACTGAACAGCTGGCAGCAGGGGCTCCCTTGCAGAGTAAGGGAGGGCAGGGCTGAGAAGGGATTTTGCTGCTGGTCCTCAGATACTCCTCTGCTTCTGTGCCATGCCCTGGGGCCAGCCTGCTCACTCCTATTCCATTGCCATCAGCCACTGCTTCTGAGAAAGGCTGCTGTCCTTCCTCTGTCAACACAGCACCTTCTTTCCATTGCTGTTTCCTCACTTGTTCCTGAAGGGAGAAGGAACTCACCAATAATGGTAGGCACATACCTGAAGAGTGAAAGGATTTTCTTCATTCCATCCTCACCCTTTTCTATTAGATTGTTACTGGGAATAAAGTTTTTAACTATCTGTGAAGGTTAGGGGAACCCGAATTTGAGCTCAGGCTGTTCCCCCCCCCCCCAAAGCCTTTGAATTTACCCTCTTTGCCCTCATGGTTGACAGTGACTTGGCTCATGGAATTGCTGGCATTGGAATCTCAATTAGAGGTATTTGAGGACTTCAAGAATCTCGGAGGGTTTAAAGCTGACCCGCTTCTGCTTCTCATAGCTTCTAAATTTGCTTTTGTGGGCTAGCCTGGGAACTCATCCAACATAGGCAACATTGCTTTCATAGGGAAATTTCTTTTCAATTTCAAGTAACTAACTTACCAATAAATTCTTGGAATGTAGGGTAGGTAGCTTGCCTTGCAGAATTGGGGTTCTGCCTGTCTGTTGTGTAAGACCAAGCAGGATTCCAGCAAGGAAGGGGGTGATGTAGTGGAAAGAGTATGGCACTAGAAGTTGGAAGACCTATGCCTTAGTCATAGACCTGTCACAATTACTGTGATCCTGAGCCAGTCCCTTCTAAGCTTGAGGTTTTCATTTCTTTTTCAATAAAATTAAGTTGGACAGGAAGATCTTGAAGATAACTTTCAGGTCTAAGAACATAGTATCCACTGTAGAATAATATGCAAAAGTGAAAGTAGTTGTGGTAAATTTTGTTTTATATAAATCTGTTATCATTACAGATGCTTTATGAATCTTTTTTAAGTAGAAAGTGCTGAGCTGCCTTAACTTTTCCTATACCATGGCTCACGGTGAGGGTGAGTAGACTTACCCACCAGGGGCATTGTTCACTGACCAGGAACAGGGGGAGAAATCCTTGTGGCTTTGGTGAAGCCAGTTTGAGTGCAAGTGGATTTCCCTCCAGCTACCTTCCTTCAGTTCTCTGGTATGTGTGTGTTGGTTTTTTGTTTGTTTGTTTGTTTTTGAGATAGAGTCTCGCTCTGTCACCCAGGC
The DNA here is from genome assembly GCF_002776525.5 of Piliocolobus tephrosceles. NCBI lineage: Eukaryota > Metazoa > Chordata > Mammalia > Primates > Cercopithecidae > Piliocolobus > Piliocolobus tephrosceles. The sequence goes on along the minus strand of NC_045451.1, from coordinate 45,836,394 downwards.
TGTAGTGCAGTGGCGCTATCTCTGCTCACTGCAAGCTCCACCTCCCAGGTTCACGCCATTCTTGTGCATCAGCCTCCCGAGTAACTGGGACTACAGGCGCCCGCCACCTTGCCCGGCTAGTTTTTTTTTTTTTTTGTATTTTTAGTAGAAAAGGGGTTTCACCGTGTTAGCCAGGATGGTCTCCATCTCCTGACCTCGTGATCCATCCATCTTGGCCTCCAAAGTGCTGGGATTACAGGCTGTTTGTTTGTTTTTTAGACAGGGTCTCGCTCTGTCACCCAAGCTAGAGTGCAATGGCGCAGTCATAGCTTACTGTGTGATCATAGCTTACTGCAGCCTTGAACTCCTAGGCACAAGTGAAACTCTTGCCTCAACCACCTGTGTAGCTAGGGCTACTTGTGTGTGCCACTATTTACAGCTAATTTTTTAATATATTTCATAGAGATGGGATCTGCCTATATTACCCAGATTAATCTTGAACTCCTAAGTGATCTGACTTCCTTAACCTCCCAAAATGCTGGGATTACAGATTTGAGATGTGAGCCATGTACCCGACCCAGTTTTCTGATCTTGATGTATTGGCTGACTAAAATAATTTATATGAAATTACTGAATCTAGAAGGTTCTCAGTAGTTTAAAGACAAATAGTAATGTCTAGCAACAAATAGTAATTACTAGCAACAAATAGTAATGTCTCCAGTTGTATACCAACCCATTGCAACTCTGATTTGCATGATTTCTCAATTTTTTAAAAGATTGACAACTATGTTAATGGAAATTTTATCACCACATATCAACTAATTTAGATTTAAAATTTTAGTAAAATCCAAATTAGGTGGTTGTCTTCCATTTCCATTGTCTCTGTTCAGTTAGAATTGAATAAATAGGAATGCCTTTCTGATAGCCTTGTAGGCTGTGAGACGCATTTAGCCCAAGTGCCACTAAAAAAATATATATTTTTTATTTAAAAAATAAATATTTTTATCTTCTTGACCCAAGTTTCCTTGACTGGGCTTGACTCACTCCACAGGAGCCAATCCATCCCCGGCCTGAGCCTCCTGGGTGCTGGAGTCCAAGCTGTATGGCGGCATCACCCAGTACAACGCACACCAAGCCTTAGAAGTGTCCAGAGGTCTGCCCCGCTGTACATCTCAGATAGCATTTTTTAAATAAAACACATTTTTTAAATAAAAAATCTCATTTTTTATTTAAAAAATGTGTTTTATTTAAAAATATATATTTTTTATTTAAAAAAATGTGCACCACCATGCCCAGCTAATTTTTGTATTTTCTATCGAGATAGGGTTTCACCATGTTGCCCAGGCTGGTCTCGAACTCCTGGGCTTAAGCAATCTGCCCGCCTTAGCCTCCCAGTACTGGGATTACAGGCATGAGCCAACATATCTGGCCCAAGTGCCAATTTATTTGCAGAAAATATAAATGTTCTCAGTGCTTTCTTGGTGTTTTTAAGCTTAGGAGATGCTAGAAGTTGGAGAAATTAAAATCTAATTATTTTTCTTTAAAACTTTTTTTTCTTATTTGGGTTGCTGTTAAATAATAAAATACTCAAACATAAACTTCATTCAGAAAACGGCTTAAGCTAAAAAATATTGCTAGAATTGTTCTCAATAATAAAACAAGTAGTTTTTGCAATGAGATTAAATAGGGGAACACAACCATCTTTAATTTTACTTAATCAAAAGAGCCTTATGCTTCCAATAGCTGACATTCAACTTGGACCATATCTGTGGCCAGGTTGATAATTCTTTTGGGAAACATGCCACTGTACTTGAGTTTTCAGATGATTGTGTCAATATTGACGTGTCAAAGAAATGAACTGCGTGCCTCTCTGATAAAAGGTATCTGGTGAAGGGATTAGCAAAGGACAAGTCAGTTAGAGCAATAAACATTCCTTTCATTAGTAACATTTGAACAGTTCCTAAGGACATTTTGCTGCCCTTAAAATTATTCCAGAAAATGCTTACTGCTATTTGAGATGTGCAGCGGGGCAGACCTCTGGATACTTCTTAGACTTAGTATGCGTTGTACTGGGTGATGCTGCCATATAGCTTGGACTCCAGCACCCAGGAGGCTCAGGCCAGGATGGATTGGCTCCTGTGGAGTGAGTCAAGCCCAGTCAAGGAAACTTGGGTCAAGAAGATAAAAATTCCATCAACTAACACTTAAGAGACATTGCACTTCTTTTCCTTTGGTGGCTGCCAGTGTGATAACTTACAGAAGGCGAAAGGATCTGTGTGCAAGTGGGGAAAGAGAGGGAGTGCCAGAGACACAGTCAGAGAGGGAGACCAGGCTGAGTCCTTAGGAGGGAAGGAGGCCCAGGAGGAGGCAAAGGGGGAGGGAGGTCCTGGGAGGAGGAGGGGAGGGTTGGTTTCAGAGGAAATCAGAACGAAGACTCATCTCTCAGCACTCTTCTTGCTCCTACCCTCTGTCTCTCCCTTCCTCTTTCTTCCTTCTTTCTTGTGTACCATAGGCCCCAAACACACAGGAATAGCTGCCCTTCAGTATCTGTCTTTTTCTGTGACACACAAACACACACACACAGGCAAACTGCCATGGGATGTTTACAACTTTTTAAATAAAAGTAAAATAGAAATACAAAAATTGATACGACAATCTTAGGCAAAATGTTAGACAGGGCTGGGCACTGTGGCTCATGCCTCTGATCCCAGCACTTTGGGAGGCTAAGGAGGGTGGATCACTTCAGGTCAAGAGTTCGAGACCAGCCTGGCCAACATGATGAAACCTCGTCTCTACTAAAAATACAAAAATTAGCTGGGCATGGTGGTGGGCACCTGTAATCCCAGCTACTCAGGAGGCTGAGACAGGAGAATTGCTTGAACTCAGGAGGTGGAAATTGCAGTGAGCCGAGATCATGCCATTGCACTCCAGCCTGGGTGACAGAGCAAGACTCTGTCTCAAAAAAAAAAAAAAAAAAAAAAAAAAAGTTAGGT
>NC_045451.1:45784642-45833322 GCF_002776525.5 Piliocolobus tephrosceles | reverse complement strand
TGACTTCTGCAAAGCGCAGGGGTGGGAGCCAGGGGTTGGCACAGGAGAAGCAGTGCTGCCCACCCGCCCTTGTGGAAGGCCTTTCTAGTCCATTGCTCTGCCCTGACACTGCTTCCAGGGGTGTGATGGCGGAAGGCTTGGCTGATGGCTTCCTAATGATTCTAGGATCATCTGACATTTGTGAGAGATTGATCATCCACACATTGATTTAAACCAAGGATTCTAAGTAGGTTTTCTTTCAAGGACCAAACCTGTTGATTGATGCTAGATTTCTGAAATGCTGGGTTTAGGGTGATCTGAGGCTGTGTGTAGGTGTGGTGGGTTCAGTTTGTACTACTTGCCATGAAGGTCATGGCAGAGAGAGGTGGTTTTTCCCTCCGTAATCTAAATCCTTCTAAATTACATTAACCTTAGATTCTCCTCCCTCTCTTCTTAATGCATAGGAACATGTTGCCTACTCAGACTGAGTCCGAGATTAGATCTGACCTCAATTCTAAAGCATAAAATTGGAGCAAGTCCTTGAAGTAGCTTGACCACAATCTGGCTTTCTTACCTCCTTGTATGCCCTTTTCCGCTCTCTGCCCTCTCCCCCACCTGCAATGCATACACATCTCATGTGATCCTGACATTGCTGAATAAATAAATACATGTTACTTGCCTGCAGAGAGCTGCCCATACCCCTGGGTGAATGACTTCAGTCCATGTTATCCCAGAGGGAGGGAGACTCTCAGGCTACCCTGCAGAGACATGGCTTGCTAAAAATGGGTGAATTTGCATTCAAGCCCTGGATGAGCCTTTGTCTAGGTTTTGCTATGAAACCAAATGGGGTTCCACTCATCTCACTCAGTAAGACAGATATCTATACTGAGGTTCGCAGCAGGAGAAAGGGAGGGATTTCTCTGCAGGAGACAAGCAAGGAGGACAAGGCAGCTGTTGCTCAAATACTGACCTCCTCCATGGCTTGCAGGTCAGGGCTTTTAAAGGCAGGGGTATATTTCAGGAAAGCAGAAGTTATAGGCAAAATCATACATCAATAATACGTGGAGGTTACACATTGGTTTTGGCCTTTTAAAAGGGGGGAATATCTTGAAGCAGAGGGCTTTTAGATCATTGGTAGATTTAAAGATTTTCTGATTTGCAGTTGGTTAAAGAAGGGAACCTTTGTTTAAAAAGTTGGGGTCAGCAGGAAAGAATATGAGCTCCACCTTGTGGGTGTGGCTTTCTCCAGGCCCCTCAGGAAGAAATTTAGAATAAGAACAGTGGTGAGAGGTCAGCCTCCTTATCCGAGGCCTGTGCGCTGGCAGGTCCATTTGGTGGAGAGTTTCTGAAAAACAACTCAGCGACATATGTTAAGTAAGGTATTATCTTTAATTTTTAGAGGGGAACCAAACATTTTGTGATTTTAGCTTTTTTTTTTTGCTATTGTTTTAGGCTACTATTACTTTGCTTATCAAGTTGCTTACTAACTTCTCAAGGCTAGCTGGGTACCTGGAATTCCCCTTGAAAGGACCCTAGATTAAAAAAAGTTATGTTTGGGAGGACCTGCAGGCCCCTAAGAGGGGTTCCCTGCCCCATCTCAGTTTGGACACCAGTCCTGGGCTGGTTTCTTCAGGCCCTGACCGCTCCTGCTGACCAGCGAGTCTCCAGTTCTTTACAACAGGTGGAAAGGGTGGTGCACTCCTTGCGAGAGACCTTGGGAAGGTAAGGGCCGAGTGCAGCACCCTTCACCTTCGTCTTAGGAGCCTCACGTGCCCTCCTTGGTTTTCATTTGCTCTCTTCCAGCCACCTCCTAGTAATTCTGACAGACTTTCAGCCCCTCCTCAGCGTAATTTTTCTTCTGGAGAAGTTAGAAAGCCATTGTATGAAGAACATCTTCAACATTTAAAGCTAGAAGGGTCCTCTCCCTCCAACTCTGTGCTCCTGAGGGAGAGTGAACCATCCAGGTGTGGTTACCCTAGAAGCTCTCCAGCTTGGGGACCCCTTCTTCCCTCCCAGGGCAGAGGCAGGAGACTGGTCCAGCGTGAGCCAGCGTCACTCCAGGAGGGTGCTGTGAGGGAGCGAAGGGGGTCAAGGGCAAAGGCCTCGACAGCCTGGACTCAAATGCCGGCTCAGGTGAGAGCTGGATGAAAGGTCACATGAGCTTTCTAACCGCATTTGCTCATTTATAGAACCAAGAAAACACCCTTCCCCACCCAGGACCGTTGCAGAGCACTTGTGAAGTGCTTGGCACACACGCGGCACCCTAGCAGTGCTTAGGGCTGACTTTTGCACTATGGGGTGGGCATTGCCCTGCCCCAGAGATGGGCTCTGTTTATTTAACATTCAGCCCTCGACGTGGGTGCTCCTGTGCTGTGGGCAGAGGTGGTTCCAGGTGTCCTGCGGGTAAGTGCTGCCTGTGGCATGGGTGCCTGCACTGCAGACCTCCAGAAGGGGGTCCAAATGCTAAGAAACCAAGTTCCAAGAAAGCCCGAATGATTTGCGCCGTCTGAAGGCAGACGGTAGGTCTGTCCCCACAGCAGGATAGTTGGGTGGCCCTCGGGGTTCCCAGGTACTTCCCACTTCCTCTCTATTGTGGCCTGAAGTCAGGTGCTCCCGTGCGAAGCTTCTGGGAGCCGAAAAGGGAAGAAAAGCAGTGAGAACCAGCAAGGGTTGGAGTTTGAATGCTGACCTGGTGGCAGCCAGGTGCATCCTCACACCTGGGACCCAAGCTGCTGGCTAGTCTCTGATGTGCCTTCCACCTTAATGACTCCGCAGTGCTGAAGCCACAGGGATAAGTGGCTACCTCTCCCCTTGCCTGGGTAATGCAGACTGGAGGACAGGGCTGTTACAAAAAAATGTGGCACTAAGAATAGCCAGCTAGACACGGTGATAAGGACCCAGATGGCCAGGGATGTCAGCTAGGGACAGGGAAGGCAGAGGTGGTGGAGAAAGAAGAGGGTGATAAGATAGGGGCAGCGACACAGGAATGCACAGCTGGGGCTCTGGAGATGGGCCACAGGAGTCTGCCGTGGGCAGGGGAGCTGCCCAGAGCTCCTCCTGGCTGTGGCCTGCGGGTTTGAGCCAGTGGAAGGGAAGACGAGCGCCAGCCTGAGCAAATCAATCAGGGAATTTCAGGGGCAGTGGGATTTTAGTGATCCTGACTTTTACCTCCACCCACCCCTAGTACTTTAGACGGGGAGGAATCTGTGGCTTTGAGATGTGAAGGGGCCACTTCGAGGTTGGTGGCAGAGCTCAGTCCAACCCCAGATCTTCTGCCTCTCCCACAGGTTTCCTTCTGCCACCACCCCAGGCCCTGCTGTGGCTGCCACCTTGTGGGCCTCTGCTCCACACCTGGGAGTGCAAGCCGCCTCCAGCTGAGAGCTAGCAAGCGTGCAGGCAGTAGTAATCCCATCGACAGACACTGAGCATCTTCGAGGCAGCAGGTCTGGGAAATACAAAAGACAAGGCTGAGCCTTCCTGGAGCTCGGGGAAGGAGAGGAGATGGACAGTTAACAAGTAAACAAACACACACTTGTGTCAGTTTCAAATTGTGACAAGTGCTAGGAAGGAAACTGAGTAACACAAGGCTTGATCAGGACGTTTCCCTTGCCATACTTGGGGGTCTTTCCCCTTAGAACTGACCACTCTGATGCCTGTTGAGAATAGGGGTGAAATTTCTGTTTTACGTATACCCGCTTCATCCTAAACCCCAGCCCCCATCCCATCACCAGGTGTAGAGCTATACACAGTAAGCAAATATTGACCCTCTCAGGGCCTGATGATTACTGTTTACTCTTTCTTTATGAAACGTGAGGAGACATTTCCCCTATGGTGGATTTGGGTACAAATTAAGGGGCACGTGTAAGCCACACTCAGAGATCCTAGGCCAAATTTGTAGCTTTCATCGCTGAACTGCCCACTGCAGTGTAGACATTTGTCCTGCCCAGTGCTACAACTGGGAGGTAGGGTGGAGGCTGCAGAGCATTTGTTCCTCCCCTGATCCCATGCACAGCAGGCTGGCTGGGCTCTCTTCAAGGTATTCACCATATTATCCTTTGGTAGTAGGAGTTCCAAAGTGGCATGTTTAGGACATGAAAACCCAACTGCTTCATAAGCTCTCAGAAATCAAACCCTTTGACATCAGCTTTCACTCGACCAAGAGGCAGCTGATGCTGGTGCAAAAATAACTTGGCAGGCATGTCAGGCTCGGCAGGGGGTTGTGAGGCCTCATCACCTTTGGTCGGATCTTAATGTGAAACCAGTTGGTGCTCTGACCAGGATTTAAGGGCGTTCAAAGTTGTTCCGGAGTTGTGGGCTTTAGCAAGCCCTAGGGAAGTTGTTGGAGGGTTAAGGGGGTGGTGGCGGGTCTGAGGGGGAAGCTCCAGTCCTCTGTGGCTAAGCCAGGATAAGCATTATTATTTCCACAAATCAAGCCATGTTCATGCAGAGTTCCCCTTGTGTCCTGATATATGTAATTATGGAATGCATATGTGTGGGAAGGAGTCTTTGGAAAACCGGTTCCTGTTCTTCATCAAGAGGCTGACCTAGAAGTTTAGGAAATTGGTTCATGAGGAAATTCTGTAGCAGAGAGCTGGCAGGAATTCCAGATGGTAGGAGAGGGGGGCACCCGAGGCAGGCAGGGGCCGTGCCTGGGCTGTTTTGTCCTGTGGAGCAGGTCCTAGTTTGTGGCAATTAGCATACCCTTGTAAAGTCAGGAGACTTGGGGGGGAGTTCTCTTCTGTCACTGAGCAGACCCCCACCCGGTTTGCTCACCATTGTCTGCTCAATGCTGAATAGATGCCTGTCACATGAAGATGCTCAATAAATATTAGTGACATGAATGAGCGTCCTGTAGTCTCCCTGGCCTCAGTTTCCCCAGACTGATAATGTGAAGGAACTGGATTAGCTCAGAGGCAAAGGATTTTACCATTCACGTCTATGACGGTTGTCTTGTAGTGACAGGAGAGCTTTGTTGAGATGTTTCTGAAGCCAAGATTTGGCATGGAATTGGGGGAGCGAGTGGAATAGGATACACTTAGAGTTCTCCCTAATAGGACTTTCTCACGTCCTTGTGCTCACTAAAACCTATATGGTTGTATAATTATACAATATGTGTATAATTGTATCCTTCTGAGAGAGTTTTAGCTGGTATGGAGCTTGATAGTCTCTACAGATACTGGATCCATTCAGTGGCTTTGTTTGTTCCCTGGTGAGCAAAATGATAGTAGCCACTCTGCCTCTGAGGGGCAAAAAGCAGACAAATTTAGTCCAGGCTCAGCTCAGATTCCCGCTCTGTGCTGGGATGTTGACATTCTCACTGGCACTAAGAGATAAAAGGGCGGAGGCAATGGAGTTGGAAATGAAATATCAGGCAGGGAGCTGGCAGGTGGCAGCAATGGTGAGTTAATGGCAGGTAGCCGGCAGCTTCGCCCCCGGACTGATGGTACCCTCCGTGGGGTCTTTGCTCCCAGCTGAACAGGGACATGATGGCACCCATGTGGGTGGCCTGCTTTACTCCTCCAGAGCAGAGACCCCAGGGCTTTCATTCCTGGCTTTGAACGCCCACAAGTACTCCCACATGGCTTAGGGATTGCAGTGTCCCAGAGTTAATGATGCAAATGCAGCTGTGCCCTAAAACAAAAGGCAGCGGGTATGCACTTTGGAGAGGGTGTGCATTTGGGAAGGTGAGGATGCTCCTGCTGGTACTCTGCCCAGCCCACAAGGCAGAGGAGCATGAGCCCCTGCAGTGGGGATGCTGATAGGAGTGGAGTGTCCTGAACTGGTGAACACCATGCTGCCACCTCCCTGAGGTGCAGTCTTTCCCTGAGGCCCCACGCCCCAGCTCTGGGTCCTGCCTGACCCGAGCCAGCTTGCATCCTGCTTTACTTTCTGCCTTCCTGAGGTTTCCTGATGCTGCACCTCCTCCCAGAATGCTTCAAAATTGTTATGCGTGGATATCACCCTTTGTTTTCCTTGGTTACCCTGTGTCCACAGCAAGTGGTTGTCGATCGACTGCCCTGCCCTGGTGGCCCCTGGACTTCTCCTGAGTGCTGGGCTCACTTAAAACAAAGAGAAGCCCAGGCAATTAGGATCAGAACAATGGTCTATTCAGCACTTCTCCAAGCAAAGACTCCTTTTGTCCAGAGTGCTGACTTTGGAAAGTTCTTCTTGAGGTTTTGGTGTAGGAAATTAGAATCACCAGGACAAAGACAGTAAAAGAGAACTTCCCTGTGGGAAAATAACCCTGTTTAAAGGTAGTTGGTTTTCTGCTACTCACACAAACGCTTGTCTGTCTATCCACAGAATAAGTGATATTTTCTTTGCAGCACACGGAAAGGTTATTTGTTTCAGGGATGCAGCTTTCAGGGCACAATTTTGTTTCTATCCCAGGGACGTTTTACATAAATGAGATGATATGAGTATGATTTTCATAGTGTTTGTGGGCAATGACAAAATACCTGTGAAAGAATCCAATCCAGATGGAGAACCAATTGTTATTTCCAACCGTTTTAGTTCCCAGGGTTCCCAGAAGGTCAGCAAATACTGGCTGAGAGGATAAAATCCTCAAACTCAGATAATGATGTTGCTTGAAAAAATGGAAGTCTCTAACCAAAACTGAAAAGAGAGTATTAATTGCAAATTCCACTTCTCCATAGTGCATACTTTGCTGTAATCTTAAATATATAAGTTACTTGGCCTACGTGATTTCTATTAAGATGCAGCTTTTATAAACTTTCAAGTATGAATTAGCATCTGGTGGTGTTTTCAATGAATGCTTCTGAAGGCTTTGTGTGAGGAAGCCTATTAGGGTAATGGCAACCTCTCTCACACAATAGTTCCTTTCAGAATACTCTTGTGTTATCCCTGTTTTATGGATGAGAAAAAATCAACTTGTCTAAGATCAAATATTTAGTATGTGAAGGAGTTAGAATTTTTAAACAGCTTATTGAGATATAATTTACATACCACAGAGTTCTCCCTTTTAAAGTGTACAATTCAGTGATTTTTAGTAGATTCACCAAATTTTTCAGCCATTGCCAGTATCTAATTTCGGAACATTTTCGTCACCCCAAATAAAAACCTCATACCCATTAGCATTCACTCCTCATCCCCATCTTTTCCTTCCCAGCCCTAGGTAGCCACTGATCTACTTCTGTCTCTGTGCTTTTGTCTGTGCTGGACAATTCATATATACAGAATCATATAATATGTGGTATTTGGGGACTGGCTTCTTCCACTTAACCTAGTGTTTTGAGCTTCATCCACGTTGTAACATGTATCAGTACTTCTTTTTTTCTACCACTGCGTAATATTCCAGTGCAGGTATGTGCCACATTGCATCTATCCATTCATCAGTTGATGGACATTTGGGTTGTTTTCACTTTTTGGCTATTATAACACTGCTGTGAACATTGAAGGGGCATAAGGAGCTGGAATTTGAACCTCTCTGCTGTCTGCATGTGATTGTTGTGAGCACTTTGCATCCACTCCAAAGAGAGGTAGAATTTTACAACAGGTAAGATTCTATAGCAACTCCTTTGACATGACCAAAGCCCATCCTTAGCCTCCTTTATTTGAAGGCAAAACACAAGCCCAGTGAAATGAAATGAGATGTTTTAGTCTTGGCTACTCCACGTGTGGTCCTTGGGCCGGCACCACCAGCTTCTCCTGGGAGTTTGTTAGAAATGCACCACCTGTCCATAATCCCAGCACTTTGGGAGGCTGAGATGGGCAGATCACCTGAGGTCAGGAGTTGGAGACCAGCCTGGCCAACATGATGAAACCCTGTCTTTACTAAAAATACAAAAAATTAGCTGGGTATGGTGGCACATGCCTGTAATCCCAGCTGCTTGGGAGACTAAGGCAGGAGAATCGCTTGAACCCAGGAGGTGGAGGTTGCAGTGAACCGAGATGGTGCCACTGCACTCCAGTCTGGGCCACAGAGTGAGACTCCATCTCAAACAAACAAACAAATGAAATGCAGCACCTGAGACCTGCCAAATCAGAACCTGCCTTTGTCACCCAATTCCAGATCCCTGGGTGATGAGTAAGCTTTAAAGTTTACTCATTAAAGTTTGAGCACTGCTAGTGAGTCACACAGCTAGGGCTAGAGCCCTGATCCCCAATTTCAAGTCGAGGGGAATTTTTATTCCTCAGTATCACTTCTGAACATGTTCAGAATGCATTTTTCTATAAAATTTTAGTAACATCCAATAACTTCCTCACTGCATCAAAGCATGAGATATGGAGATACCAACAGCCTTTCCACACTGACTCAGTATAAGAGAAGAAACTGAAAGGAAGATATTTTCACATCATTCTTCATCATTCTCGGAGTATGTTACTAAGCCCTCAGGTCCCCTGTGCCAGCTGTGCTTAATCTGCAACATTTCCATAGGAATGTATCAGTGGCTTTGAGAACACCTTGGCAAAGGAAGCTTTTCACTCCTCAACATGCTTTTGGGAAGCCTCCTTTGGTATTAGTAATATACTTGGAACATGTTGGGGAAACAAACGTGATCCCAGCATTGCTGATCCCACATCCCACCTTTCCCGTAGGATATGCTTATATGGCATCCAGGTTCTCTAAGTAGTTGGTTCTTTTACTCCTGACTTTCTTTTTCCATTGACCTTGAACAGTTAAAGTTGGAATTTAGAAAACAACATTCCTTCTAATACTTATGCATCACAGAACAGTAAGAAGACCTGGAAGGGACTCAGATCCTTAAAGTACCTTGATTTGGGGTTGATGCTACAAACCAGGGATAAGTAGATTCCAAAAGATTTTCCTGTCCTTTTATTTTACTGACTCCTCCACCACGTGCACAGGAACATGCTGTCTTCTTTTTGTCCCATAAGTTGATTCAGTGCCTACAGGAGGGATATGCACATGATGGTGGCATTATGGAATGGAAGGGAGAGGATAAGGATTTGGACGTCAATGCTACATCTATAGATTTTGGCAAATACTTTAAAGACAGTTCTTATCCTGTTCTGGCTCCTGTTTGGGCCATGCTCTAACAGCTGTGATGTTGAGTTTTTAGAGTTAGAAGCAAACTGCAAACTGAGGGATGGAGCTGTTTCCCCACAGCTGGAGGCTTAGAGCCCGGCAGTCCCTGGAATCAAAGGAGGCATCAGGAGGGCTGAAACTGGAAAGGTCCGTATTTGAGGAGTGGTGGGATAGAGAGTGGGGTGGTGGCATGCCTTGGACACCCCCGGAAGAAACGTGGGTGACTAGGGTCTAGCTCATTTGGTTCAACAACCACACATCTTAGATCACCTTTGCCTTAGACTGATGCAGCCTGAGCTTCTGAGGTAGGAACAATTCACAGAACCAAGAAGGCCCTTGGCCTTGGCTGGGAATAAATTCCTGAGGCCTGGGGCCCTCTGGCTGAAATGAGCCCTCTGGACTTTTGAAAGTTTGGCTGGGTTCCCTCTAAGCTGAAGTCAAAGCTGACTGGGGCTACAGGTGACTTTCTGCTAGTTTTGGGCTCAGCTAGTTTTCAGGGTCTTTTGAAGAGGTTGAAAAGATACACACATACACACATACACACACACACACACACACACACATGCATACGCATGCACACACCTGCAAAATTTAATGCCTTCTACTTGGAGAACAGAAGAGCTTGCTTGCACTATTTCTTTCTTGACTTGTTTTATCTGTAAATTATTCTTGCTTGCCGAACGAGAGGAAGATTGTGTATTTCCTGACAGTGTCACTGCCTACCCCAGTAGCCCCCGGGGTGGTTCATTTCCCCACTCAGCCCAGATGTGGCTTTGCCCATTGTTTTGATGGACTTGGGTGCTCACCTGTCCTTGGGGCTCTTAGCAGCTTGGTGTCACCCTAATGGCTAAGCCACATGCGGAGATGGTGTCCTGCAGGACTCTGTAGCTTGGTTGCTGACATTTTTGGCTATCCTGTGTTTCCTTTGGAGGTCTCCACCAGGGGTATTGTTGGCTGTGACTGCCATTCCTCACTGGCTGCTGGCTTTTTAAAAAGGCAGGTCAAGCAGTCTGAAGCTCCCTGTGGAGGAGTTGGGTGTGGGGTGGGAGACGGGGCGCAGTGGTCAATAAACACAAAAGGAGTTGAGAATTCTAATGGGAAGGACCTGCCATCAAAATCAAGACGAATAAAGCAGTTTCTGATAAACATTCCCTAAAATAATCAGGTACAGAAACTGTTATTCATGCTGCTTAGTTTAAATGTATATATGATATTAATTTAGTCATTTAACAAATAGGGCAATGTATACCAAAATCTATAGAGCTAGGATTACTGGAGACTTTTACTTCATATATAGAAACATACACGCACACGCATGCATGCATACATACATACATACATACATACATACATAATTATAGTCCTTTATTGTTTTTTCTAGAAATTGCAGCATTTTTTCACAGTGGGAATGAATTTCTTTTGTAATCAAGAATAGCTACACATATAAAATAATGCTTTAGAAAATGTTATCTAAAACCTATGAGCTGTAAAAAAGGTTGACAAAATGTACAATTACTAGGTATTTTAGGAAAAATATGACCCAAAGGTTGGTCAAGAAATATATTTTTAAAAGCATTTCACTAATATAGTGATTATTATCATATTGAGTTTATGAAGCTTGTTCATTTGTTTATTCATTCATTCCATCAACCCATTACTCCTCTACTGAGCCCTGATTTTTGCCAGTCACAGTGCTGAGTGTGTCCCAGGGACGCTGAAGTGCGCTGGCCGTGGTGCCTAGCCTCCCATGGCATATGGTTTTGCTGACTGCGACAGCTCCTCTTCCACTGGGTGCTGCTGTAAGGAACGTCTCACAGGCTGCCAGAGGGGCTGAGAAGCAGGACCATCTTTCCCAGGAGCATGGAAGGCGATGCCATCAGGAGGCAGGAAGGAATCTCTTTATTCTACCAACTTACATCCCTTGGCTACAGGGTTCAGGACTGTGGGATAGGGCTTGTTAGGTTGCACCAGGCAAGCTCCTCATGCCCACAGAGGGCAGGCAGGTCAGCAGAGTGAATGAGTGAGCTGGGAGGCAGGGAAGGCATCCCACCACCCTGAGACCTGTGGGTGCAAGTTCTCTGTCTTATGGTCCCCCATAGTCAGGAAAGGGCCGTAGGATACTCGGTGCTCATTATGTTGAAGTCAGCTCTTAAGCCAGTATGAGTCACTGAATCCTCACGATCAAAGGCAGTAATTTCACGTCGATTAGCTACTTCAAAGCAAGTCATGGGAAAAAATTAGGAATCTGGAAGCAAATTGAATTATACATCAAAGGAAGGCAATCTCTTGACCTTTCTTCCTCCCCAGATCAACTGTTCTTAAGTGTAAAGATCCAAACTGGATGTAGTCAATTCAGTGTGGGGGCATGAAGGTCAGTTAAACCAAGGGACTCTTTGAGCACTTTCTTTACCAAGGAATGTTCTTGGAGCTGCTGGAATATGGAAGAAGCATAGGATGAAGGTTTTGTCAGAAAAGTACTAACCATGAATTGAACAAGTAAGACTGCACACAGTAAAACTATCATACGGTGTCATAATTAAATGGTAAATGGGGTGATACAACTTGGTGTGCTGTGAGACCTCAAAGAGGAGGAAGACCGTGTGGGCAGGAGTTATCTGGTGAGGGTGGATTTCATGGCAGGTCCTCGAAGGTGTGTCCAGTTTGGAGAGATAAGGAGGAGGACAGGGGCATCAAGGAGAAGGTGAGGAAGGAGGTGACATGTGGGGTGTGCACAAGGGTGGTCAGACCTGTCTTCTCAGTTGGGGCAGGAGGGAGATGAGGTTGGTATGGTACCGTTCCTGAAGCTGGATGGAAGCATTTAGACTGGGGCAGGAAACAGAGTCAATGATGGTTTATAAAGTAGGGATAATCTGATGAAACAAATATTAGAGATTAACTTGGTATTGAATATTAATCACTTTTCATTGAATCTTAGGCTTAAAGCTCAAGGGAAGATAACTGAGACCCAAGAAGTCAAGAGACTTTTTCTGTGACAGGGAAATAGCCAAAACGTGTGTGTGTATATAAATCCATCCATCCGTCGATCCACCTACCTACCTACCTACCTACCTATATCTATCATCTCACCAGTCTCTGGAAAAATACGTGGAATAGTAAAAGGAATGTACTAGGACTAGGTACTGTACCAGGTGTTATGGGAGGCATAAAAGTACAAGTCTTAAATCCCTGATAGCCCTGAGATGCTACAATCCAATTAAAGGTACAAATGTATGACAAGTGGGCAACACGAGACAGTGAGCTCACTTGGCAGGGTGTGGTTCTTGGCACAGGAAGTAAGGGAGCAAAGATGGCAGAGTCTCTGGACTGGGATGGTCAGGGAAAACAAAGAACCATGGCATGCAGTGCTGAAATGACTGCAGAGATGTCCTGGCCCAACATGTGCGTTTCCTGCCTCTTGACAGGTGGGCAAGATTTTGACAGACTGAAAGAACAGAGCTCTGGGAAGAGAGGCAGGAGGCCCCAGGAGACAAAACATGACACCTTAGATAGCAGGGTCTGTTCAAGTAGCAGTGACTGATGGTAGTGGGGGTGTCATTTGAGCAGAGGGTTCTGAAAGGTGAGTAGTAATTGGTTGTCTTAATATTTGAGTGTTAATGAAATATTTAAAGATTTTTAATGTTACTTTTCTATCTGTCACCTGTGATGTTGGCAAAATACCTTAATCTAGGCCATTGTCACATCTTTTTTTGATGAATGCAGCACTTTTAAAATAATTTTTAATTTTTGTGAGTACACAGTAGGGGTATATATTTATGGGGTCTACATGGGATATTTTGATACAGGCATACAATGTATAATAATCACATCATGGTAAATGGGGTATCTATCACCTCAGCCATCTATCCTTTGTGTTACAAACAATCCAATCATACTCTTCTAATTATTTTTAAATGTACAATTATTATTGACTATAGTCCCCTTGTTGTGCTATGAAATACCAGATCTTATTCATTATTTCTATTTTTTTGCACCCATTAACCATCCCCACTCCCCCCTCCAATGTAGCCTCTCCTTAAACAGGTCTGCCTCCTTCTGTCCACTTAACAGATATTTATCAAGGACCTTGAATCCCTCCAAATGGTCTCCACATTGAATGTAGCCAGAGTGATCATTCTCAAAGGTACAATGGATTGTATCCCACTTCTCTACTTAAAATTGCTTGGTGGCTTTCTGTTACATTTATCCTCTCTTCTCCTTTTTGTTACCCATTAGTCCAACCAAGTTACTCCTGGTAATCTCCCACTCTTAACTCTTGCTACCCACCCCAATACCCCCCACCTCCACCCCTTGACTCCTTCAGACTATTGAAGATATTTTGTTATTCTGGTCTTCTAGACTAAGACTTGAATTCTTATTTTCTTCTCCCTCCACCCAAAGTATAAATATCAAAGAGAAAATTCTAAATATAGCTTATATAACATATATAAAGACAAGGTTTGATGGACTTTTATCAACTTCAGGTAGTCAAGTGCAAATAACAAGCATGCCATGTTCTTTTGCATCTCTTTACTTCCTGTGTGTCCCTTTCCAGTGGTCATTGCTGTGTGTCTTCGTTTCGTTCAGTTGTTCACACGTATTACAGATAAACTAGGTAACCTCTGTTTTACAGAGATGGGAATGAGCCATATGCATGAAATAATGCTCAAGAAAATGATAGATTTTCCCTTAAATATGAAAAATGTTAAAGAAGTTTATCTGGCTTGGGTGTAAATGTGAGAGGTACTGTACATTGCCTTTTTGTTTGTTAAAGGACACTGAACCTATTCGTAATACAACCCTTTATGTGTCATCAGGGTAAACCCAGGTCCCAGAGTGAGCTGCAGTACAGTGGAGCTCTCATCCTTTTTGTCCAGTGATCAGTTGTCCAGATTTCCTTGCTTGCTTAAAATTAAGTGCATAGCCATCTATGTTGGCAGTGTCATAAGTTTACAGCTTTTGAAAATTTCTGCCACATTGTAGTTACCTTGCATTTGTCCTAATAGTATCATTTAAGGAATATTCAGTTGCTCAGGGCCATTTTAGGAATGTATACTATAAAGTATATGTATATATTCTAAAGGAATGTATTAATATATGATGAATATGAATAGCCATTATTCTTAGACATATATTAAGAACTCTTTGACAATGTAGAATGAATATATTACATATATTTCTTTGTTTGGAGAAAGTTTATGTCAGGAGGGAATGTCTGTAATCAGTAGATCCATAAATGTGTAAAATGAACTGACACATCCCATTCTGCTTTACCCTCCATGCTACTGCCCGGGTAGGCTGGCACTGATGCCCTGCCCCGCATTTTCCCTGAGAAAAGGGTCCCATCCTCCTGCAACCTATTCTTCCCACAGTTCTTCCTCAGCTGCAGCTTCAGGAGGCAGAATCAGAAACAAATCAACCATTTCTAAATACTGGCCACCCAGAACTAGGCAGAACTAGCTGTTAATTACAGCCAGCCAAATTGTTGAGGTTTTGTGCATTGTAAAGAGAAACAAGTAAATTAATTCTGCAAACTGGGTTTAGGCAAATGCACTTTCTGCAAACTGGCCTGCTTCTATGCAGTGGCCCTTGATAGCCCCATATAAGACGGTTTATCCCTTAGCCTCAGCCAGTTCTGAGGTCTGGTGTCCACATGCCTTTTCCTCCTCAGTGCTGCTCTAGGGGCCCCTACCATGCCCATCTCACACCTTGCCTCGTCTGCTGCTTTTCATTTGCTGTGTTGGAGCATCCGTTCCCCAGGCACATTAGAATCATGGACAAAATTAGATTTGAATCTGTACAGAAATATTTGCACACATACAGGGAAAAGGCCATTGTCCAGTATCCATCTAAGGTTTCCCTAGTGGGAAATTGGGGGTAGCTGAAAAGTCCACCCAGAAGAGGGAATGCAAACTCAGTTTCAGTCCTTCTGGCCTAGGAATATGCAGCACGAGGCTCTTGCCTACACCTTCAAGGGCATTATTGACATTGACAAATATTTTAGTTATTCAAAGGCCTTTTCCACTTATAGTTTTTTAAGCTTTGTTCTGGAGGTTTGCAGTTTCTGTAAGGCTCTGGAAAAGCAGGAAAGTAACTTTAGTCATATTGCCCACTGTTGTCACTAAGATATTATGTACAGAACTAATTGTAGACAGCAAATAGCATTTGGTCCTTAATTTGTTCTATGTAGCAGCCTGATGCAGTAGAATAGACCAACCTCAATATTAGTAAATGATTTGTATTGCATGTTCATTGCAGGCTTCAGTAATGATCTCAATTAAGGTTCATCACCACATCATGAGTTGCCTCCACATTCTTCTTGCTTTTGTCTCCAGATGGGGATTCCAGGAGCTTTTCCCTTGTCTTGAGCCCTTCCTTCTTCATGGCATTAAGAAAGCATTCATGTTTTCTGGAAACTCAAGCCATTTCCAACCACAGTTTTCTTATGCAGTGCTGTAGGCCAGGCTGGGCATATTGGGAGGTGTCCCCCCCCCCCACCCCTTTAAAGAGCATAACTCATTTTAAAAGAAGCTTTTAAGGCATTCTTCAGCTGGTGTTGGAAATAAACCTTAATTTCCCTCAGCTTTTCTCTTTCACTGAAGGAGAAAAGCAACAGGACTAAAGGAAGGAGGGGAGCGGTGGAGTCATTGTTGCTTTCTGTGTTTGTTCTTTGCATCTCTTTTCTTAGTAAATTGCCTCAGGAATTTCTGCAGGCGGCTATAATCTACTCTTGAAAGGCCTCCTTTTGGACCAAGCTCTTCAAGTGAGCCAAAACTCTCCCTAAGACTGCAGGGTTTGGGAGAAGACAATGAAAAGAAAGGGAGTATTACCATATGGTCCTTCTAGTGGGACTGCAAAATTTCCTTAAGTTGCTGTAAAGGGGGGCTGGGGAAAAAGCAGATAACTCCTTTTTTTTTTTTTTTTTGCAGGAGAGCAGTCACCACCCTCCCTTCTTCCCTCTTTCTCTTTTCATCCCTTCCTCACCCAAGTCGGTTGCAACAGTTTTCTTACTTGGTTCTGAAAACGGGGACATTGGGTTCCATTGGTACCATGGACAGATACCACGCAGACATTTTTCTGTCTTCATATTTTGAGATAGCGTCTCACCTTGAAATAAACAAAATGCAAATGACAAAAATTTGACTTTTATTACCATGGTAATTAATGTTGGAAGTGGGCTAAACACAATTTTTGTATGAACCATCAAAGACAAAGATATTTTTCTCTCATGGCTGACATTTTAAAAGACATTCCTTTGCCTCCTACCCAGTTAAGAAAAAAGTCTTTGCACTGTTGAATCAGAGGCAGTCTTTCTGAAACTGTGACTTCTGCCGTTAATCTAGTTGATCTAGTTGAAAGTGAGAACAAATTAATTCATGTTTCCTCAACTCTGAACAATGATGTAAAGGGAGCTTGTTATGGGTTAGAGTTTTAAGGAATTAGGCAGAAGGTGTGTATGTCTGACACCTTATGTCTTAAAGATCTTGAAAATTATTTCATGCTCTCAAATTGTAAAAAAAGAAGGTGGTGGAAACAGACTTCAAACACTCTATTCATAAGAAAAGAGGAAGAGGGAAGGAGGGGGAGGGTACTGGTTCTTTCATTCACTCTACCTATTATGTGTCAGTCACTGTGTAAGGTCCTGGGGATACAGCAGTGTGTAAAGCACATGCAAATCCCTGTTTTTGTGCAGCCTACATTTCAGTGGGGGAGACAGCACATAAGGTAAATCAGTAAAATACACAGTGTGATAATTATAAGTGCTATGAGAAAAAAACAGTCACATGCTTCTGAAAGAAGAGTGTATATTTGGGTGCACATCTGAGATTTTACATAGCCAGGGAAGTCTCACCCAGAAGGATCTGGAGGATGAGGGTTATATGAGGATGAGGGGAGAAGCAGGGTGACCAAGGAGGAGGCCACTGCATGACCCCCCCCCCCCCCCCCCCCCCCCCCCCGCCCCGCCGAGGGATGATTGCTTAGGCCAGGAGTATACCAGGGCAGTGGTAATAAAGGGTTGGATGTGGGATTCCTTGGTGAGACTGAAGATATAGTAGGGAGAGGGGAGAGGCAAGAAGGCTGGCCACAGGGTTCTACCCTGAGCAACTGATGCAGACCCTGTGGTTCCTCAGCTGTGGATCTCCAAAGCAGAGTCACCAGGACTTTTTGGTTTGTCCTGTCTTATGCTTTGTGTAATTGCTTTCACACTAGTTTGCAAACCCAGAGAGCAGCAAGCCTTTTATCTTTCTGTCACGCTTCATGGAGTCCAGTAAATGTTTGTTTGACTTGAATGGAATTGAGTCTATTCCGAGATCATCCTGTGAATGAACACACACACGCACACACACACACACACACACACAGAGAGAGAGAGAGAGACAGACAGACAGAACAAGAACGTTGTGGACTACCTGCCAGGTTTACAATGCATGACTCAACTGCAGTTAAAAATGATAGCCAAGGGCCATGATGAAATCTTTTCTGAGCCAACCAGACCCATGCATGCGTGGGCTCAGAATACTGGGAAGAGAGATGGAATTTCACTTCAAATGCAGCTCCAAGGCTCCCCATCCTGGCTCTGGAGCAGCCAGGAAGACTGCTTTGTGAGTGGGAGGACTGGAAGAATTTGGGATTTTGGTGCATTTTGCCAGATGGTTTGACCTCTGGTGTTCGAAGGCCAGTCACAAAGATGCTACTTTGTAACATAATCTGGAAATGACCCAGGTCTTATGGTATGTCCTGAGCCCAGGACTAAGCCAGCAGAAAAGTGTGGCTGATGGAGAGACAGGATCAGTGTTGGTTGGCACTGACAGATGGATGGCAAAGCTCCCAGGCAACCAGTCGGGCTCAGCCAGATGCTCTACTCAGCACAGCCAACTACTGTCCTGGAACCAAGGAGGGAAAGGAGAAGTGGTACTAAGATCCCACCCACTCTTTACTCTTGCTAGCCCACTATCTTTTTGTGTATTGCTGTCTATATCTATCTACTGGGTATTGAAGAACATGTATATGTCAGAGGAGTCTGCACTCCGCTGGCTCTTTATGTTTTATTCCAAGGTGAACAAAACCATAATTAATGCTAGTAAAACACATTACCAAGTATTCTCACATGAACAGGGTAGGTTTTATATTAACCCATTTTCATATGAAGAACTGGTGCAGAGAGATTAATTGTCGTTAAAGGTTGGATGTACCTCTACAACCTTTCTGGCCAATGACATATCTTGAATGCCATACATTTCGCCATTGGAGAAGCATTTTGTTATCTCTGACGCTGGTTAATGAGCCCTCTGGAGCAGATGTCAATAGCAGGCTTAGAAGCACATGTAATAGCCACCCCTGGCATGAACTCCCTCACGTTCAGACTGGCCACCCCTTCAAGCACTGCAGGTGTTAACTACATGCCCCGAGGCCAGTGGTTCTCTGAGTGTCCTCCCAGGACCATTCACCAGCCATGGGGGCACCAACTGTGAGTCTGGTAGAAATGCAGAATCCCAGGCCCTACCCTGGATCTGCTGAAACAAAATCTGTTCATGTCAAGTTCCCCAGGTGATTGCTGTACACATTCAAGTGTGAGATGATTAAAGATATCACATGCATCAACTATTATACTTATGCTGGACTATTTAAAAATCCTATGTGACAGTCCCAGCTGTGGATATTCTGGCTGTGAGGGCTCCTTCATATAGGCAACCTGTGCCACTTGTTGCTTCCCTTTTGTTGACTTCTTGACATCTTTTTCTGTTCAATTGTCTAGTTCTTTTAATATATGTCTCAGAAAATGTGTAGCCCGAACCTTCGATGACCTGTTTTGCAGTTGAAGGTAGGATGTGCCTGGACTCCTTCTATGTCTCTTCCATGCCACATACAAGACTGGCCAAGGAGGAGCTGCTCTAGAAATTCCTATTTGATTCATGGAGATGCTAAAGGTGCTTCTCTGACTTAGGATGACTTTGCTTAAATATTCTCTAAATATGGTATTAACTGGTGAAATAAAACTAAAAATCTAGTAGCCTTACGTCTCAATGAGAATATAAAAACAGGCCTCGTCATAATTTTCAGACTAGGAAAAAACAAAACTCTGCTTCCTTGCAAAGCAAAGCAACAGTTTGGGTGCTTGGTTTAGTCCTAATGGCACCTTTCTCTGCAGTCGATGTTTGAGGGAGCCTCTAAGTATGGTATAATGACGGGTGTGCATGTCTCTTCCTGAGGCCATATGTAGACACAGGAAAAGCTCCAGCCCCCCGGGGGGTGTGGTGAAGGCTGGGGCCCTGCTGTCGGACCACAAAGATTACTGAGGACATTTTCCATGCCTGTGGCTCTGGTGTGTGCAGAGGAAGGGGAAGCCTAAGGGAGAACTCACTGGGGCAGCGAAGGCACCGTCCCGGCTGGCTTCCTGTTCCTGGTCTGTTACTGTGCCCCCCACCCTCAGGGTTCTGCAGCTGAGTTGCCACCAAGATTGTGGCCCGCACAGAGGGTGTGGTCAAGCCAACCTCATTCCCCGTGATCACATGCTTCTATCTGCTCCACAATGACCTGGGAAGGAGTAGGGGTGTGGGGGCTGCTGCTTGAGCATTTGGGAGTGGGTGGGTGGTAGGTCTTCACAGCCAACAAGAACTTCATCTCTTGTGAATGCAACTTAAGTTCCCCTTTCCCACCCATATGTGTTCCGGCTCTTATCACGTACCAGTCAGAGGTTGGTTCACGTTCCCTCCCTGAAATAGTTCTTCCATCAGGCAGTGATGAGCCTGCTGGGATCCATGGTCATCATGGTGTTAGAATGGTGTGCTCTTTTGCTTGTCTTCTCCTGTCAGTGGCCTGTGGTTGTGAGTCTTTCTTGCAAAGGTTCCCTTGGCTTAGACCTCAGTGTGAATTGATGAAGCCACTCAGAAAGGGAGGGAGGGAGGGTGAGCATGTGTGCCAGCAAGCCTGTGAGCATGCGCCCACCCTTAGGGCCTGTGGTGGTTTCTCTTAGCAGCTCCCAGCCCCTGCTCCCCATCATTCCATGAAAGTCCAGGGGTTGCCCCCGCAGTTTTCTCTGTGAACTGACTCAGGTGAAACAAGTAGACCCCAATGGAGTACCAGTGGAACTTGGGAGAAGAGCACCGTTGCTGTTCTTCCTTTTAGTGACAAGTGGCATTATCATGTCAAGATACCACATGCTAGATGAACCTGAAACCTAGCACAGAGCGTGATACATAATGGGCAACATTGTGTTGGTTGAGGAAACATCAGGAAAGCATTGCTGAGCCGACCTACCATGAGGGTGATTATTAACTATTCCAGGAGTCAGCCTACGTCTCATGCAGAGGAAAGAAATGATGCTGCCCATCATAGGACTGCAAAAGTTCCCAGCAATACCAGGCTGTCTCACTCTTTGGTGTCTACTGTATGTGTTCCCTCAGCCTGGAAAACTGCACTTGCCTTTATTCACCTGAATAACTAACTCATTTCCCCAGAGTTTACCCAAATGACTAGGGCCTTGCTGTGTTCCATCACTTCCTGCTTTAGGCTGCATGTATCTACCTGGGACTCTGTCTTTCCTGTTAGACTCTAAGTTCCTCAACACCACCACATTTTTTGCCCATCTTTGTATACTTAGCAGCTGGTAGTGAACACAACAGAACTTCCTCCATTTTCCCATTGGCCACAGAGTGCAGCACTGGCTCTCTCCTGGATGGTTCTGTCTACATCCACTGCTTTGGCCCCAACTGGCTTCTCCTCTCCCAATCACAACACACGGGGGCTACACTTGGTGTTCAGTTTCTGTGTCACCAGCTCACGTTATCTGTACTCTGTCTCAATGCATTCATGGTCAGTAATGATTTTTGTGTTGTGTTATATTCATAGAATGTTTTCGTTTTTGTTTCTTGAAACAGGGTCTTGCTCTGTCTCCCAGCCTGGAGTGCAGTAGTGCAATTATAGCTTACTGCAGCCTCAATCTCCTGGGCTCAAGCCATTCTCCCAACTCAACCTCCTGAGTAGCTGGGACTAAAGGCGTGTGCCACTGTGCCCAGCCCAAAGAATGTTTTATAGTGATCCCTTTGTAAGTTTGTATAACATCTTATGAATGGTATTATCTAGAAAGTTATTGAAGGTCAATATTTAAGAGTTAGAACTAAAACTGAATTATAGACCCTCTAGAATCAACCTTCCTTTTCTTTATCAATCTTATTGAGGAATAATTAACATGCAATAAAATGCACACATTTTAAATCCAGTTCAACTTTTGACAGCTATGTACTCTATCTCAAGCAAGATAAAAAATATTTTCCCATAGGTTCCTTCGTGTGTTTTCCCTATCAAGCTCTGCTATTCCCAATCCATGCAAGCACTGGTCTGCTTTGTCACTATAGATCAGATTTGTCTTTTCTAAAACTTCAGGTGAATGGAATCATGCAGTATCTGTTCTTTTGTGTCTGGCTTATTTCATTTAGCATAATATTGTTAAAATTCATCTAGGCTGCATGTGTCAGTAGTCTGTATTGCTGATTAGTGCACCCTTGTATGAATGTACCACAGTTTGTTTATCTGTTTGCCAACTGATGGACAGTTGAGTTGTTTCCAGTAGGGTGTTTCTAAAAATCATTCTGAAAAAAGCCTCCTTGAATCTTGGTGAAATGTTTTTGTGTGTGTAAATTTTCATTTTTCTTGGGAAAAGTCCTAGAAGTAGAATTGCTGGTTCAAACAGTAGGTGTATATTTCACTTGATAAGCAACTATCAAGCTGCTTTCTAGAGAAGTTGCAGCATCTCACATCCCACCAGCAGAGCATGAGGTTCCAGTTGTTCCAGGTTCTCCATAAGCTTGTATGACCATTCTTTTTATGGTTAGCCATTCTAACATTGTAACATGCAAAACGTTGCCCAGAGATACTAAGATTCTTGCCTACAAGCACACAGGCAGTAAGTGCCTGAGCTATGGTCACCCCACTGTACCCCGAGCCTGCTGCTGGTGGTCCTCCCACTGCGCACTGCCCACTTCTCTGTATGGGCCCTTCTGTAACTCTGTTATTCCATGGGAGACCACAGAGGGAAATGGTCAGTTTCATCAGGAAATATACTCTGATTAGGAATTAGGCTCAAAAATACTTATTTAGCTGAGGTTCTAACCCCATGTTCTCTTTCTTTTCTGCAATTGAAGTCTGGCAGAACTTTGAAGCTACATCCACATTGTTTCCTAGTGAGGTTCTCAAATGTGTTGGACTCACCAAACTGTCACAACAAAGGGGAAGAGACCTTATGTATTTTTTTGCATTTTTTTTTTGTTTTCACTGAGACAACTTGCTGGAACTGCATGTCACTCTTGGCTTAGCCCTCCTTACCACAGGACACACAGCCTGGAAGTAAATACAGAGGAAAGTGTCAGGAGGCCATGGAGGATCTGCACGCAGCTTGTCCGTTTAATGTGTACAAACCTTAGGCTAGGTGTGAATTTGTTATGAGACAAAACCACTATTTAAGCTGTACCGAACCTGTAAAAATGCCACTATACATTCTTTTACTGTTGTTCTTTTCCCCATTCGTTACTGAATAAACTCCCATCAAAACAGTTGTTTTAAATACCCATTCTTTTTTCTGATGCAGTTGTCTTTGCTTTATAGGATACTTGCCATAGATTTGTGACTGTTTCCATCTTGAAGAATATTTAAAGGAAGAACCCTGGCCCCATGGGGTGGGGCAGGTGAACTGCTGAGTTTTACCATCTCTGCACAGTGACATGATTGATGCTGGGTTGTTGCCTTTTGACCCCAGCTAATGATCCTTATCTTCTCTCCAAGGGGTAGCTACTCATTTCTTTTTTCTCAAAGCGTTTAGGGCAGAGAGGGTGAACATCTTCCCTGTCAACAGGCGTTGACCCCAGGAGGGAAGAGGTACTCTCTTTGTGGGGGGTGATTGTGCCTTGGAGAGGGACCCCCAGGGCCCAGCTGCGGCTGTCTGAGCTCAGGAGACTGTCTCACCACCTGGTTAGGAAGACCTGACAGATGACAGGAGGCGTGTCATAGCCCTGAGTGCAGTGCCCAGGAAGGGACTGACTCTTCACTGTGTGGAGGGCATTAGGTATTTTTTGGAAATGTCATTGAGGCCTTAGGGGCTGAAGAGAGAGAGAAAAGTAGTCTTTACTGAGTACCTAGCTTGTGCCAGATGCATTTCCAACATGATCATGTTCATCATCACATGGCTGCAGAATGTTGGAATGTGTATTTTAAATCCTGTTTTACTGATCAGAAAACTGAGGTGCAGAGAGGAATTTCTTCTGAAAAGCAAATATGAATTTAGGAGTCTGGATGGTGGTATTGTCCAAGGCCATGGCACAATGGTTCCTGAAGTCAAAGTGCAAAACAGGCACAGGTACGGTGTCAGGGTAAGGACTTTGACAGCTGGTGCCATAGGTGAAGTGGAGAAAATGCCCCCCCCCCACCCGCCAAGAGCAGGTGGGAGACAGAGTCAGGGGCCGAGGGTGGCAGGTCCTTTGAGCTGAGATTGGAGAATGGGATGCTTAGTAGAGGCCAACACTGGATCAGTCCTGGCTGCAGTGGGTGCCTCCATAAGAGGGCCAAGTAGTTTTTGCTGTGTGAGGCTGGCCGGGTGGTACGTGGTTGTGGTTTCCAGCGCTTGTGCTAGGGTGGTTTTTGTCTCCTAAATGTTCTCCCCAGAGAGGTGGGCCTCACACTCAACTGGAAGGGATGGTTTCCTGTGGATGCTACCAGGAGCCCTGGATGCTTCTAGAAGAGTGTGAGAGAATGGGTTTGTTTCTTTAGGAAGCCTCCTGTCTTTTTGTGCCCTGCCAGTAGGGGGTGAGTAGGGCCAGCTGCAGGGCAGTGACAGCCATTGTGCCGTGGCCATCTCAGGAGAGGGATGCCCTGTTCACAAACAAAACCAACTCAGGGGTGTGTGCTCTTTGTTGTTTTTTAAAAGAGAACCAGGATGGGTGCGGCGGCTCACTCCTGTAATCACAACACAAGCCAAGTGGTTTGAGAGTAGCCTGGCAACGTAGCGAGATCCTGTCTCTACAGAAAATTTAAAAATTAGCCAGGCATGGTGGTGGACATCTGTGGTCCCAGCTACTTGGGACGCTAAACTGGGAGGATCACTTGAGCCCGGGAGGTGGAGGCTGCAGTGAGCCATGTTCATACTACCACACTCCAGCCTGGGTGACAGAGTGAGACCCTGTCTCAAAAAATAGATAATGTTAAAAATAGAACTAGAAAAAGGAATACATGAGTCTTGAGAAAATATGTAATTCAAATATTTCAACTTAATATGGATATTAAGAAAAAGAATTATAAAAGTCCATCACTAAAGAAAATACCTTGAGGTTCTCCAGATCCCTAATTATGTGAGAAGAGAACAAAGAAAGAAAGAAATGTAGTAAGAAAGAGAGGGAGAAGGGAGGAGGGCGGTTGGCCAAGCCATTTTCAGGGCCCAGAGAGACATCCCTGAGATAGAGACCGAAGAGGAGACCGGAAGTAAATCCCTGGTCACCTGTTTTTCACACTGCTGGCTGCCTCGGGGCAGTTGTACTGCGTTTGAGATGCCACTGATCTGATTACCTAGGTCAGCAGCCTTTTTAGAGGAACAGCATCACGGTGCTGCCTCCTCCGGGCACCTGTGCACAGGTCTTCACGGTGCTGCCTCCTCCGGGCACCTGTGCACAGGTCTTCCATGGCTTGGGTGAGCAGTTCAACTTCTCTGCAGAGGGAGGTCTCCGAGGACCCTTTACTCTCCACCATTCTTTGATTCTGGGAGGGAAAATGGCAGGTTTGAAACAGCATTTGGATCTATTAAGTGGCCTTCATCAGCTGACTTAGGCCCTTTTGCTTCCACAAAGGGACAATTTTGGAAATGCAAAGATGGGAGCAAATGGAAGTGGACTTTGCTGGGGCCCCAAAGCTGACCCACTCCCTCCAATTCAGAGGAAAAAATAGTTTCCAATGGACTAATTCAGAATAGAGGTATAAATGGCTTTGCTTGGGCTTTCTTCCTCGGTGAAGATGAGGAGGATGGGGCTAGTGGGTCCCAAGGTAACCAGACCCAAATGGGTGTGGAGCTGGGTGGGGCTCAGCAGATGGTTATGACAGCCAAGCAACCACATACATAATTTTATGACTTAAAGTCTTTTGCAGCCTCTTGGTGAGTAGCTCTTTGAAGGCCGTTTGCCTCCTACAATAAGTGGGGAGGGCTCCTTCATTTGGCACCTTTCTGGGTTCCAGCTCCTGCAATACTGGGCTGTCCTCATTGTTAACAAATCATCTTCTCTGCAAACTCTAAGCTTCCTGGAAACTTGTGCTCTGTCTCATGCATCATTTTACTCTCCCGTCTGGCATAGCCCTTGTTGCAGAATAAATGGTCAGTGATTGTTTGAAAGAAGGAAAGACAGGAGAAGTTAGGATTGCCTGCTGAAGATGACAGAGAAGCATCTGGAATGTCCAATGTCCTAAAAATTACTTGTGCCCTTCTCTTTAGGAACTCAGAGTCTCGACACAGATGTGTCTGAAACTCATCTATGGAATCCCGGGTTAACCCAGGTCTTAGAACACATGCACTTGCCCATCAGTCACGAACACCAAGCACCTACCCCAGCCGGACACTGCCAGGGGCTGGAGGGAAACCACTGTGGATGAGAGCTGGCCCTGGTGTGGGGAGATCACAGAAGTGTGCATGAACAGATGAGCAATGATTCATGGCAGAAAATGCCAAGTCCCAGACCTGGGGCTGCATGTGTTTGCAGAAGGGGTTGTAAAGAGTTGTGCCCTCCGTGAGCCTGGGGGCTCTCCCACTTCCTGTGGGCTTGCCTTTGGATATAATTTTTTAAGCAGACTTCATTTTGGGGAAGAGTAGTTTAAATTTTACAGAAAAAAAATACTGGGCAAAAATTTGTTCCCATATACCACCTCAACCTTCCCCTATTTCCCATAAGTAACATCTTGCATGAATGTGATACATTTGTTACAATTGATAAACCAAAATTGGTAGATAGTTATTAAGTGCAGTCCATAGTTTACATTAGAGTTCACTCTTTATGGTGTATATTCTGTGGGTTTTGACAAATGTATAATGGTACTATCCGCCATTACAGTATCATACAGAATAAGAGTTTCACTGCCCGAACAATCCCCTGTGGACCATTTGTTCATCCTTCCCTCCCCGCTCCAAACCCCAGGCAACCACTGATCTTTTTACAGTCTCCACGGTTATGCTACTTACAGAATGTCATGGAGTTGACTATGTATGTGTAATATGTAACCTTTTTCAGACTGGCTTCTTTCACTTATCAGTATGCATTTACATTTCTTTGTCTTTTTGTGGCTTGACAACTCATTTCTTTTTATTGATGAATAATAAACAACTGTGTAGATGTACTAGTTTGTGTATCTTCACCTACTGGGAGGGGGCATCTTGGATGCTTTGAAGTTTTGGCATTTATGAATATGGATATGATTTTCACATCTTCTTTGACAGTGTGTCCAAATTAACATGGTAGAGTAGGGCTGTGTGGTTGGGAGGCCGGGCCTATTTACAGAAAGCAAGACTCCAGAATGTTCTTGGGTTCGGCTAACCTGTAAAGCTGTGACCAGGCCAGATATTGAGGGAGTTGGGAATCTGGATGATATCTGATCCTCCCGTGTTCTTTCCAGTCCTCCACATCGTCTTAAAACTTAAATCATTTATTGAAATATTAGATGCTGGGGACACTATTTTCTCTTCCTCCATTTCCCTCTTTGCACAGCATTTCTCACTGTGGTTCATTTTGTTCCACGTCACCTCATCCGAACCTCCACTCTCCAGCCCCAGGCTCACGGGTTCTGCCACTCCTTCCTCTGGGAACCCTTAGTGTTACCATCACCTTCTCACGTGACACTGCCATGGTTTGTGGACATGTCTGTCTCCCCAAATAGGCCAACTTTTACGGAAAAAAAAATTGGGCAAAAATTTGTTCCCATATATCCCCTCAACCTCCCCCAATTTCCCATTAGGAAAATCTTGCATGAATGTGGTACATTTGTTACAATTGATAAACCAACGACTGAGACTGTTTTCATTTACAATTATAACCTAATGCTCAGCATAGCACCTACTTAGTAGATAATCATTAAGACTATTGTAGGGTTTATGTACTCGTAAGTATTTAAAATGTGATTGTAATCCAAGGGAATTGGTATTTCAATAAGTTCTTAAGCAGTCTTATGTCTTACCAGGTCTCATGACCTTGTCATTGTTCACGTGTAGCCTCCTCATCCTCAGGCTAACTGGGGGGTACCTCAAGCCTTCACTACTCACAGTCATCCCCACAGACAAAAGGGATGAGTCAGACTTCTCAAAAGCAAAGCCTTTGCTTTGGCATGTGTGTGTTTTGTCTCTGAATTTACATGGTGGCATAAATGTCATGGCTAGGATGTGAGTGAGTTTCAGTGGCTCGGTTGTTTATCTTATTTTTATTGTACAATCACATCATATAGCCAGTTCAATTTCTGTCAGCCATTTTCAGTTACTCTTCCGCATTTCCTTGAGCCTCCAGTCCCAGCTCTGGGGCCAGCATCTATGGCACCTCTCTGCCTACATTTCTTCACCTGTTCAATGAAGATGTTGGATTAGATAAATGATTTTTACCCTGCAGTTCATAGAATGTCCTGAAAGACCACAGGAAGTTTCTGGGCATCCGTATCCCTGAAACTGTATTAAAATCTTGTGTATCTGAACTTTTTTTTTTTTTTTTTTTTTTTTTTTACAGCTTGTATATGGAGGCCATAACTCCAACAAGATAAGATTTTCAAAGTCTGACCAAGCAGTTTTTTCACTGTAAAATAAAGTTTTCACAATGCCACATTTTATCTTGAAAACATCAGCAGGTAATAATGGAGTGAGGCTGCAGGTTGAAATGAGCCATGCTTCCTGGGGATTCGTTTGTCACGTGGCACATTTGAGTTGATGAGAAGAAGGTCTAGAGTCCAATTCTCTTGCCTCACTTAGTGCTGATAGTAACTTGGGTTGTGTGCTTCCTGGCCCTCTGTGACTGGTGTCTGAAGAGCAGATGGCACACAGCTAAATGCCTGGCAGATAAGGAGCTAATTCCTCATGGCTGCACCTGAAAAACCATGATGGTTGTATCGTCAGTAGCTGCTGCCAACAGACTTTCAATGTAGGCCCGGACATTGCGCCTGTGAATAAATCTCCTCTTGAAATGTGGTATACTTTGCAGCAGCCCAGGGGAAAAAGGAAAGTTATTGTCCCCCCTGAGCAGAGGAGAGGCTCTGGGGCCCTGGTCCAGGCTTTCCCACTGGGAGCTTGGTTAATGTGTTTGACACCTGATGAGAGAAGCGTGTGCTGTAATTATTAGTCTCATAGTCAGCGATTTTTGTAGGCCCCAAAGCATGATACTGTAGATGTATCTTTCACTCCCCTGCTTCCCTTCTTAAAGGGGATTTTGGTTCCTCCCCATATATATTCTTTCACTGATGTAAATTGGTTCTCATTTTTCTCACTGGGCCCTTCTAATTAATGTTCTGGTCTTTCTTTCCCCACACACTGAAGTTTTCTTCATTGTGCTCTTGGCTGAACAGGGAACATAGCACCCCTTTGGCTGTACTTTTCAGCACCGATCTTTGTGGGTCACACAGGGGTTTTGAGACGAGGCAGGAATGGTCCCCAGGGGTCTCCTATGCTTTGCCCTCTACTCTTGTTATTACAAGCTAGTTTACAGTATAATACATGATTGCAACTATTAAAGGGACATAGTTCATTTTAAAAGGCAAAAACATGGCAAGAAAGGATAGAGGGGCAGTTCCAAAGACTTCCACAAATAATGTTCTGATTACACCTTCTTGTCGTTACCAAAGATAGGCTTCTAATTGCATTTACTCAAAGGCTAATGCTACCCAAATGATTATACCCCAGGCAGATTTAATTTGGAAGTGGTGGAAGAAATGCACATATTTCTTCATTTATTTTTTGGCCAAATGCAAGCTGTACTTAACCTAAAAGTAAGGGATGTATAATCAGCCTGCCCCCAGCTTCTCCCCAGCTGCTGGAATCAGCAGTCAGCACTACTTCTTCCCCAGGACCTTCTGCAGCCTTAGCTCTCATTGGCTACTGGCCACCCCTTGGGGCTGTGCTGGGGGGACCTCTTTGCACACCTCCCACCTGGCAGTCCCAGAGCTTCAGGAGAAAGGCAAATCTTAGTGACTCCAGTTTGATCTCAGCTCCACATTTCTGCTTTGAGTTTTACAGTTAAACTTTTTTTTTTTTTGAGAAAGAAATACAATTTCTGTTGGTAGAAGATGATCCAGTAGGCATTTCACTATGTCAGACATCATGCCCAAACCAGCAACTTTGATGTGACAGCCCTGTCACCTCCACTGTGTCACCAAGGCTGGAGTACAGTGGCATGATCACGGCTCACTGCAGCCTTGACCGCCTGAGTTCAAGCAGTCCTCCCACTCAGCCTCCCGAGTAGCTGGGGCTATAGGCGCGAGCCACCACATCTGGCTAATTTTTGTATTTTTTTTTTTTTTTTTTGTAGAGGCGGGATTTTGCCAGGTTGCTCAGTCTAGTCTCAGATTTCTTGGCTCATGTGATCTGCTGGCCCTGGCCTCCCAAAGTGCTGGGATTACAGGTGTGATCCACTGTGCCCGGCCTTTTTATGCTTTTTTGACATTCACCAGGAAGGGACCCACGTGTAATCTCTTGGTTGCTCAGGCACCTCTTTTTCCTTGATGCTCTGATTTAGAGCTCTCCAGCTGAGTCTGGGATGGCAGGAACCATCTGTTCCCCTGCAACCTCCCCTGACTGGAGCCGTACCACCCTCACTGACATGTGATCATGGCCAAGGTGAGCAAAGAGGAGCAAGGAGAATCTCTGCGAGCTCATGGGAAAAGTTTGAGATTCACATATAAGTGAAGCCTCTGCAGCTGCCCTCCTGCTGGCTTAGGGTAGTCTCCAGCCCCTTCTGCACCACATGTGGAATCTACTTCATTTTGCTTTGCCTGATTTTCAGGCAGTGGGCACACTTGAATTCCTTTCCGTGAGATTCAGGAGCTGTTAGGACAGTCTATACAGTGTATTGCATGTAGCTGGAGGATCAGTGGACCTGCAACTAGGCTGTGCCGACCACAGATTGAAGTCATATGTGCACATGCATCTGCACACACACAGACACACATATACATGTGGGAGACCCACACAGCGAGCACAGCCTGCAGTATAGAGAACTGGATTGCAGAACTAGGGAGCATGACATCTGTCAGTCATCCTTCCTGGAGGAATCCTTGCACACACCTACGTAACCCAGACTGAAAATACCTGAATCCACATAGACAGGCTGCTTCTACAGAAGTGATTCGAGTTCCATAGGATATGGATCCAAGAGTGATGTAAAGAATATCCTTGGGAATCTGGCAGGCCAGGTACCGTTCCTGGGTGAGCCCTTCACATTCTAATCTCAGCTGAAGGAGAGGCCTGCACAGCCTTGGTGAAGTTTCTGTGTGGTGACACTTGGATGCAACACAAATGGAATGCCTGGTTTCTTGAACTTGGAATGTTAGCCAGCAGATAAAGCTCCAGACGACACCTCCCATGGCATTGTTAGTCCTGCAGCAAGGAACCCAGGACTGAGCTGTGGGAGGAAGTGCTTCTCCTTTGGCCTGTGTGGGCCTCTCTTGAACCACATCAAAGGGCTGTCACATCAAAGTTGCTGGTTTGGGCATGATGTCTGAAATAGTGAAATGCCTGCTGGATTCTCTTCTACCAGCAGAAATTGTACCTTTTGTAAAATGACAAATTATATGTCATTTACTAACATCCTTGCATCTTAATCCTTCCTAAGCCTCTAGGTAGACTGAGGTGTCTCTTAAAATGTATGTTATGAATCAACAGAGTAAGATAGGTTAGGCAGAGAGGCTTTTGGGTACCACTGTTTTAAACATAACAGGCAACTTTGAGTTTCAATAAAGCACTATGATTTCATTTTACACCACAGTATTGTTCTTTGTAGAGAGAGAATGTATTATGGAATTGTCTTTCCAAAGATGGTACTCCAGAGTAATATTCCTTTAAATAAATATTTTGTTATTTTTATTTCATAATGATGACTCTAGTATTGCTCTCATATGATATAGAGACTAATGAATAACATTTGTTAAAATATTGAATGCTTATAAATATCAAAGGTTTGCAGTAGCTCAGGAGAAGGTATCTGTTAAAAAAAATGAAATATCACTGCCAGCCATTTGTATGAAGGATTAAAAAAAGTCACAATGTAACAACAGATGCCACATGGTAGGATTTCTGATCGAGACCTTGTCTAGTGCTTTGTACCATAGGGAATTAAAAGGAAAAGCATTTTAAGGGACATTTCAGCCAAAATAGATAATATTTTCATATAGATTAGCTGTTCTTTTGAGCTTCAATTTTGAAAAACAAAACTACATTAACATTTGTGAATCTCTAAAGTCTGTAGTGAGAATTCTCTTGCTTAAAACAACAAAATCATTATTTGGGAACAGTACTACATATTTTCTTACTCAGTGTTCTTTGAAATAGACAATTTAAACAAATGACTGTAAAGGTTTTGTTTTGAAAATTAAAGATATTTGGAATGAAGAGTACTTACTCCTCAATTAGAAATTATAGTTTATTTTAATAAATTACACTTGGCAAAAAAGAGGAGGGGTTTTTGGCACCACTGGGAGATATCTTTGGCATTTGTAGAAGAATGCTTTTTATCAAAGAGTTCGAGATGACGTCAGAACCTCCCTGAGGTCTTTAGTTCTAGTGCCACTGAAGAGTAAGTTGTGATGTCATAGAGGTTAAAAATGCAGTGAATGCATAGCAATTAGAAGACAATGATCAGATTGCATATAAGCCAGATGCAAGTATATCTATAAGAAATTCTACATAGATAGGTTAAAAATAAAAGGATGGAAAAAGATACGCCATTCACTAACCCAAGATGGCCATATTCATATCAGAAAAGTAGACTTTAAAACAAGGAATATTGACAGGGATGGAGAGAGAGATTACATAGCAATAAAAGGTCAATACATCAAGAAGCCACAACAATCCCAAATGTAAGCATACCTAACAACAGAACTTCAAAGCACCTAAAGCAGGAACTCATACAGATGAAATAGGAAATATACAAATCCACTATAATAGTTGGAGACTTCAACTCTCCTTTCACACTATCTATGGAACAAGTAAATGGAAAGTCTGTAAGAATATAGAAGACCTGGACACTGCTATTATTAAATTTGATCTAGTGGATATTTGATATTTATAGAACAGCCACTCAATAACAGCAGAATACATGTTCTTTTAAAGTGTACATGAGACATTCACCAGGATAAGCCATATTCTGGGCCATAAAATAAGCCTTAATAAATCTAAAAGATTTGATAAAGTGTATGTTCTGACCGCAAAGAAATTAAATTAGAAATTAGTAACAGAAAGATATCTGGAACATCTCTAAATATTTGGAAACTATACACTTTAATAAATCATGGGTCAAAAAAAATCACAAGGTTAAGTTATTCCCCTCTGAATTCAATATTAATAAAATTTTCAAATAAATGAAAATGAAAACACAATATATCAAAATTTACAGGAAGCAGCTGAAGCAGTACTTAGAGATGAACTTGTAGCATTAAATACTTCTATTAGAAACAAGACCAGTCTCAAATCATTTAAATTTCTACCTGAAGAAGCTAGAAGAACAAACTAAACTCAGAGCAACCAGAAGAAAGAAAATAATGAAATAGAAATCAGAAGAACAGTAGGAAAAAACCTCTAATGAAATCAATAGCTGATACTTGAAAAAGGCTAATATAAAATTGATAGATTTCTAGTAAGACTGATCGAGTAAAATAGAAGACACAAATTACCAATTCCAGGTATAAAAGGACATTGCTACAGTTAATAAAAGGTTGAGAGAGTATATGAACAATTTATGCCCATACATTTATTTATTTATTTATTTATTTTTGAACAATAAATAATTTTATTGGTAGTGTATTAGAACCCAAATTATAAAATGAATTTTCATAAATCCATACTAATATAAACAAATAAATTGAGATGGGAAAGAATAAACAAATCTCACATGCAGAAGAATTCCAAATAAATTATGTAGTCACTGGAACCTCAAGGAGATGAAACAGAATCCACTATTCCTTAACTATGAGCTTTTCCTTCCAAAGAAAGCCTACTAAGAGGAAGAAAAAGAATAACTTTAGAAAAACCTGACAAGCACTACCTTAGCCAGGTGATCAAGACCAGCATTTACAGTGGTAAGTCATGTTGATAGTATTCATTTTGTGGTATGACATGATTAAAATGGCCCTTTATTTCTGTGGTCTTTCTCTCAAATCCAGTAACCCCAATCTACTCATGAGAAAAGCTCAGACAAATCCCAACTGAGGCACATTTTACAAAATACCTAAGCAATACTCCTCATAACTGTCAAGATAATCAAAAACAAGGAAACTCTGAGAAACTGTCACAACCAAGAGGCAGCTAAGATGTCATGACCACTGAATGTAAAGTGATATGCTAGATGATGCCCATACATTTAACAACTTAAATGGACAAATTCATTGAAAGACACAAATTAACAAACTTTATTGAAGAAGAAAGAGATAATCGGAATAGCCCTATATTAATGAAGAAATTGAATAAATAACACTAGGTCTATACAAATCCTTTCTGAAAGCAGAAGGGGAGGGAGTACTCTCAGCTCACGAGATTAGCACTGTCTCAATGTCAACACCATTGTAAGAAAAACTATAAACCAGTGTTTCTTATGACTGTAAATGCAGAAATCTTCAACAAAATATTAGCAGTCATTCTCAGCTGATTTTTTTCTACTAATATTTAATTTGTATTTTTAAAACTGATTATTTTGACTACAGCACCAAGTAGTAAAACCTTAACGATCAGAACACAACTAATGATGATCTTCATTTAGATGAATCAGAAATGATAATATGTCACTAGTAACTAAAGGAGACTTTAACTGTGATATTTTGAGTCTACTTATGACATATTTCTGCTTGTCATCTGCTGACAAGTAAGAAGGTCTAATGCGAGCCTGTTGCTGTTTGTTTTGTGTTGTTCTGTTTTGTTTTTGTTTTGAGACGGGTTCTTGCCCTGTCACCTAGGCTGGAGTCCAGTGATGTGATCTCAGCTCACTGCAATCCCCACCTCCCACATTCACGAGATTCTCCCATCTCAGCTTCCCAAGGAGCTGGGATTACAGGCCTGTGCCACCATGCCTGGCTAATTTTTGTATTTTTAATAGAGACAGGGTTTCACCATGTTGGCCAGACTGGTCTTGAACTCCTGACCTCAAGTGATCCGCCTGCCTCGGCCTCCCAAAGTGCTGGGATCACAGGCCTGAGCCACAGTGCCTGGCAGCCTATTGCCTTAAGAGTTACCTGGAATTGACTCTTTTCTACTGATGTTCTTCCTGGATAGGATCAATGTGGTCCACTTCTTTGGTGGTGTACATGGCCCATGCTTTCACTTGATAGTTTTATTCTTATTTATTAGAAGTAGTATTGGCAAAAAACAAAGTCTGTTTCTCTGGGATTTGGGGATTCTCAGATGTTAGCTGTGAAAGCTGGAAGAAGTGAGATCTCCCCAGAGACCAGTGTTCTACTCCAGGCGTGATGCAGTGGGAAACTTACTCTATTTATTACTCATATGTTGAGGCCACACAAACTCTTCAGAGGTCAGCCTGAGAGTCACCAGGGCCTTGTTTCTTAGAATGAGAGATGAATTAGATGTTCAGATTTGGGATGGTTGATTCCTCTGGAGCTTTCTAGGCTCCTACTTTTTAGGAAGGTGATGCATTTTTCTCTTAATCAGAACTCATAATTAGCAAGTGTTTGTGGGCTGCATATTGTGTTTAGAGGTGGTAGATTCCATAGTGGTCAAACAACGGGAATCTTTGGAGTCACATACCACCCCCCAGACTCCCACCCCACAGCATCTTGCCCCTGCCACTTAGCAGCAATATGTATTAAGTTGTGAGTTTGGAGGAGCCTGGACTGCCCCAGGATGTAAGAGAAAACCACAGTGTCTGTAATACAGCAAAGGAGGGGGCTGTGTGACCGAGGGCTTGGCAGACCATGCAAAGGATTTTGGATTTCTTTCTGGCTGCAGTGGGCAGCCACTGAAGAGTTTAAACGGGGAAGTGATGTCATCAAATGGGAGTGTCCACAGGACCCTTGTGTTCTTTGCCAGAAGGCAATATGTCTGGTAGGGAGGCCTTTGAAGAAATGACTGCCAAGCAAACACTGAGCTTTACCTAACTGTGTCCTTTCAAATCTCTCTCAGATGGAGGCCTATCCACTTCCTGGGCCACTGTGAAAAATCAGCATATCCTTTCTGTCACTAGATGTCTGCAAATTCTTGTGGGGCCATTTATTCCATGCCACTTGCACAAGAGGGTAATGTGGCTCTGTCCTGTATCCCTTTAGGCTAGAATTGAAGCCCAAGGTGGCTGGCCAACAATGTGACATTGCTTTGAATGCTTTTATTCTATCTAAGCATGTTAAATGGTATTTTGCATTCCACTCCATAATATACATGCTTAATTTAACACAGAACCCATTTTCCTTTAATATTCTCTGTTCCCATTTTACAGATGAAGAATCCAAGGCTTAGAGACATAAAGTGTTTTGTTCAAGATCACATAGCTAGTAAGTGGTGATACCAGGTTTGGAATGCAGGCAGTCTGATTACTTAACCTTTGCTCCTGATAATTCCGTTCTTCGCTGTGGTATCCTAGTGCCTAGAACTGTGCCCAGCAGGTGCTCAGTAAACCTGCATTGTGTGATTCTATTGGAAAAGTCTGGCACTGGGGGCTAGGAATGCAACTCTATGCACACCTGAGCCACCTGGATCAGGATCAAGTGTGGGTGCTGGGAGGCTGAGCAGGATCTGTGCTCCCTGGTGTCCTATATACCAGAGCAGGACTCCCTCCTGTGTGTCTTCAGCACCTTGCAGAACCATCACTCTGACCAGCTAGTAATTGTGGCATACTAGTCTGTCTCTCCAGCTGTGTGGTGACCTCTGGAGGACAGGCCCTGTGTTTAGCTCACCTCATTCTTCATGAGGCCTGGTCTAACTCGTATATTTGAAATGTGACTGCTCAACAGTGGGCTTATGGAAGTCAGCCCAAGTCTTCAGCTGGAGAATTCTAAGACTGGGATCTTTCATCTGCCTTGCCCATGGCCGGGACCATCCTTGAACATGAGTGAGAACTCAGGCCCAGGCAGAGCTAAGGCTGGCTTCCTGCCCAGAGGTCCTCATGCACCTAGAAGGAGCCAGCTAGTCCATAGAGCTACCATGCTGTCCTTGGGTCTCCCATGCTGCCTAGGGAACTCTAGGACCTGAGGAGTGCTCAAGGCAGCCAGCACACCCTAGAAACAGGAGATGCAGAAAGCATCAGGGTGCAGGGCCTGTAAGGCAAGGGAGGCATGAGGTAGAAGGATGGATTCTGTTCCAGCTGCATGGATTTTTCTGGGTATAGTTGGCCATCAAGTGGAAATAGTCTATAAACTGGAAAATAGAGTCTGCAAACAGCTGGAAATAGAGATCTGGAGAGAGGAAGGATGGAAGATGAGGGTGAAAATTCTAGGTGATAGTTGTCAGTGATAGCCAGAGTGGATTTCTACCTGTTTGAGAGGGAATAGGCAAAAGGACGGGCCCAAAATCTGTCCCATCCACACATTCTTTTGTGCCACCTGTTACACACCAGATATGTATATGCAACATTCTCCTTATGGTTGGGGATAAGGTCTGTATCCTGAGTGAGATGAATTGGCTTTCATTACCTTTCCAGGGGTAGTTTTGTTATCATTCATGTCCTCTCTGTGTTTTCACTGTCAATTGAGTTAGTTTAATTAATTTGTATGTTATATTCTTTATTTCAGAAAAACTATACAACTCCAGTGGACGAGATTTGAGAAGGGCCCTTTTCTCCCTGAAGCAGATATTTCAGGTAAATAGGAAAAAAGATAAGTACTTACCTGTTTTTACATTGCTGTGAAATTAGATACAGGCAAGCTTCTACCTGTACTTATTATGAAAAGGAAGGACAAATTTAGATTACAATATTTATCTTTAGATTACAATGTAAATTAGGTCATAATATCAGTTGCTAATTTTTATCATGTCAACTATTTCAAACATAATTAAAAGTAAAGGCAACTTTATCACATATTTTTCCATATTTACTTCTAGTTTTTTTTTTTTCATTATTATACTTTAAGTTCTGGGGTACATGTACAGAATGTGCAGGTTTGTTACACAGGTATACATGTGCCACGGTGGTTTGCTGCACCCATCAACCCATCATCTACATTAGGTATTTCTCCTAATGCTATCCCTCCCCTAGACTCCCACCCACTGACAAGCCCTGGTGTGTGATGTTCCCCTCCCTGTGTCCATGTGTTCTCATTGTTCACCTCTCACTTACGAGTGAGAACATGTGGTGTTTGGTTTTCTCTTCCTGTGTTTGCTGAGAATGATGGTTTCCAGCTTCATCCATGTCCCTGCAAAGGACATGATATTCTTTTTTATGACTGCATAGTGTTCCATGGTGTATATGTGCCACATTTTCTTTATCCAGTCTATCATTGATGGGCATTTGGATTGGTTCCAAGTCTTTGCTATTGTGAATAGTGCTGCAGTAAACATACGTGTGCAAAGCCTATTCGAGGTATAACTGAAGACTTGTGTTCTGCTCCCCCATCCTAACCAACCTCTTTCCACCCTACCCCCACATGCATGTTTCCTAATGGTAAATGTTAACCAACAATATGTGATATTCTTTTGTATGAACTGTATACATATGTGATCATGTTGCATATATCCTACTTCTGCTTACTGAGAATGGGATAGGTGTAGGCATAGCTGATGTAGCTCTGATTGAGGATTGCATTGGATTAATAAAACACAAGTTGTTTTGTTCATTCTTCTATTGGCAGATGGTTTGGTTAATGTCCAGTGTTCTGCTGTTATAAACCATGCTATTGTGGCTATGCCCCCTTGTGTACCTGTGCAAATCTGTCTTGGA
This sequence comes from Piliocolobus tephrosceles, assembly GCF_002776525.5. Lineage (NCBI taxonomy): Eukaryota > Metazoa > Chordata > Mammalia > Primates > Cercopithecidae > Piliocolobus > Piliocolobus tephrosceles. Next base: position 45,795,258 of record NC_045451.1, on the reverse strand, counting down.
TTCCATAGTATCCTTGCCTCCTAAGCCTTCCCTCCATTCCTTCCCTGAGAAAGTCACCAGCATAATGAAGAGGACTAGGACAGGTGTGCAGACAATATCCAAGATGATCAGCCGTGTGAGGGCAGGGTCAGGAGATGGATTCGTGGAGAAGATGGCCTTTGCATTGAGCTTGCGTCTGTCTAGGTTCATTGTTTTCCTTCTGTTAGGATTTTGGATTCTAGTTTACATTCTACTTCTTTTCAGTTCCCATCTCATCTACATCCTTAAAAGATTATCTTTGTCAGTGATAGTTGTCAGTGAGAGCCAGAGTGGATTTCTACCTGTTTGAGAGGGAAGAGGCAAAAGGACAGGCCGCATATCTGTCCCATCCACACATTCTTGTCACATTCTTACTTCACTGTGTTCAGTCATACCACAGAGTCCCTTCTGTGTGTTGACATTTCTGGAGACAAGTCCTCTTTGTTTTCTTCCAACAGCCATGGGTTTGAACCTTGTGCACCCTTGCTTCACCACACTGCATACCTCAGAAATGCCTCGGGGTTTAGAGGTCTGCCTTGGTTCACTCCTGGAAAATTGCAGCGTCTGTTCATGGTGCTGTGTGTGTTTGGTCCTCCCTAACTCAGTCCATTCTTAGCTTCCCACCAGAGGGAGTTACTGTCTTCTTGGTTCCATGCTGCCTTCTGGGTTACATCTGAATTTCTCAGCATAACATGGAAGTCCTTCTTGATCTGGCCTCTGCTGCCCACCTCTCTGTCCTTGGCTACAACCTGAATTACTCCTGAAGTTGTACTCCAAAAGTAAGGCATGCCCTTTTTGTTCTACACCTTCGCCCTGGACCTACAACTTGTTGATTGATTGATTGAGATGGAGTCTTGCTCTGTCACCCAGGCTGGAGTAAAATGGTGTGATGTTGGCTTATTGCAGCCTCCACTTCCCAGATTCAAGTGATTCTCCTGCCCCAGCCTCCTGAGTAATTGGGATTACAGGCATCTACCACCACGCTTGGCTAATGTGTATATTTTTAGTAGAGATGGAGTTTCACCATATTGGCCAGGCTGGTCTCAAACTCCTGACCTCAGGTGGTTCACCCACCTAGGCCTCCCAAAGTGTTGCGATTGTAGGTGTGATCCACCACACCTGGCCTGGACCTACAACTTCTATCCCAGAATGTTTTGCTACCCCACACCCACTCTATATGTTTCTCAGTTTTCTTTCTGATATCTTCCTGCTAGGGATGCCCTCTCAGGGATGCCCTCTCAGAATGATCACTCACCCTAGTTAGGGTTCCACCAAATACCATTAAAAGTATCCTGTGCTTACCTGTTGTACAGGTTGAGATCCTACTTTGAAAATCCATTAGAAATGCTCCAAAATTTGAAGAATTTTGAGTCCTGACATGATGCCACAAGCAGAAGATTTCACACTTGATCTCATGTGACGGTCACAGTCAAAGTGCAGGCTCACAACACACGATTTATTCAGCATTCCCAAGGGAAAAAGACCTTCCCACCAGCTTTCAGCTGTGATATATATTTTCCACCCATGCCCAGATTCCTCCATGCAAGCATGCCCACAAAGGGCAATAACATGGCATGTGTGAAGGCTGGACACACCAATGGGAGGTTCCCCACAATGCCCACATGGTCCAAGACGTATATGCATTACTCATTGTGTGTGTTTGCTTATTCTGTGCTCTCTGGTATAAAGGTATTGTTCAAAATGTCCAAAAGGCATGCAGATACCTCCTTGGGTAACAGTGATAAGAACGAGAAGTCATATCTGTTTATCTATAGCACAGAGTGAAGCTGTTGGAGAAACTGGGCAGTGGTGTAAGTGTGAACTGTCTTACAGAAGGGTATGGTGTTAGAATGATCACCATAGATGACCTGAAGAAACAGAAGGATAAGCTGTTGAAGTTCTGTGTGGAAAGCAATGAGCAGAAGTTACTGAAAAATAGGAGAACATTGCATGAAGCTAAAAGTGAAGATCTCAGTTGTGTATAGAGTGGATCCGTCATTGATGCAGTGAACACATGCCACTTAATGGTATGCTGATCACATAACAAGCAAAGATCTATCATAAACTGAAAATGGAAGGGAGCTGCATATTTTCAACAGGCTGATTGAAGAAATTTAAGAAAAGACACAACATTAAATTTTTAAAGATTCGTGGTGATAAAGCTCTGCTGACCACAAAGCAGTGGAGAAATTCATTGACAAGTTTGCCAGGGTCACTGCTGATGAAAATTTGATGCCAGAACATGTCTATAATGTGAATGAAGAAACATTACTGTTTGTGGTTACAGCCCCTGAAAGACACTGCCTAGAGCTGAGGAGACAGCTCCTGTGGGAATTACAGGTGCCAAGGACAGAATAACCGTGCTGGGCTGTGCTAATGTCGCAGGCACACATAAATGAAATTTTGCTGTGCTAAGCAAATGCATCCTCACTGTTTCAAAGGAATGCATTTCTTACCATTTCATTATTATGCTAACAAAAAGCCATGGATCACTATATCATCTTTTCAGATTAGTTTCATAAACATTTTGTACTGGGGGCTTGTGCTCACTTCAGGGAAGCTGGACTAGATGATGATGGCAAAATTTTGTTTTCCTTGACTGTTCTGCTCATCTTCCAGCTGAAATTCTCAAAAAAATAATGATTGTGCCATGTACTTTCCCTCAAATGTAATTTCATTAATTTAGGATATTCTTAGATCAATGAGGAATCAATTCTTAGATCCATTAATAAAAAATATTCTTAGAGCAATGAGGAATACATGTTAAAAACACTTTTTTTGAACAGCATGCTAGCAGCAGTGAAGTTTTCAAAAGCAGTTTAGCATGAAGGATGTTTAGCGTGAAGGATATACTGCTGCCAACACTGGAAACATAGTGACTAAAGACACAGCTGTGCATGCCTGGCACAACCTCTAACCTGTGACTGTGTTTAGTGATGATGGTGAACGAGTGGTGACTTTGAAGGATTCTGTATGTCAAGTGAGAAGAAAATGATGTCTGACCTCCTTATAAATACAAAAATTGTTTGCATGTTTATCTTCAGAGTCCATCAGTGAGCTGGAAGAAGTGGATATTGAAGTTTTTAACATTGATGAAGAGGCCCCAGTTGTTCATTCATGAACAAATGGTGAATTGAAATAGCTAAAATGTTTCTGAATCAAGGTGATCTTGTGTAAATGATGATGAAGATCACACTGTAGAATAAGTGCCTAGAGATGACATGGCAAAAATATGTGGTGGGCTTACTGAAGTGTAGATCAGTGTGCATTCAAAACAGAACATGTTTTGAAGAAATCATGTTAGTTTATAAAAGCAAATATTTCTAAGACAAAAACTCTTGTTAATGAGGCAGATGATTGTGGAGAAAACATTTTTAAAAGCCCATCCAGAAGAATGCCTCCTCATCCCTAGAGGACCCACTTCTTGTCCCTCAACTACTTTTGATGTTTATTCTCACCCCCCAAAATAAAATATAGTGTATAGTAGCCTTTTAATCAAAATGCAGCATTGTAGGGGGAGACTGTAGCAGATGAGACAGGCATTCTGGTGATGCCACTGTACTACTTAGTTATCCGGAACATGTTATGGTTTTTCGTTGTATAAGTGGCATGTCATCTTTTTTCCTCTTAAGTCCTTACGTGTGAATAAGTGTAAGAAAATGATTGCATATTGGTACCATATAAGTTCAGAGTCATGAATGGTGGTGATGCCAAACTAGCACAGATCACCCATGTGGGTGGCTAAGATAGTGACACCTTTGCTTTCTCATGGTTCAGTATTCACACAAACTTTGTTTCAAGCACAAAATTATTTAAACTATTGTACAAAATTACCTTATGCTATATGTAAACCTATATGAAACCTAAATGAATCTCATGTTCAGACTTGGGTTCCATCCTCAAGATATGACATTATATACATGTAAATGTTCTCTGAAACACTGCTGGTCCCAGACATTTTGGATAAGGGATACTCAAACTGTATAGAACTTAAGATACTTCAGAGCACTTGTCTTGAGTCTGGTAGTTTGTGAGCTCACTGGGGTTCATCGCCATGCCTTTTGTGCCTAGCATAGTATCTGGTACCACTTAAACTATAAATGAATGGACTGGGTAACTTGAATTGTCTTCTAGCAGACGTCTCTGTCTTCAGTCTTTCCTGTCTCTAATTTCTGTGCTAACTAATTAATTTCCCAAAATTCCACTTCAGAATATCCACGTGTGTCTTCCTGATACATAGCTGAACACAACAAAACTTCACCCTCCATTATGATCCCCAACTGCAGTTGGGCTAGACTGTTTCTGTGCCACCAGAGGGCCATGCTCACAGCACTCCCCCACTTTCCTCATTTAGTCTATCAGCCTGCCTCTTGTCTCCATTCTTCAGCTTTGACTTCTCTCACACCTGATAGAGAGCTGGTGGCAGAGCCACACAGCTAATAGCTATTCCAAATGACTTAAAAACACTGTAATTTGTTCAGTGTTAGTTAGATATACGCTAAGAACAAAAAGGACCACCAAAAAATCCACAACCACAACAAAACTGTTTACAATAATCCTATTGGTGATGATGGTGTTGGTATTACTATTCTGAGACTGATGTGTGTGTGAGATTCTAATTGTCATTCTACGCATTCTTAAACATTAGGATTCTTAAGTTTAACAACTCTGTGTTCCTGATTTTAATTGGAAATATCAGAATGAACCCATGTGTATTATCTTAAGCAAATAATAATTTTTTTTTTAAAAAAGCTAGAAGCAATAATTCATTAGCAAAAAGTACCACTAGCAATGAGATTGTGGTCTGAAACACCAAAAGGAACCAGAACACCTAGGAGAAGTGGCTGATTCTAAGTCTGGAGTAGGAAATGTAATAAAATAAACTAACTTGGAACATCTTATACAGAGAGCAAGAAAGCTATCAAATAGTCTAGGATTATTTCTGAAAGAACTCAGAAGCAAGTTGAAGGGTCTCCCACTGGCTGGCCAAAGATGGGACAGTGAGCATCAATAAGGGTGATAATTGCACTGGATCAAAACACACTAAGTTTGTATTAATGAGTTCATAATGACACTACAAAATAACAATGGATTGACCAAAAAAAAAAAAAAAAAAAAAAAAAAAAAAAAACCAGGGGAAAAAAGCTAGCGAACTAGCTTACTATTTTGCAGATGAATTAAGTTTTAGTATCTCACATTTATTTTGCCTTGTCACTTACGGATTTTAGGATGATCAAATAGTTGAGGGGAAGTCTTTTTTGTAGAAATATTCTACCTAATAAGCAAGAGGGAGTAACAGAATGAGAATATTACCATCCTTCAGCCCCTAATGAATGATTTAATGGATCTGTGTGGTGAGCCCCAAGAGCTGCTGACATGATGAGCATGAGATTCAGCCAGGTATTACGTGCCTCCCAATGGAAATACAAACTACCATCGATGATGTGGTCAAGCCAAACAAATCACCTCTGGATCTGCATGCCTGTATATGCAATAAACTATTTGTAAATGATCCAAGACAGAGGCACACGTTAAACTATACCACAGGGGTGTAACCAACAAAATCCGGACTGTGGGCTACTCTACAGGACAAATGATCCAGTTTCTTCAACACACAAATTCCAGTGGGAAAGAAAAAAACTCATTGAATTAAAAGATGTTCAAGAGTCATATCAACTAACTGCCATGTATGAGTCTTACTTGGATCCTAATAAAACTGTGAAAAACAGTATGCAAAAAGAAATTAGCCAGGCATGGTGGCAAGTGCCTGTAGTCCCAGCTACTCGGGAGGCTGAGGCAGGAGAATGGCATGAACCAGGGAGGCAGAGCTTCCTGTGAGCAGAGATCGCGCCACTGCACTCCAGCCTGGGCCACAGAGCGAGACTCCGTCTCAAAAAAAAAAAAAAAAAGAAAGAAAGAAAAGAACAATATTTATGAGACAGTTGGATATATGGCCACTGACCAGACATTTCATAATGAAAGTATTGATTTTTTATTGTGAGTACATATTTTTAAGAAGAGTTCCTGTAGTTTAGAGATACATATTGGAATGTTTATGGATTAAATGATGTGATGTATGGAACTCACTTCAGATTAATGTGGCAGGGGAAGTGGTAGGATGATCAATGAAACAGGGTTGGTGTGCGTTGATTGGCACCTGGAGGTCATGAGATTATTCTGTTGTCTTTTGTATATGTTTAAAGTTCTCTCAATTGAAAACATTAAAAAATAGACATGCTTGGACTCTTGTAGATCCTTTCAACCAAGTTTACTCTGTAGTGTTTGTTCTCTGAATTCCCAGGACCGTCATTAAACAAATATTTTTGAACAGCCTCACTGGCACCGTGTAGGCAAGGAAGAAGGTGCTTGTTACTAGAAGTTTATAGTCTGTTTGGAAGACCACACATGGGTGCACAAAACAGCACTCGACCACAGGGCAGCGACGCTTGGGGGGATTAACTGGATTACACAGGCAGCAGTGCTGTCTGGGCATGGATCACCACCTTCCATACCCGTGGGTCGGTGTCTCCATCATCTCTTGTGTTTTCTAGGTGTGGACGTTCTTTTCCAAACTGGATTGTAAGTGTCTGAAAAACAGAGGCATTGGTCATCTCTTTGGGTTGAATATTCCTTGACCAATAGGCATTTAAAAAATGATCACAGTTTAATATATGACATTACAGAAAATTCTGAAATGCAGCATTAAGCACCTATCAGTGTTAACATTTTGATTTCACTCTATTCTGAAACCAGTGTTTTGAAAGTCATTTCTTAATGCTCATATATTTTAGGATATATGTATAAAATCTAGCACATTGCCAATTTGGAGGATTTTTTCCAAATTAATTATCAATAAATTTCTCTTTCCTGAGTGCCTTATCTACATACGTGCATACATTTCAGTTCTGAATGATTTTTATAAACACTGTCTCGCCTGTCCAGTGTTTTTTCCAAGTGCCTTTGCCAGACACTCAATTCTCTGGTATATTAATATTAGTGATTAGCTTGAGTGGTTTCTTGAGAGCTTGTTCTCACTTTTTCACCATGAAGTCATGTGTGAATCTAGTCTTAGTTAAAGTAATAAACATTTGTTACGTGCTTGGAAAAACTTTCTGACTAGACATGAGCTCATCTAAATGTTCACTTTTCACATATGCTGGTGGAAAAGGATATGGATGGAGAGAGAATTATTTTTTATTTCCTTTATACATATGAGCGTAAAGTAATTTTCCAAAAACTCATGATATTGTCCCATTTTCTTTCTTCCAAAGCCATGATTATCTTGAAGTCTGAGTTAACACAGCTGTCTTTCATTACGTTCAGGGCGCAGGCATCACTCACCCACCCTTCCCCCCAAGTCAGCTCTGACCCTGAAGAGCTCTTTCCTGATTCAAAGGGAACCTTTGCTGAGCCTGCCCACATTTACCTGGTCCCCCATCCATATAATTGAAAAATGCCATAAAAATCAAAATAAGGGGCTGATTTCATGTAGGAACAGGAGAATTATGCCAGTTCATCTACATTTTCTCTTTTGGAGATAAGCCATGGTTGCTGACTTTTCCTATAATAATAACCTTTCATTATTCCATTAAGCTTTCTACCATTTACATCACTGAGGTTTTTTATTTTTGCTCTGTTGTGATCATTTAAGATGAATGTTTCAGCTTTATCCTAGATGCCTTTGAGACAAGGCACTGTCCAATTGAGGAAATCTCCCAGTCTCAATTGAGGAAAACAATGGTGGAAAAATCTCTCTCAGAGAGCTTGGTACTACGAAAAAATGACTGGGCTTGGGTCTGGCTGCATGGAGTTAAGTGATCTTGCCCACATTTTGTTTTTTTTTTTTTTTTTTTTTTTGCCTCTCCTGAGTCTTAATGTCTTTATCTGTAAAGAAAAGCTAGCATTAAATCACTGGTTCTTGAATAGGCAACCCTTGAGGATTTCCTAGGGAATTTAATAGCAGAGCCTGGGCCCCACCCCAGAAATTTGGATTAAATCCATCTGGGTAAGGTCCTGCTTTCTAGTCCTTCTTAAAGCTCTCCAGATGATTCTAATGTGAGAACCGTCTGAGCTCTTCAGAATCACCTGCTTCTGAGCTTGAGAAACAGGGCCTCCCTGTGGAGATTCCTAATCAGGAGGGCAGGAGTGGGGCCTAACAAGTTCCCAGGTGGTACGCTTGCTGCCAGTCTCTGTTGGCTGATAGGTCTGGAGACTTCTGTCTGAGAACCACTGAATGAGATGACCCATGAGGTTTCTTGCATGTCGTGCCTTCTGTGATCAGGTCTGCAAGCTGGCCAAGGTGGTCCTTTCGAGGGATGGCATGGTTGCTGCAGGTTAATGGCCAATCCTGCACCCTGCTTCCATGCTTGTCCTGCAGGCAGTACAACTACTGGAGGTTGGATAAACTGCTTTCCATGGTTCTCAGACCTTGCAAGAGCCTTTTCTGTAACTGCTGTCCCAGGGACTGTCTTTGGAATACAGGAGTGGCTTTGAGTTCCTCATCTGATAGTCTTTGCTGCAATCAAATGTTTCCTGTAGTTAAAAACCAGCAAGCTTCACATGGCCAGACCCTTGGGACCCATGGAAGAGTACAGCCTGGTGTTTCTTTAGGAATGAAAAACAAGACACCATATTTCTGGCAGTGAGGAGATTCATTTGCCTTATCTTTTTTTTTTTTCTTTTTTTTTGAGACGGAGTCTTGCTCCGTCACCCAGGCTGGAGTGCAGTGGCCGGATCTCAGCTCACTGTAAGCTCCGCCTCCCGGGTTCACGCCATTCTCCTGCCTCAGCCTCCCGAGTAGCTGGGACTACAGATGCCCACCACCTCACCCGGCTAGTTTTTTGTATTTTTTTAGTAGAGACGGGGTTTCGCAGTGTTAGCCAGGATGGTCTCGATCTCCTGACCTCGTGATCCGCCCGTCTTGGCCTCCCAAAGTGCTGGGATGACAGGCTTGAGCCACCGCGCCTGGCCTGCCTTATCTTTATTAGATTGCCCAGAAGGCAATAACTGGTCTTTGGCAAAGGACAATGTGAGGACTGGTTGTAAAATTCTTTTGGCAACAGTTGAGATGCTTCATTCGAATAGAGTAGAGCAATCTGTAGGGGCCATTCTGGCTTTAAAGGCTTGTACATACTTTTAGCAGCACAGCTGGGATGGAAGGTGGACAGGGACAATATTTAAAGTATTTTTTTTTCTTTCCTGCCAGGATGACAAGGATTTGGTACATGAATTTGTAGTGGCTGAAGGTCTGACATGTTTGATCAAGGTGGGAGCTGAGGCTGATCAGAACTATCAGAACTACATCTTAAGGGGTAAGTCATGACTGGGCATGCAGCAGCTGCCCCAGCTGCAGGGGGTATCTGGGTTCACCTTCAGGACTTAACTACTGAGAGCTTTACACCCTGTGGCAAACAACATCTGCATCAGGTTTTATCAGTTCCTAGTAATTAGCGACTGTGCTAATTTTTACAGACTTTCACCTGGAGTTATTTTGCCAGCTTATTAGGAAAACTGTACCACTCACTGGGTTCTTTATAATGTGTCTTATTTGTCGAGGAAGGAGACATACTAAATGGGCTTGGGTAAAGCCTGCATCTCAGCAGAAAGCCACCCCAAACCAAAGGGGGCAATTTATTTCTTGAAAAAAAAAAAGTTCTCCCAATTTGAGTTATCACCTGGGGCTCTTGTCAAAGTGCACATTTCTCACCTTGTCTTCCTGTTTCTGATTCGATAGTTTTGAGTGGGTCCGGGATTTGCCTTTTAAAGAGCGATTCTGATTTCATTTATAAAGCGATGCGAATATAGAGTTTGAAGTGCTAATTCCTGTTCCAGTTTATAAAGTTAATGGTGTTTTTATAGTCATAGGTTTTTTTTTTGTGCACCTTCATGTAAATAATTTCATTTGCTCCTGTTTAAAAAAAAAAAAAACACACCTGTGCATAGGCAGGGACGGAATGATTAGGTTGAACTGTATGAAACTGCTGCTATCAACAGTTTTGACCTACAAAAGAATTTTGTATAGCTCAATATTATCTACATTTTCCAGTTGAAAAAAAATTGAAACTCAAAGTCAAGTTTTTTTACCTAATAAAGTCAATTTGCATAGTGCGCCAGGCAGCAGCTGTGCCCAGGCACGGAGGCATGTCAGGCTGGTCAGGGTTCTGCCATCCCCTCTATATCTATGCCTGTGACCCCACAGACTGCATGTTCAGCCCTCATAGGAGAAAATAAAGCTGCCAAACGATCCTTTCTTTTCTTCTTGGGTAAAGGAAGAATGAAAATCATACATGAAAAGTGTGATTTGATATCAGATGTCCGTGTTTGAAGTTGAGTGAGACAAGCAAACTGACACAGTCATCTCAGCTGTTTTGTTTTGCCCTGAGAATGCTTCCTGAGTGTCTCTGGCATTTTTCAGCCAATCAGAGCTCTCAGTCCTTCCCTCTTTCCCCTCTTCTGTAGAGCCACTGCAATGAAAAGCAACAGAGAGAAGGTAGGGCTCATTAAAAAAAAAAAAAATAATAAGGTTGTCTTTTCAAGTCAGTGTTGTTTTTGTTCATTTTGATAAATGGCAAATGTGTGTGAGAGTTCCTGAGCCTCTC